>NC_086321.1:385694801-386048551 GCF_036172605.1 Pelobates fuscus
TGATACATACTGACACACCGCAGAATATGGACTGTTCCCCCTACATAGGGTCACTTGGCAGATATGGATTGACACCTGTCCTCAGGGATCCTGATACACACTGACACAGCGCAGAATAGGGACTGTTCCCCCTACATAGGGTCACTTGGCAGATATGTATTGACACCTGTCCTCAGAGACCCTGATACACACTGACACAGAGCAGAATATGGACTGTTGCCCCTACATAGGGTCACTTGGCAGATATGGATTGACACCTGTCCTCAGAGACCCTGATACACACTGACACAGAGCAGAATAGGGACTGTTGCCCCTACATAGGGTCACTTGGCAGATATGTATTGACACCTGTCCTCAGAGACCCTGATACACACTGACACAGAGCAGAATAGGGACTGTTCCCCCTACATAGGGTCACTTGGCAGATATGGATTGACACCTGTCCTCAGGGACCCTGATACACACTGACACAGAGCCGAATAGGGACTGTTCCTCCTACATAGGGTAACTTGGCAGATATGGATTGACACCTGTCCTCAGAGACCCTGATACACACTGACACAGAGCAGAATAGGGACTGTTCCTCCTACATAGGGTCACTTGGCAGATATGGATTGACACCTGTCCTCAGAGACCCTGATACACAGTGACACAGAGCAGAATAGGGACTGTTCCCCCTGCATAGGGTCACTTGGCAGATATGGATTGACACCTGTCCTCAGAGACCCTGATACACACTGACACAGAGCAGAATAGGGACTGTTCCCCCTACATAGGGTCACTTGGCAGATATGGATTGACACCTGTCCTCAGGGACCCTGATACACACTGACACAGAGCAGAATAGGGACTGTTCCTCCTACATAGGGTCACTTGGCAGATATGGATTGACACCTGTCATCAGAGACCCTGATACACACTGACACAGAGCAGAATAGGGAATATTCACTAAATGCCAAACATTGTTATACAGGGGAATATTCAGTAAATAAGGATAAGGGGGGGGGGGACCATAAAAATAATGAGGGGGGGGGCCTACTGTATGACGTTGTATCGATCAGGTAGTGTAAGGGTTACGCCCGCTTCACAGTGACAGACCAAACTCCCCGTTTAACGCACCGCAAACAACCGCAAACAGTCCATTTGCACAACCGCAAACTCCCCATTTGCACAAGGTTGGATACTAAGCTAGCCATGTCCATTCCTTGTCCTCACTGATGTCATTGAAGGTCTCTTCCTCCACCCAGCCACGTACAACACCAAGGGTCCCCGAAAGGTGACAACAAGCCCCCTGGGACGCCTGCTGTGTTTGGTCTTCCATCTCCTCAAAGCCACCTTCCTCCTCTGACCCCTCTTCTTCAGACTCCTCTCTCTGCGTTGCCTCTCTCTGCGTTATTATAAGGTGTGTTAAGTAGTACTATTCTTATCAGTTTAATCCCTGTTAAGAGTAGAGGACTATTTCCTTGTTTCGCCAAACCCCTTCAAAGATGGAAAAAGCGGTATGAGTGGAAGAAACACGGAAATGTGGTCAGGTGGTGGTGCCAGCCCCACTGAGGGCTTGTACCCAGGTATGCTAATAAACTGAAAAAAGAAAAAATCTCCCAAGAAGGAGATCTAAAACTGGCATAGGAAAAGGTTAGACAACTATAATAAAGTGATACCTACAAATCCTAGTGAGCACAGGTGTATAATAGAGGGAGAAAGGGAAAGCAGAGTAATGCTTCCTAATACCGCGGTTAGTACCCTTTGTTAAAGTAAATTGAGTAATGGACAAAAGTCTTTATTGTATCATTTATAAATAACAAAGGGATACTATACTCAGTCCCCTATAGTGGCTAATTGTGTAATAATGGTAATACTATTACCTATTATATAATATTGGCAGGGGAAAGGAAATTCCCTCTAAATAGATGGGTATAGGCAGAGAGTATGGAGACCGGAGTGATAAAGTGTCAATAAGGTGATATAAAGTTAAATGTATCACAGACACACAGCCACCCTTTCTCTTAGCTAGTTTCCAGAAATGCTGGATAGGTAGAAGGGCTATAAAGACTCAGAGAGGTCTGAGAAGAATCCTCTAAACTAGCCCTAATCTCCTTAAACACCTTCAAGGGTGTTCTAAGCTAAAGCTCAATCTAAACATTTAGATGACTGCCTGATTTCCCATCACAGATACTGGCTAGGAATAACACTGTGCAAGACAAAGAGTGGGTCTAAGTGCCCATAGTGCAGTAAAGTGTCCCTAGTGAAGTGAAAAAGAGAATAACGAGCTGGCGCCCAAGAGAACAACGAGCTTGCGCCCTCTCAAGGGACGTGTATATGGCATCGATTTTAGGAACCGGGAGATGGAAAAAGATGCTTGGTCGGTTCTCCTACTTCAAATTTGGGGCACTGCGCGTTCAATCTAATGTGCCACCAGATAGGAGTGGTGTGTTAAGTACTACTATTCCTATCAGTTTAATCAATGTTATGTGCCTTTTTTTTGGTTTGGTTTTTGAAGCCACAGTGCAGCACCAGAGGCCCGAAAAATTGGGCATGTACACATGCCTGAAAAATTAGGTATTGTTGCAGCCGCTGCTGTAGCAGAAAAATTGATGTTTGTTTCCCAGGCAGAAAGTGCCCTAAAACATTGCAGCTTGAACCCTAGTTGGTGGCGGATAAGTCACGCAAGTCAACCGGCATTCAGAGCTAAAATACAGCAGCGTGTGGACCATTTTTAGCCCAAGGCAGCTCATCTCATCAGGCCTTTTTTAGTCGAATGTAACGCCCACTGTCAGTCCCTTCGAAGTCCATCCCTCATTCATCTTAATAAAGGTGAGGTAATCTAGACTTTTTTGACCTAGGCGACTTCTCTTCTCAGTGACAATACCTCCTGCTGCACTGAAGGTCCTTTCTGACAGGACACTTGAAGCGGGGCAGGCCAGAAGTTCTATCGCAAATTGGGATAGCTCAGGCCACAGGTCAAGCCTGCACACCCAGTAGTCAAGGGGTTCATCGCTCCTCAGAGTGTCGATATCTGCAGTTAAGGTGAGGTAGTCTGCTACCTGTCGGTCGAGTCGTTCTCTGAGGGTGGATCCCGAAGGGCTGTGGCGATGCGTAGGACCGCATGTCCTCCATCAACAACACGTCTTTAAAGCGTCCTGTCCTTGCCGGCGTGGTCGTGGGAGGAGGAGGATTACTTTCACCTCTTCCCCTGTTAGATTCCCGTTGTGCTGTGACATCACCCTTATACTTTGTGTAAAGCATACTTTTTAATTTATTTTGCAAATGCTGCAAATCCTTTCCGACTTGTTGTAATTTGGTAACATTTCAGCCACTTTCTGCTTATACCGGGGGTCTAGTAGCGTGGACACCCAGTACAGGTCGTTCTCCTTCAGCCTTTTTATACGAGGGTCCCTCAACAGGCACGACAGCATGAAAGACCCCATTTGCACAAGGTTGGATGCCGAGCTACTCATTTCCTGTTCCTCCTCCTCAGTGATCTCAGTGAAGGTATGTTCTTCCCCCCATCCACGTACAACACCACGGGTACCAGATATGTGACAACGAGCACCCTGGGATGCCTGTTGTGGTTGGGCTTCCTCCTCCTCCTCAAAGCCACATTCCTCCTCTGACTCCTCTTCCTCACAATCCTCTTCCAGCATTGCCGCAGGTCCAGCAAGCGATGCTGATAAGGCTGTTTCAGGTGGTGATGGTGACCACAACTCTTCCTCTTCCTCTTCACGCTCATCTACGGCCTGATCCAGCACTCTTCGCAGGGCACGCTCCAGGAAGAAAACAAATGGTATGATGTCGTTGATGGTGCCTTCGATGCGACTGACTAGCTTTGTCACCTCCTCAAAAGGACGCATGAGCCTACAGGCATTGCGCATGAGCGTCCAGTAACGTGGCAAAAAAAATTCCCAGCTCCCCAGAGGCTGTCCTAGCACCCCGGTCATACAAATATTCATTAACGGCTTTTTCTTGTTGGAGCAGGCAGTCGAACATTAGGAGTGTTGAATTCCAACGTGTAGGGCTGTCGCAAATCAAGCGCCTCACTGGCATGTTGTTTCGCCGCTGGATATCTGCAAAGTGCGCCATGGCCGTGTAGGAATGCCTGAAATGGCCACACACCTTCCTGGCCTGCTTCAGGACGTCCTGTAAGCCTGTGTACTTATGCACAAAGCGTTGTACGATCAGATTACACACATGTGCCATGCACTGCACATGTGTCAACTTGCCCAACTTCAATGCCGCCAACAAATTTGTTCCGTTGTCACAAACCACTTTGCCGATATCCAGTTGCTGCAGAGTCAGCCACTTTTCCACCTGTGCGTTCAGGGCGGACAGGTGTGCTTGTCCGGTGTGACTCTCTGCTTTCAAGCAAGTCAAACCCAAGACGGCGTGACACTGCCGTATCCGGGATGTGGAATAGTACCTGGGGAGCTGGGGGGGTGCCGTTGATGTGAAGCAAGACGCAGCAGCAGAAGAGGACTCAGCCGAGGAGGTTATGGAAGAGGATGGAGTAGGAGGAGTAGAGGAGGTGGCAGCAGGCCTGCCTGCAAGTCGCGGCGGTGTCACCAACTCCTCTGCAGAGCCACACATTCCATGCTTGGCAGCCGTCAGCAGGTTTACCCAATGCGCAGTGTTTGTGATATACCTGCCCTGACCATGCTTTGCAGACCAGGTATCAGTGGTCAGATGGACCCTTGCCCCAACACTGTGTGCCAGACATGCCATTACTTCCTTTTGCACAATCGAGTACAGGTTGGGGATTGCCTTTTGTGCAAAGAAATGTCGTCCGGGTACCTTCCACTGCGGTATCCCAATAGCCACAAATTTTTTGAACGCCTCAGACTCCACCAGCATGTATGGTGAAAGCTGGCGGGCTAATAGTTCAGACAAGCCAGCTGACAATAGTTCAGACAAGGGTGACTTTCTGACATTGGCTTCTTACACTCAAACATGTCCTTGACAGACACCTGACTGTGGGCAGATGAGAGGGAACTGCTCAAGGCGAGAGACGGAGTGGCAGATGGTTGAGAGGGGGCAAGGAGGACAGCAGTGGTTGACGTGGCTGAAGATGCTGGACCAGGAGGAGGATGGCGACTTTGAGTTTGTGTGCTGCTTGTACTCATGTGTTGATCCCATAGGCGTTTGTGATGTGCGATCATGTGCCTACGCAAAGCAGTTGTACCTAGGTGGGTTTTGGACTTCCCACGACTCAGTTTCTTTTGGCACAGGTTGCAAATCGCATCGCTGTTGTCAGAGGCAGACACACCAAAAAAAATGCCACACTGCTGAGCTCTGCAATGACGGCATTCTGGTGGTGGACACAGCATGCGTTGATTGGCGTGCTGTCGGGCTGACCCCGGGTGCCGATGCATGCTGTCTGACTGTGCCACTAGCTCCTTGCGACGACCTCCCCCTGCTTCCAACTCGTCTCCTCCTCCTCCTCTCTGTCTCCCCATGTGAACTTTCGCCCTGTTCTTCTTCTTGCCGAGCGGGCACCCACGTGACATCCATGGACGCATCGTCATCATCAACCGCTTCACTAGTATCTGACAACTCAGCAAAGGAAGCAAGCAGCGGGTACAACATCATCATCATCATCACACCGTACGTCCATGTGTGTAATGCTGCCTGCCTGAGACATATCCCTGTTATCTACATCCTCTGGCAATAATGGTTGCGCATCACTCATTTCTTCAAACGGATGTGTAAATAACTCCTCTGACATACCAAGTGAAGCGGCTGTGGTGCTAGTGTTGGTGGTGGCGGCAGGCGGGTGAGTGGTATCTTGAGAGGTGCCCGAAGCTAAGCTGGAGGAGGATGGTGCGTCAAGGTTCCGAGCGGAAGCTGTAGAAGATTGGGTGTCCTGTGTTAGCCAGTCAACTATGTCCTCAGAACTTTTCAAATTCACGGTACGTGGCCTCTGAAAACTGGGCATTATTCTAGGGCAAAAGGGAATCACAGCACCACGACCACGATGGCCCCTGCGGGGTGGCTTGCCTCTGCCTGTCATTTTTTTTTTGGATTAGTGGTACTATGCGTGCAAGCTACTGTGAGACCAGATATGAGTGGCACTGTGCACTGGCAGAGGTTGGCAGAGTACACGCTGTAGGCCTGACACACCCGCTTGAAGACAACTAACTGCTATCCAATCTATAACAGTGAAAAAAGTTTTTTGGTTTTGAATGCACGCTATTGTGACACCAGATATGAGTGGCAATGTGCACTTGCAGAGGTTGGCAGAGTACACGCTGTAGGCCTGACACAACCGCTTGCAGACAACTAACTGCTATTCAATCTATAACAGTGAAAAAAGTTTTTTGTTTTTAAATGCACGCTATTGTGACACCAGATATGAGTGGCAATGTGCACTGGCAGAGGTTGGCAGAGTACACGCTGTTGGCCTGACACACAGACGCTTGCAGACAACTAACTGCTATTCAATCTATAACAGTGAAAAAAGTGTTTTGTTTTTAAATGCACGCTATTGTGCCACCAGTGGCACTGTGCACTGGCAGAGTACACGCTGTTGGTCTGACATACAGACACTTGCAGACAACTAACTGCTATTCAATCTATAACAGTGAAAAAAGTTTTTTGTTTTTAAATGCACGCTATTGTGACACCAGATATGAGTGGCAATGTGCACTGGCAGAGGTTGGCAGAGTACACGCTGTTGGCCTGACATACAGACGCTTGCAGACAACTAACTGCTATTCAGTCTATAACAGTGAAAAAAGTTTTTTGTTTTTAAATGCAAGCTATTGTGACACCAGATATGAGTGGTGGCACTGGGCAAGTGGGCACAGTATCCACTGTGAGCCTGACACACAGACGCTTGCAGACAACTAACTGCTATTCAATCTATTACAGTGAAAAAAAGTTTGTGGGTTTTTAAATGCACGCTATTGTGCCACCAGATATGAGTGGCACGGTGCACTGGCAGAGTACACACTGTTGGCCTGACACACAGACGCTTGCAGACAACTAACTGCTAATTAATCTATTACAGTGAAAAAAAAGTTTTGTTTTTAAATGTCAAGCTTAAGCTATTGTGACACCAGATATGAGTGGTGGCACTGGGCAAAGTATCCACTGTGAGCCTGACACAGAAGCTGGCAGGCAACTGCAATTAGATTACACACAAAAAAAAAAAGCAGACTGATGTTCTAGCCCTAAAAAGGGCTATTTTGGGGTGCTGTCCTTACAGCAGAAATCAGATGAGTCCTTCAGGACTGTAGTGGACACTGAATACCCTCGCCTAGCTATCAATTCCCCTATCTAATGAACAGCAGCTACACTTTCCCTCCTCTATCTAAGAATGCAGCTTCAGAATGAATCTAAAATGGATGCTGTACAGGAGGTGGGAGGGTCTGGAAGGGAGGGTCTGCTGCTGATTGGCTGGAATTGGTCTGCTGACTGTGAGGCACAGGGTCAAAGTTTAGTCAATGATGACGAGTAGGGGGCGGATCGAACCGCGCATGTGTTCGCCCGCTGTGGCGAACGCGAACACGCTATGTTCGCCAGGAACTATTCGCCAGCGAACAGTTCACTATATATATGTATATCTACACCAATGCCGATATAATATACTGTCTGTATAATATACTGCTTATATATTATACTGCCAATTTAACAAAAACAAACATGAGCCACTATATTAAACCCACTGACAGGTGAAGAGAATAAGATTGATTATATCGTTACAATGATACCTATCAAGGGATGGGATATATTGGGCAGCAAGTGAACAGTCAGGTCTTGAATTTCATGTGTTGGAAGCAGGAAAAATGGACAAGCGAAAAGATCTGAGTGACTTTGACAAGAACCAAATAGTGATGGTTATACGACTAGGTCAGAGCGTCTCCAAAACGACAAGTCTTGTAGGGTGTTCCTGGTATGTAGTGGTTAGCACCTACCATAAGTGGTGCAAGGAAGGTCAACCAGTGAACTGGCATCAGGGTCATGGGTGCCCTATGATGCACATGGGTAGCGAAGTCTAGCCTGTCTAGTCCAATCTCACAGAAGAGCTACTGTAGCTCAGATTGTTAAAAAAAAAACCACAATGTTGGCCATTATATAAAGGTGTCAGAATACACAGTGCCTCACATTTTGCAGCTATAACCCTGTCCACTGCCGAAAGCACCTTTAATGGGGATGTGAGCATCAGAACGTGACCATGGAGCATTGGAAGAAGATTGTCTGGTCTGAGGAATCAAATATTCTTTTAGATCAGGTGGATGGCTGGGTGCGTGTGCATCATTAACCTGCGGAAGAAATTGCAGCGGATGCACTATGGGAAGAAGGCAGTGTGACGAAGTGCCCTTCGCCACTTGTGCCTGGAGAGGACTACTTGCCAGCCTCTTGCCATGTGATTATGGTTCCTGGAAGGTCGGGCACTTTAAATACAGTATTTGGGCACATTGTATTTTATTGTGCTGTTTCTGGCCCTTTAAGTACTTTGGGAAAGGACCTGCAGTTTTTGGCATGGCACTTCGGATGCAGCCGAAGTAGTCGAAGTGACCGCCATTAGAAACCGAACACGTGGCGGCGGCCATTTTAATTCATTTGAATGCAGTCAGCAGGGTGTGCCGTCAAACTCTTGGAGCTAAAATCGGCTACAGAACGGCACGAACACCGCTGAAGTTTTACCTTCCCTGGAACTAATGCATTCGACAGTTCAATCGACAGTTCATTCAACAGTTCATTCGACAGTTCATTCGACTATTTGAATGGTTGTCGTTCGTCTGTTTGAACTGACTTTAACATGGGAAATAGACCGGCCGCACAGCCTGATTCTCTGGAACAGTTTTGGGCATGAAAATGTGCTTGCGGTCGGTCAAAAAGGGACCTCAAGCTTACTTTTTAACCCCTGGATGGAATTGGCTGAATTTTGACTATGTTTGTAATTAAAGTATGCTGAATAATATGTCATATGTTTTTATGAAGATTAAATGTATCTTTTTAAAGTTATAGTACATGTGTAAAAACTGTATTTCTCTGACGTTATACACAGCCACTGGTAACTGCATACAAGGCTGCAGACTTACCCTCAGCGTTCCTCCGAGTTCAGAACACAGACGGTCTGCTTCAGTGCACGAGGTAGACGCAGTCTCCTCTGGAGGATCGGGTATTCCCTCTGTATATCTGGCTTACGATATTATCTACCAAGCTGATAGAGTGGTCCTTAGAGATAAGTACCACATTTTTATCCTGTAAGAGTTTTTTGTTGGGTGGGGGGGGGGGGGTTATTATAAAAGGGCAATAAATACCTACTGTGTTACACTATATTTTGTTTCCTTAATATTTAAGGTACGTCGAAATTGTATGGTTCAACTTTGGAGTGGACACAGACTTTGATTATTCACCCTCCATGACTATAACCACCTCCACTATTCTTACATCTTTATTATATATCTTATGTTTTATTTTCCTGGAATCTATAGACTCGGAAAAAGGATTTTTGATCTCATAAAATGATTTTGTTTTATACTCCCTGAGTACATAATATAGGGACATATCTACTAAGCGCTAACCCCATTGATTGCATTGTTGTTTGAGAATTTGGGGAAAGTTCAGTTTCTGTGTTTTAGCAGCTGGTACACATTACATGTTTATGGTATGTATTGCATATATTACATGTTTATGGTATGTATTGCATATATTACATGCTTATGGTATGTATTGCATATATTACATGTTTATGGTATGTATTGCATATATTACATGCTTATGGTATGTATTGCATATATTACATGTTTATGGTATGTATTGCATATAGTACATGTTTATGGTATGTATTGCATATATTACATGTTTATGGTATGTATTGCATATATTACATGCTTATGGTATGTATTGCATATAGTACATGTTTATGGTATGTATTGCATATATTACATGTTTATGGTATGTATTGCATATATTACATGCTTATGGTATGTATTGCATATAGTACATGTTTATGGTATGTATTGCATATATTACATGTTTATGGTATGTATTGCATATAGTACATGTTTATGGTATGTATTGCATATATTACATGTTTATGGTATGTATTGCGTATAGTACATGTTTATGGTATGTATTGCATATATTACATGATTATGGTATGTAATGCATATAGTACATGTTTATGGTATGTATTGCATATATTACATGTTTATGGTATGTATTGCATATATTACATGTTTATGGTATGTATTGCATATATTACATGTTTATGGTATGTATTGCATATATTACATGCTTATGGTATGTATTGCATATATTACATGTTTATGGTATGTATTGCATATATTACATGCTTATGGTATGTATTGCATATATTACATGTTTATGGTATGTATTGCATATATTACATGCTTATGGTATGTATTGCATATATTACATGTTTATGGTATGTATTGCATATAGTACATGTTTATGGTATGTATTGCATATATTACATGTTTATGGTATGTATTGCATATATTACATGTTTATGGTATGTATTGCATATAGTACATGTTTATGGTATGTATTGCATATATTACATGTTTATGGTATGTATTGCATATATTACATGTTATGGTATGTATTGCATATAGTACATGTTTATGGTATGTATTGCATATATTACATGTTTATGGTATGTATTGCATATAGTACATGTTTATGGTATGTATTGCATATATTACATGTTTATGGTATGTATTGCATATATTACATGCTTATGGTATGTATTGCATATATTACATGTTTATGGTATGTATTGCATATAGTACATGTTTATGGTATGTATTGCATATATTACATGTTTATGGTATGTATTGCATATAGTACATGTTTATGGTATGTATTGCATATATTACATGCTTATGGTATGTATT
The DNA here is from genome assembly GCF_036172605.1 of Pelobates fuscus. Lineage (NCBI taxonomy): Eukaryota > Metazoa > Chordata > Amphibia > Anura > Pelobatidae > Pelobates > Pelobates fuscus. The sequence goes on from NC_086321.1 coordinate 385,705,667, forward strand.
GCATATATTACATGTTTATGGTATGTATTTCATATATTACATGTTTATGGTATGTATTGCATATATTACATGTTTATGGTATGCATTGCATATATTACATTTATGGTATGTATTGCATATATTACATGCTTATGGTATGTATTGCATATATTACATGTTTATGGTATGTATTGCATATATTACATGTTTATGGTATGTATTGCATATATTACATGTTTATGGTATGTATTGCATATATTACATGCTTATGGTATGTATTGCATATATTACATGTTTATGGTATGTATTGCATATATTACATGCTTATGGTATTTATTGCATATAGTACATCTTTATGGTATGTATTGCATATATTACATGTTTATGGTATGTATTGCATATATTACATGTTTATGGTATGTATTGCATATATTACATGCTTATGGTATGTATTGCATATATTACATGTTTATGGTATGTATTGCATATATTACATGTTTATGGTATGTATTGCATATATGACATGTTTATGGTATGTATTGCATATATTACATGTTTATGGTATGTATTGCATATATTACATGTTTATGGTATGTATTGCATATATTACATGTTTATGGTATGTATTGCATATATTACATGCTTATGGTATGTATTGCATATATTACATGTTTATGGTATGTATTGCATATATTACATGCTTATGGTATGTATTGCATATATCACATGCTTATGGTATGTATTGCATATAGTACATGTTTATGGTATGTATTGCATATATTACATGTTTATGGTATGTATTGCATATATTACATGTTTATTGTATGTATTGCATATATTACATGCTTATGGTATGTATTGCATATATTACATGTTTATGGTATGTATTGCATATATTACATGCTTATGGTATGTATTGCATATATTACATGCTTATGGTATGTATTGCATATATTACATGTTTATGGTATGTATTGCATATATTACATGTTTATGGTATGTATTGCATATATTACATGCTTATGGTATGTATTGCATATATTACATGCTTATGGTATGTATTGCATATATTGCATGTTTATGGTATGTATTGCATATATTACATGTTTATGGTATGTATTGCATATATTACATGTTTATGGTATGTATTGCATATATTACATGCTTATGGTATGTATTGCATATATTACATGCTTATGGTATGTATTGCATATATTACATGTTTATGGTATGTATTGCATATATTACATGTTTATGGTATGTATTGCATATAGTACATGTTTATGGTATGTATTGCATATAGTACATGTTTATGGTATGTATTGCATATATTACATGTTTATGGTATGTATTGCATATATTACATGTTTATGGTATGTATTGCATATATTACATGCTGATGGTATGTATTGCATATATTACATGCTTATGGTATGTATTGTATATATTACATTTTTATGGTATGTATTGCATATAGTACATGTTTATGGTATGTATTGCATATATTACATGCTTATGGTATGTATTGCGTATATTACATGTTTATGGTATGTATTGCATATATTACATGTTTATGGTATGTATTGCATATAGTACATGTTTATGGGATGTATTGCATATATTACATGTTTATGGTATGTATTGGATATATTACATGTTCATGGTATGTATTGCATATAGTACATGTTTATGGTATGTATTGCATATATTACATGTTACATTAAAATTAATACTTGGTATAAGGGAAATGAACCCTGAACGTACCAGGAGATCTTCTAACCATAAGAGGAAACAGCAGTACTGGTCCAGAAATGAACCCAATACAAAGATCTCACCCTGGAATGAGTACTCTCTATACGACTCCCAATCTCAAATAGACAATAGGTTGCACAAGCACAAATTAAAATAAAAATACAAATAAAAAATAAATAAAATAAAATAGAAAATAAAAAATATAAAATGTAATATATATGAAAATATATACTATATAAAAAAAACAAAGGTAAGAACAGAAAAAACTCTTCTAAATATTCTCAATCCATGTACTAAGTTCAAACTAGTGCAAATAAATGTAACCGTCTATGTGGACGTCTGCAACAAAGTATATATGTGTTCAGCTGTACTGAGATACTATCTGTACTGCTGGGTCTGTATAATAACAAGCAGGCACAGAAGTATAATCTAATGTTCTGCAGTGAATACTACTGATCCGACATATAGTTACTGACATAAATCCAAAATAATAAAGATAGGTGTCCTCTTTGTAGTATCAACAAAACATCCGTTTTTTGTTAGTAAAAAATATATAAAATTTATTTATACAGCATCATCAATGGTAGAAAAAATAAACGAAAACGTGATACATAGTCTATAAATAAAAACTCGATGAATATATTTACAGAGTCCTTTGGGATATGCAGAATCCAATTTGGAGTGGTTACTCACTGAACCTCTGGCCGGTCAAGAGGTAACGGTGGGAAAAAAACCGGGAAGTTAGTTTTCAAAAAATCTTCTCGTGCGTCTCACTCTGTGTTGGTCTGCGTTCTCCTGGATCTCTATGAAGATGCGGCTCCTGCCGAAAGTTTGCCTTACGCGTTTCGTGACTGGATACTGTCACTTCATCAGAGGCTCGTAATCATTGGATGGTAGTCAGTGATCTTATATACCTTCCATTGATCAAAATATCCCATACAGCTGTGCACTGTCCAAATACAATTAATCACTTTATCCGTGATCTTTACAGCGTTATGTATGCTATTACTCTTTCCTTCTATTTATGCATTAACCTGATTCTTCCATTATCCTAACGCTGTAAAGATCACGGATAAAGTGATTAATTGTATTTGGACAGTGCACAGCTGTATGGGATATTTTGATCAATGGAAGGTATATAAGATCACTGACTACCATCCAATGATTACGAGCCTCTGATGAAGTGACAGTATCCAGTCACGAAACGCGTAAGGCAAACTTTCGGCAGGAGCCGCATCTTCATAGAGATCCAGGAGAACGCAGACCAACACAGAGTGAGACGCACGAGAAGATTTTTTGAAAACTAACTTCCCGGTTTTTTTCCCACCGTTACCTCTTGACCGGCCAGAGGTTCAGTGAGTAACCACTCCAAATTGGATTCTGCATATCCCAAAGGACTCTGTAAATATATTCATCGAGTTTTTATTTATAGACTATGTATCACGTTTTCGTTTATTTTTTCTACCATTGATGATGCTGTATAAATAAATTTTATATATTTTTTACTAACAAAAAACGGATGTTTTGTTGATACTACAAAGAGGACACCTATCTTTATCATTTTGGATTTATGTCAGTAACTATATGTCGGATCAGTAGTATTCACTGCAGAACATTAGATTATACTTCTGTGCCTGCTTGTTATTATACAGACTCAGCAGTACAGATAGTATCTCAGTACAGCTGAACACATATATACTTTGTTGCAGACGTCCACATAGACGGTTACATTTATTTGCACTAGTTTGAACTTAGTACATGGATTGAGAATATTTAGAAGAGTTTTTTCTGTTCTTACCTTTGTTTTTTTTTTATATAGTATATATTTTCATATATATTACATTTTATATTTTTTTATTTTCTATTTTATTTTATTTATTTTTTATTTGTATTTTTATTTTAATTTGTGCTTGTGCAACCTATTGTCTATTTGAGATTGGGAGTCGTATAGAGAGTACTCATTCCAGGGTGAGATCTTTGTATTGGGTTCATTTCTGGACCAGTACTGCTGTTTCCTCTTATGGTTAGAAGATCTCCTGGTACGTTCAGGGTTCATTTCCCTTATACCAAGTTTTATTGTTTCAGAGCTCTAATGGGGAGCTCATTTACCAGTTGAGGACTTCTCTCTACCATATTATTATTATCATATTCTGAGACCAAATCAACCATTTTTTCCACTCATCCAGGGTAGATTTTTTTCCACCCATATCTATAACATTAAAATTAATGTAAATTTAGCCATATTACATATTTTAATTGGCACAATATAAGTTACTTTTTCGCACTCTCTTTTTTGAGTTGTTTTTATATTCAGTGACTTTTTTATGTTGTAAAAGCTGTTTCCTCAAATTAACCCCTTCCTTTCTGATTGTATTTATGGGCTAACTTCCATTACATTGTATAATTAAAATGTGTTTTTGTCCACAAATGTAATACTTCCCTTTCCCTTTGCTGGTTTTCACACTGCAGAGTAACATAGAAACATAGAAACATAGAAACATAGAATGTGACGGCAGATAAGAACCATTCGGCCCATCTAGTCTGCCCAGTTTTCTAAATACTTTCATTAGTCCCTGGCCTTATCTTATAGTTAGGATAGCCTTATGCCTATCCCACACATGCTTAAACTCCTTTACTGTGTTAACCTCTACCACTTCAGCTGGAAGGCTATTCCATGCATCCACTACCCTCTCAGTAAAGTAATACTTCCTGATATTATTTTTAAACCTTTGTCCCTCTAATTTAAGACTATGTCCTCTTGTTGTGGTAGTTTTTCTTCTTTTAAATATAGTCTCCTCCTTTACTGTGTTGATTCCCTTTATGTATTTAAATGTTTCTATCATATCCCCCCTGTCTCGTCTTTCCTCCAAGCTATACATGTTAAGATCCTTTAACCTTTCCTGGTAAGTTTTATCCTGCAATCCATGAGCCAAAGGGGCTTTAAATGATATTCCCTCCTTCTCACTCAGACACACTACATACAGCAATCTTTGTAGGTAAAACTTCATAGCTGCATTCTAGAAATGGGGGGAGAGAGAACGAGTATAACAAACACACTGGATACACTACAAGCACTCTCTGAATGTCATTATTTAGACATTGTGTTTATATTGTGAGAGCCTTTTAGGAAGCTTAATTCCATTAATGTATAGATAGTTAAGGGATATTTTACCCCAGGATAAGTTGGGAGGCATTAACCGCATGAGGGAGGTAAAAATAAAGGCGAATGTCCCCAACGTTAAGGTTAAGCTTGACGTGTGTTTGTCACAGTCGCCGTGACTCGTTACTGTTATACAGTTGGTTATATTGTATCTGAGTGTTTACTTACCACGCACAGCCTGTAATAACCTGGTTTTATTATCTACAATGACAATAAACTTCCTGTAGCAGAAAGTGTCAATTATTATTAATATTTTAATATTAAATTCTCATTTCTCAACAACAAATAATAATAAAATATAACTTTAACTCAAACACAGGAAAAACAAGTTAATCACTCCATCACAGATCTAATAAAGGTAAATTATACAGATAGGGGTATATTATACAGATAGGGGTATGTTATACAGATAGCAGTATATTATACAGATAGGGGTATGTTATACAGATAGCAGTATATTATACAGATAGGGGTATATTATACAGATAGCAGTATATTATACAGATAGGGGTATATTATACAGATAGGGGTATATTATACAGATAGGGGTATATTATACAGATAGGGGTATTTTATACAGATAGCAGTATATTATACAGATAGGGGTATCTTATACAGATAGCAGTATATTATACATATAGGGGTATATTATACAGATAGGGGTATATTATACAGATAGGGGTATGTTATACAGATAAGGGTATGTTATACAGATAGGGGTATGTTATACAGATAGGGGTATATTATACAGATAGGGGTATATTATACAGATAGGGGTATATTGTACAGAGAGGAGGGTAACATAAACCTAGGGGAATATTATACAGATAGCAGCATATTGTACAGATAGAGGTGTAAAACAAACACCTAGGGGGTATATTATACAGAGAGGGGTATATTATACAGATAGAGGTGTAAAGCACACACCTAGGGGTATATTATACAGATAGGAGGGTAACATACATCTAGGGGTATATTATACAGATAGGAGAATATTATACAGATAGCAGAGTATTATACAGATTGGGGTATATTATATAGATAGCAGTATATTGTACAGAGAGGGGTATATTATACAGATATCGGTATATTATACAGATAGGAGAATATTATACAGATAGCAGTATATTATACAGATAGGAGAATATTATACAGATAGCAGTATATTATACAGATAGGGGAGTATTATGCAGATAGCAGTATATTGTACAGATAGGGGTATATTATACAGATAATATAAAGATAAAGACCAATTTAGGTATTTCAGCCTTTTGGTAGATAACTCCCTAATACCGTGGGAATTAGGGAGTTATCTACTAAGCGGCTGCAAGAGAAGTGTCGAAGTGCCGAAGTTCCGAAGTGTCGAAGTGCCGAACTGAAGTGCCGAAGTTCTGAATTTTCGAAGTCCCGAATTTCGGAATGCCGAACCGAATATTTTCCCCATGCACATCCCTACTCTACAATCAAAAACACGTAAAGGGTAGTAAAAAAATATATTATTATTATTTGTTTTTTAAATCATTGGGTCTTTTCCATGGCAACGGGCCTGGAGCTGTAGTTTATAACAAGAACCATGTATCTTATTTACATAGACTGACATCATTGCTCTATAGCGTTGCTTGCTCACGACACATGATGGTTACATTGCGTCACTGACAGTGAGCGCACATGTGCTCTCAGGACAAAAAGTGACAATTGTATAAATGAAAACATCTCTCACATTACGTTTATTCCTCCAAATAGTGTATTTAGTTTGTCTCGCTTTGTGTAACGTATTCTGCCATTCAGGTAAACACAGGATTATTGACTCAGATTACCTGCAGATTTATGTATTTGTATCCATTAGTGTTTGTCTGAGTTAAAGGTTTTGTACTCTAATCAACGTGGCGTGTAAAATCTAAAATTCCCATATATTGTAGATTTTTCAAAATCAGTTATTTTAAATTGCGTTCTGCTAGTTGATGTTTGGTAAAATGAACCCTTGTTTTTTTCTTACAGGTAAATAGTGAAGCAGAAAAAGGTTATAATAATGATTTATACATGGCAAACACATCCACCGATGAATGAAAATTATAAGTTAATGGAAAAAATAAAAAATAAAAACAATGAAATTATCAGTGAGTGCATTGTCCATTGCAGATACTGGAACACAAAGTAATTGTGCAGGAAGACGCCATGCAGAACGCTATACATTCGCTATAATTGGAGCAATCAGTATCTCATGGTGATCAAGCAAAGGGATCAACGCATTTCTCAGACTACCATTAACGCAGAACTGTCACTGCCTGGGGACTGCATCATTTGTAAAGACCCAGGATGGTTACTGTGACAAACTCCCCTCTTCAAGTGAGTTTGCCACGAGTTCTTGGTGGGACCTGCTTGCCAGTCTCCTGCCCACAGACTATGGGCCCTGCAGGGAAACCTGTAAAAGACCACCAAACTTAACCGACTGTTAGCACTGATTTCCCTGGAACTGTTTTGGGCATGGGGCCATGCTTGCGATCGGTCAAAACTATGACTTCCAGGAAATTCATGAACCCCTGAACCGATTTGGGTGATTTTTGGATATGTTGATCACCCAGATCGGGGCAATCAGGGGATGTGGCTTTATGGGGTTCTTTTGGGGGTTTCATAAAATTGTATGTTTTTTCTGTGCTTGGAGATGATTGGGTTAGTACAGTTCCTGATTCAATTATCTCCCAAGCACAGAGGAGGGTTTCTATTGTTTGTGTAAGGGAGTGTCTCACTGTATGACTCTGTTTTATTGGTTTATTCACTTTGTGTCCCTGTGCCCAACAAGGTCCACCTGGGTGTCACCCTTGTTGGGAAACTTGAATAAAAGGCCAGTGTGCCGCCATTAAAATTCTGTTCCTGCTTACCCTCCAAAACTGTGTGTCGTCCTGTTATTGGAGGGAAAGATTTGCTCCTGTGTCTGCTGTTCCAGCTTGCAGGGGATTCAACGGGGAAAGTCCTTGTAAGGACTAGAGCTAATTCCCCATTCGGCTCCAGGAAGGAGCCGTTCCAGGGCCCCAGTTAAGCCACGGTGACTGTGGGCAGAAGTGCTGCGGTTTGTCCCCTGTTTCAGCTGGGAAGCGGTCCTTGGCGGATGTACCCAGCCAGGGGTACAAGGAGCTCCGTTACAGTGACATTGCTGCGGGAGGTCCGGTGGGCGTGGGAGCAGGCAAAGGTGAATTTAATTTACCTTAACAGTGCCGCTATCAACTTCTGGTCAGTCTTCATCTGTATGAGAGTACAGAGCTGAGCTCAATGGAGAATCCTGCAAGATCTTCCATAGACAGAGATTAACTTTTCTAGACAGCATTCCGCCCAGTGTCAAGCTTTGACAGGCATAGGAAAATGTAGTCCCTACTCTGTCTCAATGTATCGTTCGACTGGGTTGACGTTTGAGAAATTAGGGGGTCCTGTAGTGAAGATACACTGTTATAAGTTCAGCGTTATTACGACATCTCTCAAACAACGCTTGGCATTTTAACGGCAAGATTTATAAGGTTTACCAAAACTAACAGATATGCAATCAGAATAGTGGGAACTAGCGTAGAAGCTGGTACGTAGTGAGAGAACTTCTCCAATGTGATGTTGGCTCTGGTGGATGGGGCCGGCAGGCAGACGGTACCTTTGATTGGTATTGACATTTGAAATAGTCTTACTATAGCATCCTCTGGTTAATTTCCTTTACCTGTCTTACATTTATTTCATGTATACTGTGTGCCTTACGTTCTCCAGTATTGTGTCAGCTGTCTGAGGTAACGCGTAGCAGCCTGCAATACTCATAACACTCCCTTACCTCACTCATTAAATCTCTTCCAAGAGCTGAGCTCTGAGTTTTGTTCAGTATTTTTCTTTTCAACCATAGCTTTCCATCATCTGCTGAGAGACTGCCAAACCATTCAGAGTAATGCGCTCACCCTGTGTGTGTTACATTGGGGGAATCGTCTATCGTAACAGTCAGCTTGTAACATGGTTATTGGGGTTTACATTAGGTGACTTGTGGATTTATGGCAAAAAACAAACAACTTAGTTATCAAAGTTCCAGTTGATCCCAGAAGCAGAACGTAAGTCCGTAACCAAAGGATGAGACCAGGAATGCAGGATACAAGCACATATCTGTCCAGGTGTAATACAGTGCTTATAGTTAGGCAAGATTAATAAATAACAATAAAAAGTAGTGATCAGCAGCTAAAAGTATTGAGATATATTGAGAAATAATGTAACACCTAATATTCGATCTACGAGCGTCTCTTATTCCTAGCGTTATAAGATTTAGAAATAGTCAGAGGAGCCGACAAGATAAACTGAAATCAAATCACAGAAATGATAAAACAAGCTGTGATAGCAGAAAGGAAAATGATCGTGAATATAATTGTGATGTTAGATGAATTGGTACCAGGCTGGGAAGGGAGGTGGGGGGCAATATCCAGTATCCCCCTGGGCTGCTTGCATGCAGGAGTTATGGGCTGCAGCCTTATACCATGCTTCTACAGATTGAACCAGGCAGTGGGCAGGATTTGCGCATGGCCTTACTGGTTTTACATGACCTGCTGGCCTGTAATCTCAGTGTCCTCCATATCTGGGCTGGTTCACTGTGATATTCCCTGATGGGCTGTAATCTCAGTGTCCTCAGTGTCCTCCATGATATATTTCCTGATGGGCTATAATCTCAGTGTCCTCAGTGTCCTCCATGATATATTCCCTGATGGGCTGTGATCTCAGTGTCCTCCATATCTGAGCCGGTTCACTGTTATATTCCCTGATGGGCTGTAATCTCAGTGTCCTCAGTGTCCTCCATGATATATTCCCTGATGGGCTGTAATCTCAGTGTCCTCCATATCTGAGCAGGTTCACTGTTATATTCCCTGATGGGCTGTAATCTCAGTGTCCTCAGTGTCCTCCATGATATATTCCCTGATGGGCTGTAATCTCAGTGTCCTCCATATCTGGGCTGGTTCACTGTTATATTCCCTGATGGACTGTAATCTCAGTGTCCTCCATATCTGGGCTGGTTCACTGTGATATTCCCTGATGGGCTGTAATCTCAGTGTCCTCAGTGTCCTCCATGATATATTCCCTGATGGGCTGTAATCTCAGTGTCCTCCATATCTGAGCCGGTTCACTGTTATATTCCCTGATGGGCTGTAATCTCAGTGTCCTCAGTGTCCTCCATGATATATTCCCTGATGGGCTGTAATCTCAGTGTCCTCCATATCTGGGCTGGTTCACTGTGATATTCCCTGATGGGCTGTAAGATGCCGTTTTTCACTGGTAGCCATGGAGTCTGTGGCCGCTAGTTTTGCACCAGTCTCTAAGAATGCTCCATCATGCTATTCAGGGGATACAGATGGAGAGATATCTGTTCATATATTGCATGTCCTGCATGTGAAGGAAAACTAAACTGAGATCTGTGTATATCATGCACAAAAAGGTATTTACTCTCTTACTGCTGCCAATGCCTAGAGCTGCCAGCTTTCCCCTGATCGATACACAGAAATCGCAGTAAACACAATACACAATGAGTGTCACCAGAACCACAAAATGTGAACAGGAAGTGAACTTGGTGGACCGTACTACCACAGCAAAGGTCACTCAGTGGAGCCCTAAAGTAGATATTTTACCCCTTGCTGTAATTGGGGAAGTCAAGTGACACTTATGCCACTATGGGGAAATATAGGACAAAATTGTCTAGAATAAAAGAGTTAGACATATCATGGTGCAGTATCCCAGTGAAATCTGGATATAATGTTGAAAGGGTATATTTCCAACTCACATGGTAGAGAGCCTGGAGATTGGCTCAAATCACAACAGCGTGGGTATATATGGTAATAGCAGACCTTCTCCAGATATACAGCTCACAAATATATGGATGAAAGGAGACAAAATACAAAATATCCTAGTGCAAATATGTATGGATAATGGAGCATGAATGTGCTCACCTGGAATAGAGCCAGTTATACTAGGCTCTATGTATAAACGCCAGTGTGCCTTTGAGGGAGGCACTTCTCTTCTTTGTAGAGATGTAGGAAGCAGCAGAAGATCCACTACTTGGTATATGGTGCAAAAGACAATTTATTGATATTACAAATAATAAAATAGAATAAAAATTGCAATAAGTCCAAACTCCAAATATACCTATCTGTGTAGGACTGGGCTACCTGCACGTGTGGTGAGCTGCTTTATATATATGTATTATCACTAAGCGCCTGTTTACACAATACACAGAGCAAAATTACCTCTGTGATTCAGGTATAAATTCTTTGCCAGATTATAGTCAAACGTCAAATGGATGGAGCAGCAGAGAAGTGGGCAGCATGCAATTGGTGAATTGGACATGTAATTAGTGATGTGGGCATGCAGTTAGTGGCGTGAGCATGCAGCTGGTGATTTGTAAATGTAATTGGTGATGTGGACATGCAGTTAGTGATGTTGACATGTAGTTGATAACATGGTCCTGCAGTTGGTCAGTTGGGCATTCAGTTAGTGGCGTGGGCATGCAGTTGGTGACGTGTACATGCAGTTGGTGACGTGTACATGCAGTTGGTGACATGGTTGTAGATGACCCTGGGTAACCCGACCAGTTACCTCCGCTAATTCCCTTCCTTCAGCTATTTAAGGAACCATTACAACAAGCAGGCATCCATGTTTCCCCCAGTAACTGAACACAACACACAGCTCTGGAGGTACAACAGGAATGAATGTAACAGAAAAAGAATCCACATGTGAGGATGGGTCCAGAACATAGGAACCGTCTCACTGGTGGAAAAACACCTTAGTGGACACTCCAGTGGTGTCCTGGGGCATAACCCCTACTGACTAAAGAACAAACAAAATACTCAAGGAGCTGGAGTGATCCAGACAGGCTGAGTATATACTGGATATAATACAAGGATAAATGTGTGCTGTGAAATAGAAAGAATCAAAAAATTATAAAGAAAAATGTGAAAATTAAGTGAAAACTTGCCTTAAAGGCTCACCTCTATGAAAGTTAATAAACCCTATTACCTATACAACTCTGAAATAAACAACTGGCTGCTGACTTTATTGGGCAAAAAACAAAAGGTCAAGACCAGAGTTAAGAGTGCATAAGTAGGTGGATGTCAGATAGCTGACATGGGTGTCTAGGGAATAGGTCACTAAGGAGAACCTAAATGGTTCCTGTATGCTGTGTGGATGGTTAAAGGCTCTCGACCTGAACTGGTCTATATATAGGCAGTTGATACCACTTGTAGATAAGAGAGTCGTAGACCAACACGGCATACGGGGCAAAGTATAGCTACTGTCCTGTATATATTGGAAGAATCTAGCAGTTAGGAGGGACTGCGGTATACCCCCCAGAGCCTAGTGCCAGACAACTGTAACGTCAAACAAATAATGGTAACAGTATATACAAGATAGACCCCAATGCAGTCTGTGGGAATTCCCCTGCAGACTATTATGTAGTGACCAGGGTATAGGACACTAGGGAGAACCTAAATGGTTCCTGTATGTCGTATAGCTGGTTAATGGCTCTTGACCTGTGATAGTCTATTTATAGATAGTAATAGAACTGTAGGTAAATGAGTCATAGACCAGTACGGCATATGGGGCAATATATAGCTATTTACCTGTGTATATTAAACGAATCTAGCATTTAGAAGGGAATACAGGGTATCCCCCAAAGTCTAGTGCCAGGTAAACTGTAACTCCAAACAAATAATGGTTACAGTGTATACACGGTAAACCCCGGTCCAGTCTGTGGGAATTAAATCTCTACAGACTGTTACGTAGTGACCAAAGAGAGAGGTGAAAAGACAGAGATTAGAGTGACTCCATGTGCAGAACCATACTTAGAATGTTGGTTGCCTGCACATGGTGATAGATAGTCCTAAGTGAAAATAAAGTGAACGAAAAGAGCCCATAGAGCCCGACGCGCGTTTCGGTGCTTGCTTAGATGCACCTTCGTCAGGGGCTAGTAGGAGACTGTTCCTAGTCTCCTTTTTGTATGTACTCAAGTCCCAGTAACTCAAAGATTAACCAATCAGCAGGCCGATATCGGGCGCCAAAGTACCTCTTATGCATATGCTAATTGTCTGGACTGGCTCAGTCCAGACAATTAGCATATGCATAAGAGGTACTTTGGCGCCCGATATCGGCCTGCTGATTGGTTAATCTTTGAGTTACTGGGACTTGAGTACATACAAAAAGGAGACTAGGAACAGTCTCCTACTAGCCCCTGACGAAGGTGCATCTAAGCAAGCACCGAAACGCGCGTCGGGCTCTATGGGCTCTTTTCGTTCACTTTATTTTCACTTAGGACTATCTATCACCATGTGCAGGCAACCAACATTCTAAGTATGGTTCTGCACATGGAGTCACTCTAATCTCTGTCTTTTCACCTCTCTCTTTGGTCACTACGTAACAGTCTGTAGAGATTTAATTCCCACAGACTGGACCGGGGTTTACCGTGTATACACTGTAACCATTATTTGTTTGGAGTTACAGTTTACCTGGCACTAGACTTTGGGGGATACCCTGTATTCCCTTCTAAATGCTAGATTCGTTTAATATACACAGGTAAATAGCTATATATTGCCCCATATGCCGTACTGGTCTATGACTCATTTACCTACAGTTCTATTACTATCTATAAATAGACTATCACAGGTCAAGAGCCATTAACCAGCTATACGACATACAGGAACCATTTAGGTTCTCCCTAGTGTCCTATACCCTGGTCACTACATAATAGTCTGCAGGGGAATTCCCACAGACTGCATTGGGGTCTATCTTGTATATACTGTTACCATTATTTGTTTGACGTTACAGTTGTCTGGCACTAGGCTCTGGGGGGTATACCGCAGTCCCTCCTAACTGCTAGATTCTTCCAATATATACAGGACAGTAGCTATACTTTGCCCCGTATGCCGTGTTGGTCTACGACTCTCTTATCTACAAGTGGTATCAACTGCCTATATATAGACCAGTTCAGGTCGAGAGCCTTTAACCATCCACACAGCATACAGGAACCATTTAGGTTCTCCTTAGTGACCTATTCCCTAGACACCCATGTCAGCTATCTGACATCCACCTACTTATGCACTCTTAACTCTGGTCTTGACCTTTTGTTTTTTGCCCAATAAAGTCAGCAGCCAGTTGTTTATTTCAGAGTTGTATAGGTAATAGGGTTTATTAACTTTCATAGAGGTGAGCCTTTAAGGCAAGTTTTCACTTAATTTTCACATTTTTCTTTATAATTTTTTGATTCTTTCTATTTCACGGCACACATTTATCCTTGTATTATATCCAGTATATACTCAGCCTGTCTGGATCACTCCAGCTCCTTGAGTATTTTGTTTGTACAACAGGAATGAACTCTGTTTATTATGTCACACATGGTTTTACATGCACAGTCCCCTACATGGGTCCCCAACACAAAACAACAGGGGTTTCAATCCTAAGAAGCTGATGGGGAGGGGGGGGGGATGGAAGAGGGACACAGCAACCCTGAGCTAGCAGTGTCCCTGTGTCCACGTCCTGCTGTGACAGGAAAAGGGAGGGAGAGATACAGGCACAATACATGAAAGGCATAGAAATACATGGGGAAACACAGAAGGACCACACAATACAAGGGGAAAACACACAAATAAGCAGTAGGCATGGTAATCAGTGTCGGCAGTCTGTCACACATCTCCCCCTTGTCCACCTCCGGCAGCCGCAGTATGACTCACACAGGTCAGCTCGCTGCTGCCAGGAGGGGACACACAGTCCATTAGTGCCATGCCCAAAACAGTACTGGTCCCCAGCCGGCCCCTACAGTCCTGGGGTCTGGCCGGCGTGGCACTCTGCACCCTCCTGGGTACAGGGTGACCCAGGAGGCCATCCATACCAGGCTCCAGTACACAGGGGTCCCTGAGCCCGTAAAACCCCCCACCCAAACTACTGTGACCCCCCAGCCCTCAGAGCCTGTAGCAACCCCCTCCCATACATTTGTGATCCCCCAATCTCCCGGCCCTCTGAGCCCGTAGCAACCCCCACACAAGCAATTGTGCTCCCCCCAGCCTGTTCATCACATGGGTCTCCTTGGTTTTCCCGACTGGCCGAGGATGATGGGAGTTGGTTGGGGCGTCCGTCGTGGCTCCGCTTCCTGGGGACGTGGCTGTCTTCTGGGGAGGAGGCTGTCTTCTGGGGAGGAGAGCCATCTCCCCCTGGATCTCACTCCGCTTCTGGCAAAAGAGACTGACTGTCTCCACTCCCATGAACTCACTTTGCCACTGGGGAACGAGACCGGTTGTCTCATTTCCTGCACCTCACTCTGCTGCTGGGGAACGAGACCGGCTGTCTACATTGCCTGCACCTCACTCTGCTGCTGGGGAGCAAGACCGGCGGTCTCCGTTGTCCTCACACTGCCGCTGGGGATGCAGTATGGAACACTTCTCTCCCTGGATCACCTGTGTGAAGTCTATCAAGTTTCCAGTCTCTGGAACCTGCTGTTGGGGAACAAGACCGGGAGTCTCTGTTCCCTGGACCTCACACTGCCACTGGGGCGGAAGGACTGAACACATCCTGTGCCCGCTATTCTGCTTGGTGCCGCAGGTACTGCAGGGGTCTTAGCGTGACACAGGAGTTCCGGTCCCTTTGTCCCCTGTTCCCGCTAACCAAGTACAGGTTTCCCACTTCCGGTGAAGTTTCCCACTTCTTCTTCCCAGTATTCCCTTTGTCCCCTGTACCCACCACCCACTTCCAGTGACAGGGGGTCTTCTTCCCATGAGCCTTGGCACCTGGAAGCCACAGCGTGGGAAAACCACCTGCCTCTTTGACTCCCAGTTACAGAAAACCCGCCGAACCCAGCCATTGTCCCCAAAGGATGCCCACACGAACCCCAGGGACACCCATAATGGTACCTGTCGTGAACAGGGTCCCTGTGTGAAAGGGAAACGTCTCCTTTTGGGCAAGGGAAACGTTTCAGGCAAGGAAGACATCTCTTTTGGGATACGAATGATCCCCCTGGTTGGTGCTTGTGGCGAAACCAGCTTCGCCACTGTGAACTGGAGAGGCCTGGCTGCTAGCCTCCTGCCCTGCGACTACGGCCCATGGACATATTGCTCTATAAACACTATATTTGGGCATGTAATAATTTATATTGCTGCTACTGGCCCTTTAAAATCAGCGATGGACATATTGGGACTTTTGGGACTAATGTCCCTTTAAGACTTTGTAACATATCACAGTAATACTGTCTTAAATATTATGTAGGTATTTATGTGTTCAGTTAAACTGGGGATATGTAGAAATGGGTGTTTTATGTGTTAAATGTATCAGTATGTAAGTTTATGTCTTTTACTGTCTTTTTGCAACCATGTGGTTAATGGAGTCTGACTCTAGTCCTAGATAATTGGATTACTTCTCCAATTATCTCCAGGGCAGAAGGGAGGAAGCCGGGATGCATTGTGGGGGATGTTTTACTTCTGTTTGAGCCAGATTGTGCCATGCTGCAAGCCAGGGCCCAAAAGATACTTTTAGTCGGTGTGAGTTGGAAATAAAAGCCAGACTGGGTGTCCCAGTCGAGAGGTCTTGCTTAACCCTCAAAGCGATGTGTCGTCTCGGTCTTTGGGGGAATGGGATTGTATGCTGACTGCCAAGAGTGTAAGCCGATGTCTGCTTTTCTTGTTCAGCTGTTCCAGT
The DNA here is from genome assembly GCF_036172605.1 of Pelobates fuscus. Lineage (NCBI taxonomy): Eukaryota > Metazoa > Chordata > Amphibia > Anura > Pelobatidae > Pelobates > Pelobates fuscus. The sequence goes on from NC_086321.1 coordinate 385,722,231, forward strand.
GTTCGTGTGGTTCCAGTCGGGAGAATGGTGTTTGCAGTAGCTGCCTGTGCATCTGGAAAGGGGATTATCGCCTAAACTGGGTTTTATCCTCTTGTAAGTGAAACGGTCCGTTACAGTGCTCATCTATGCGAACGGCGGCCACCCAGGGAAGCGCTCATTAATTACTTTCCTTGCGGTTTCACACTTATGTTGCGAGTTGTTAACATTCTAATTGATTGGTGTGAACATTCCAATCCACCGCTACACCCCTCAGGTTCGGAGCCACCAAAGGGCTCAAACCTACCAACCAAGTGTAACACTACCTAATTCACACTAAACCTCAGGATGCCCACTTCCTCCTCCATTTACCCCCCCTCCCCCCCCCCCCCGATTTAACCTGGCCATTCCCCCAAACCACAGAACAGGCCTGTTAAAGACCCTACTGTAGGCCCAAAATAAATAGGTCACACCCCACATCCGAGACCCTACTGAAGGCCCAAAATAAATAGGTCACACCCCACATCTGAGACCCTACTGAAGGCCCAAAATAAATAGGTCACACCCCACATCCGAAAGATGTACACCATCCTTCCTGAAGTGCCCAGGAATCATGCCTTCCAATTCCCTGTGCCTCACTGCCACTCCACCTATACGTATAATAAAGACCGCCATCATTTTATTGATTTGTCCCCGACACCAAGCCACCACAGCAAGGTCCTGGCATCTTGCCAGTGAAACCGAGGAACCATTTCTGGCCACACCACCACCACAACTGGAACCAGCTCCTGTAGCCGGTCCACATCCCTCTTCATCCATCTGCCCAATTCCTTTTTTGGAACCATGCCCAAATCATTACCTCCAGCGTGGATTAACAGTACATCCGCAACAGTGCTCCTTGGAAAATTTTCCCACTAATGCCTTGCCAACCGAAAACCAAACCACTCCAGTGTCACCAATGCCAGAGAAAAATCCAGCTGCACTCATTGTTTCCGAACTGTGGCTCTCTACTGCGCCCAGTAGATGTAAGAGTGGCCCAACAACCAGGCCACCCAGCCTAAAATGAAAACAGAATCAGTGACAAGGCATAACATCAAAAACCACCCCACCAATCCATGCCCATTCAACCAAGTGTTTGGGCCGTAAGTAGGACTTACCATCTCCCCCCACCTATACGTTTCACCAGTTCCTCACCTAGACCCAAGCGGAACGCCTCCGTCGCCACCCCTATCCAGAAGGAATGGGTCCCAAACTGCATGGGATCCAAACCCAGCTCTGTCAAGCCCATCCAAAAAGAAACAAAAGAATTGGAACCGGAACAGAGCAGATCCAACCCCATGTACCAAAAAACAACCCTGGACGTTCGGGCGAAACTTTGCATAGTGCGATGCACATGAAACCAGGCAGACACCTGACCCAGGCAGGGAAAATAGTGTTACCAAACAACCTTTACCAATACATCCGTCTTCGTACGGCCCAACCGAATCACCACCCTATCGGTCCATAATTCGATGTCCGAGTGTTGAAGCTCCCCAAAACCCGCTCGAGAGATACTCACCAGTTCACCAATCCGAAAGACTCAAAGAACACCCACAAGAAGGCAACCGAGAATAACCCCACCTCAAAAGGAGATGAACACACCGGTGGCAGCACTCCCACTAAGCGCTGCAGGCATTCTAGTATCCACCAATTTCTTACCTCTCCTAAAGCCCCGTAAGGCTTGATGAATGAGAAAATGTTTTGTAACATCCTCCCCCCCATTCAACTTGAACAGAAACGCCAATGCTGCCATATTCCTGTCAATCACAGACAGAGACAAACGCTGTGTAAACAAACGGCATTAGAACCCTAGTAAAGTATCTAACGTCCCTACTTTGACTGGGACACCCCTGTGTTACGTACCTCCTCATCCCATGCATCCCAAACCTTTACATAAGAAGCCCACATGCCAGGTGCCAAATAATTTATTATGAATCCTCCAAGCATGATGTCCCGAGCTGCCACATATTCTCCTGAAAGCCCTGTCCTTCCTTTTGTGCTCCCGGAGCCACCATCCAATTGTAACACTTGTAACCAAAACCATTCCCACTGTGAACGAGACAAGGAATCAGCACCACGTTTAACAAACCAGGCACATGAAGCGCCTGAAAAACAATATTAGAAATCATACAAAACAACATAAATCGCTGTAATAAGTGTACCACCGGGACCGAAGATGCAGATAAGTGGTTAACCACCGACATATTGTCAAGAAAAAAAGATAACTTACCAGTCTCGCCGCACCTCCCCCCACAATGCCAAAGCAACCACCAACGGGAACAATTCAATATGCCCCAAAAGCTACGCTCCCTGAAGCATCCGTGAAAAACTCAATAACGTCTGAAGAAGCTGCGGCTTCACGAGAGAAGACCCGTCCATTGAAATCACATTAAATCGATTCCCAGACCCACAAATGTGCCTTCATGTCCCCGTGACCCTGCTTCATGTCCCTGTGACCCTGACAAAGTGACGCGGAGACCGGACCCCACAAGTTGCCCTTGCCAGAAACTGCAGCTCTCTCTCAGCGTAACATTTCTGGACCCTCTAACATGCACCATGAGCTCCTGAAATGCAATCAACTTATCCCTAGGCAGCCGTCATTCCCCTGCCAGCGAATCAAAAGCCAAGAAAACTGAGACAAGTGCCCATAGGCAAGCAAAGGTGCACAAAATAAGCCCAGTCGAACATGCAACCAACAGATGGTGACTGACAATCCAGATGAATCGGCAGTAATCGAAAAGCCGACTCCACATCAGCCTTCGCCATCAATGCCCTGCATCCTGCCTTCCGAACCAACTCAACCGCCTGCTGAAATGATGTGTAGGAGACAGAACACAGGGCCGCACTAATGTCATCATTCACCAAAGAACCTTTCGGATATAACAAATGATGGATCAGGCGGAACTTACCCAGTTCTTTCTTAGGCACCACGCCCAAAGGTGAAATCCATAAGTTCGCCAACAGAGGTTGTGAGAACAGCCTACCCAGCTGAACCTCTTTAGCCAATTTATCTCGAACCACCTCGGGTTGCTCCACGACGGACTTCAAGTTGTCACACAATCGACCCAAAACCTTTTTTCTTTAAAGGAATACCAAAACCCTTTTAACCCCTTAAGGACCAAACTTCTGGAATAAAAGGGAATCATGACATGTCACACATGTCATGTGTCCTTAAGGGGTTAAAAACCCATCCAACAATAACTGTGCGTCACCCTGGTTACTGTAACGGCTTAGCCAAGGCAACATTGCACTGACACTTGCATTGTCCTTCATTAAACGACCAAACATAGAAACATAGAAACATAGAATGTGACGGCAGATAAGAACCATTCGGCCAATCTAGTCTGCCCAGTTTTCTAAATACTTTCATTAGTCCCTGGCCTTATCTTATAGTTAGGATAGCCTTATGCCTATCCCACGCATGCTTAAACTCCTTTACTGTGTTAGCCTCTACCACTTCAGCTGGAAGGCTATTCCATGCATCCACTACCCTCTCAGTAAAGTAATACTTCCTGATATTATTTTTAAACCTTTGTCCCTCTAATTTAAGACTATGTCCTCTTGTTGTGGTAGTTTTTCTTCTTTTAAATATAGTCTCCTCCTTTACTGTGTTGATTCCCTTTATGTATTTAAATGTTTCTATCATATCCCCTGTGACAGACCCATCCCGCTGGACTAAACCTATTGGGTTCGTCTGATTTGCCCAGTACTTATGGTCCCTGAGAGATCCTGCGGAGGGTTGTGACTTTGTACAAATGACATTCCGAATACAGCAGAAACCAACGAAGCGCTAAAGCTACCAAAGTCCTCGAGGTGGCCGACATCGGACAAAGGGCCACGTGGCGGCGGCCATTTTAACTTCGAATCCGCCGACCCGTACTATCGACGATACTTCGACAGTACAACGTAAGTCGAAGTACCGATTCACTTCGAACGGGACGTAGACATTTTTAGGCCAACAAGTGACCGACCGTATAGCCCGAATCCAGGGAACTCTTTTGGGCACGAAACGGTATCTGCGGTCGGTCATAAACGGACTTTCGAGTAGCTTTGGATTCACTGAAGGGATTGGTGTGATTTTTGAGACTGGTTATGATTTAAGTATGCTGAATCTGAATATGTGTCTTTTATGTGAATATGATGGATGGATTTGGAGTTATGAAAGTTGTATAAAAATATATTCTAAACTGCCTGTATAATAAGATTATGTGTCACACCAAGGGGAGGGAATGTGTGGGATGTACCATCGATGCCAGTGGTTGTTTTATGCCTCCCCTTGGGTGTGGCCTGTGTGTGTGAAATGTAAATAAAAGGCAGGCTGGCTGTTCCAGTCCTGAGTTCATGTTTTACCCTCATAATGGAGCTTGGTCTCGTTATTGGGGGAACCGGGAATACAAGTGACTAACGACTGTGTCTGGAGCTCGGAAGGTGGTACCGTAACAACTGGTGGCAAGCGACGGGATGATCTTCAACGCCCAAAGAAACCGCTACGACCAAGAATAAATGGAACTACAATACCAAAACCTGAGAAGAGCTACCTTAAAAGACTTATTGGAACAAAGGGGCGGACAGGCCAGTAACCTCAAGAAGAGGGACATTATTGCTTTATTGCTGGAAATGGATGGAGTACCAGCGGCAGAGGGAACCAATGGACCCAGCCCAGACGACAGAACCCCCGAGGAGGCAAGATTTGACCGGGCGGTAAGAATTAGGCTGGCCCATTATGGCCCCAACCCCTCCGCGGAGATCGTCACCCAGGTTCAAGCCGCTGTGGAGGCCAGCCTGCTACGCCAAAACGGTACTGCAGCGGCCCCAGTCACAGCAAACCCGGGGGACAAACAGAAAGTGCCATTTGCGGCCTTCAAAGCCTTCAGTGAGACCGAAGGAGAGATTGACGGGTACCTTGCGGATTTTGAGCGGCAATGTGCCCTGCACAAGGTACCCCCGGCAGACTGGGTTGCTATACTGTCCGGCAAGTTATCCGGCCGGGCCAACAACGCTTTTCGGGCTATTCCGGATGAGGAGATCGGGGATTATGTTACCGTCAGGGAAGCTTTACTTGCCCGGTATGCCGTTACACCCGAGGCATACCGGAGGAGGTTCCGGGACACTGCAAAAACAACTGGGGACTCATACGTGGAATGGGCCTGCAAGGTACATCGCACAGCCGCCCACTGGATGGCAGGGTGCCAGGCGGTGTCGGGAGAAGAGGTGCTGCAGATGTTTTTATTGGAACATTGTTTCGACAAATTGCCGACAGGGGTCAGAGAGTGGGTACGAGACCGTAAGCCTTCCACTCTACACGAGGCGGCTCGCTTGGCCGATGAGTACACTGACGCTCGCAGACTGGACAATTCCATCACCAAGGCCACAGCCAGAGCGGAATACCAACCAGCCGCTGCCACGTATCAGCCTCCCATAAACAGACCATCCGCACCCCCTCCGTCTGCCCAGTACCAACGTCCACCCCGGTTTAACGCCCGAGAGTACTCTGAACCCCTTCGGTGCTTCCGGTGCAATCAGCTAGGGCACAGGCGACAGGAGTGCCCGATGAACCGTGCCAACAGGAACCAGTCCTGGAGGAAACCCACGGGGGCCCCTTCCCAAGCACCTCTTCCAGCAGTCCACTGTGTAGAGGAAGAGGAATGCTGGGGCATATTACATGAGGCGGACCCTGTTCAGGCTGCCCACCAGGACAATCGACAACACCACAGACAGAGTGTAAAGGTCAACGGAAAGGAAGCCAGTGGGCTACGAGACACTGGTGCAACCCTGACTTTGCTCCAAAAGCACCTAGTGTCCGAGGCTCAACATACCGGGGATACCGTGGCAGTACGAGTAGCCGGGGGTGCAGTATTTCGCCTACCCGTGGCCCGGGTACATTTGGATTGGGGAGTGGGCGCTAGACACGTGAATGTGGGGGTCATTAAGGATTTACCCGCTGATGTTCTTCTTGGCAACGACTTGGCCCCCCTGGTTTCAGCCTTTGCTCCCATGGGCCCCGCTGCAGTGGACGCTGTTACGACCCGTGCCCAGACCCGTGCCACTGAGGCCGGCCCACCTGCTGCTGAGACCCAGGTAAGACTCTCTACCCCGACTTGTACCTTAGACCAGGCCCCGTTCGGCTGGGATACCCCAGAGATGTACGGGAAGGAAACTAGGGAGGACCCGACGTTAGCCAAGTACAGAGCCAGGGCCGACGCTGGGGAAGAAGGAGTAGGTGGGGAACACTACGAGTGGGTGGGGGATAGGCTGTACAGGATCCCGAAACCTTCCCCGAAACCGAATGCCCCTCCGCAGAAACGACAACTAGTAGTACCTGCAAAGTATCGGCAGGAGATTCTGCGGATTGGGCATGACGTGCCGTTAGCAGGTCATCTAGGTTCCCACCGCACAGCTCATAGAATCACCCAAAACTTTTTCTGGCCCAATTTTAACCGAGATGTGCGGATGTATTGTAGCACGTGCGACACTTGTCAACGGGTAGGTAAGCGGGGAGATCATCCAAAAGCTAGGCTACAGCCGATGCCTATCATTGGAGAGCCCTTTTCCCGCATAGCCGTTGACATTGTGGGTCCACTGGCCAGGGCTAGTCCATCCGGTAAGAAATATATTCTTACTGTGGTAGACTACGCCACCCGTTACCCAGAAGCAGTAGCGCTGTCTAATATAGAGGCAGAGACGGTTGCTGATGCCCTGGTTAAAGTCTTTACTAGGGTCGGGTTCCCTCAGGAGATCCTCTCTGATCAGGGAACCCAATTTACCGCTGTGCTCACCCAGCAGCTGTGGAAGGTGTGCGGCATCAACCCGCTACTTAGCTCACCCTATCACCCACAGACTAACGGTCTCTGCGAGCGATTTAATGGTACCCTCAAACAGATGCTGAGGACCTTTACTGACACTTGCAGAGACTGGGAGCGATTCCTGCCTCATCTGCTATTTGCATACAGAGAGGTGCCCCAGGAATCAACTGGGTTCTCCCCCTTTGAGTTACTCTATGGGAGAAGGGTTCGTGGACCCCTAGATCTCATTAGAGGACACTGGGAGGGGGAGACGGAGCAAGAAGGGACCCCCATAGTACCGTATGTGCTGGAACTCCGGGACCGCATGGAGAAACTATCCCTGATGGTAAGGGAAAATCTCCGGGCGGCCCAGGGGAAACAGAAACGATGGTACGATCGGGGTGCTCGACAGCGGGTCTTCCAGGTTGGGCAGAAGGTCCTAGTGCTCAAACCTGTGAAGGCAAACAAGATGCAAGCATCTTGGCAGGGCCCGTACAAGGTGTTAGCTCAGGTATGCGATACTACCTATCTCATAGCCAGCTGTTCGGATGAAAGGGTACAACGATCCTTTCATGTGAACATGCTCAAGGAGTATCAGGAACGACCCGAGGATGTTGCAGCAGTTTGTGCCCCAGCTACCGACGACCCCGAGAACTTACCTTTACCTGACCTGCTAGAAAGGGATCCCCAGACCGACCTTACTAGCCTCGTACAGTTAGGTGACCGACTAAGCCCGGCCGAGAAAACCCAGGCAAGACAGCTTCTGTGGGAGAAGCAGGCGACGTTCTCCCAAGAACCCGGGTACACCCCCCTAGCTATACACAAGGTCGAGACACCCGGACAGAACCCCCTACGACAACCCCCATACCGTATCCCGGAAGCAGTCCGAGAAGGAATGCGGAAGGAGATACAGGAGATGACCCGGCTGGGGGTTATTGAGCACTCCGATAGTCCGTGGGCGTCGCCCGTAGTCCTAGTACCCAAGAAAGATGGGACCACCCGGTTCTGTGTGGATTACAGGCGGCTCAACGAGCGGACTACCACGGACGCCTACCCGATGCCCCGGATAGACGAGTTATTAGACCGCATTGCCAGGGGGCGATACCTGACCACCATTGACCTATGTAAAGGGTACTGGCAGATCCCCCTGGCCGAGGATGCTATCCCCAAGTCGGCCTTCGTCACCCCGTTTGGCCTATACCAGTTTAGGGTTATGCCATTCGGGATGAAGAACGCTCCGGCTACCTTCCAGCGTATGGTGGATAGGCTCCTAGATGGCTTCCAGGGATTTGCATGTGCATACCTGGACGACATCGCGGTTTACAGTGAGTCTTGGGAAGACCACCTAGTACACGTAGGGGTAGTGCTGGACAAGATTCGGGCCGCCGGCCTGACTCTGAAACCAGACAAGTGCCATTTAGGCATGGCAGAAGTGCAGTACTTGGGTCACCGGGTGGGTTGTGGGAGCCAGAGACCCGAACCGGCCAAGGTGGAAGCAGTAGCTAACTGGCCCACACCTATCACCAAGACCCAAGTGCTTGCCTTCCTAGGGACAGCGGGTTACTATCGACGTTTTGTCCCCGACTACAGCACGATTGCCAAGCCCCTTACTGATTTGACTAAAAAGAATTTACCTAGGCAGGTCCTGTGGTCTCCAGCTTGTGAAGCCGCGTTTCAAGCCCTGAAGCAGGCTCTTGTGAATGCCCCTGTCCTGGCTGCCCCAGTCCCTAACAAACGTTTTCTTGTCCACACAGACGCTTCCATGTATGGACTGGGGGCTGTGCTGAGCCAGGTCGGGGAGGATGGCGGAGAGCACCCTGTCGCATATCTCAGCAGAAAGTTACTACCTCGAGAAGTGAGTTATGCGGCAGTAGAGAAAGAGTGTTTAGCCCTGGTCTGGGCACTGAAGAAACTGAGCCCCTACCTATACGGACAAGAATTTTCCCTCGTAACAGACCACAACCCCCTCGTCTGGCTTAACCGGGTCTCTGGGGACAATGGCAGACTGCTGAGGTGGAGTTTGGCCTTGCAGCCTTATAATTTCACTATCAGCTACCGGCCCGGTAAGCAGAATGGGAATGCGGATGGGTTATCCCGGCAAATAGACGTCCCTATTCTCCCTAAGTCCGGTCATCCCCAAGTTGACCCGCCACAGGGTCAAGCCGGGTCTGCCGGAGTGTTCCACAAGGAGGGAGCCATGTGACAGACCCATCCCGCTGGACTAAACCTATTGGGTTCGTCTGATTTGCCCAGTACTTATGGTCCCTGAGAGATCCTGCGGAGGGTTGTGACTTTGTACAAATGACATTCCGAATACAGCAGAAACCAACGAAGCGCTAAAGCTACCAAAGTCCTCGAGGTGGCCGACATCGGACAAAGGGCCACGTGGCGGCGGCCATTTTAACTTCGAATCCGCCGACCCGTACTATCGACGATACTTCGACAGTACAACGTAAGTCGAAGTACCGATTCACTTCGAACGGGACGTAGACATTTTTAGGCCAACAAGTGACCGACCGTATAGCCCGAATCCAGGGAACTCTTTTGGGCACGAAACGGTATCTGCGGTCGGTCATAAACGGACTTTCGAGTAGCTTTGGATTCACTGAAGGGATTGGTGTGATTTTTGAGACTGGTTATGATTTAAGTATGCTGAATCTGAATATGTGTCTTTTATGTGAATATGATGGATGGATTTGGAGTTATGAAAGTTGTATAAAAATATATTCTAAACTGCCTGTATAATAAGATTATGTGTCACACCAAGGGGAGGGAATGTGTGGGATGTACCATCGATGCCAGTGGTTGTTTTATGCCTCCCCTTGGGTGTGGCCTGTGTGTGTGAAATGTAAATAAAAGGCAGGCTGGCTGTTCCAGTCCTGAGTTCATGTTTTACCCTCATAATGGAGCTTGGTCTCGTTATTGGGGGAACCGGGAATACAAGTGACTAACGACTGTGTCTGGAGCTCGGAAGGTGGTACCGTAACATCCCCCCTGTCTCGTCTTTCCTCCAAGCTATACATGTTAAGATCCTTTAACCTTTCCTGGTAAGTTTTATCCTGCAATCCATGAACCAGTTTAGTAGCCCTTCTTTGAACTCTCTCTAAAGTATCAATATCCTTCTGAAGATAGGGTCTCCAGTACTGTGTACAGTACTCCAAGTGAGGTCTCACCAGTGTTCTGTATAATGGCATGAGCACTTCCCTCTTTCTACTGCTAATACCTCTCCCTATACAACCAAGCATTCTGCTAGCATTTCCTGCTGCTCTATTACATTGTCTGCCTACCTTTAAGTCATCAGAAATAATCACCCCTAAATCCCTTTCCTCAGATGTTGAGGTTAGGACTCTATCAAATATTCTGTACTCTGCCCTTGGGTTTTTACGTCCAAGATGCATTATCTTGCACTTATCCACATTAAATGTCAGTTGCCACAACTCTGACCATTTTTCTAGTTTACCTAAATCATTTTCCATTTGGCTTATCCCTCCTGGAACATCAACCCTGTTACATATCTTAGTATCATCCGCAAAAAGACACACCTTACCATCAAGACCTTCTGCAATATCACTAATAAAAATATTAAAGAGAATGGGTCCAAGTGCAGATCCCTGAGGTACCCCACTGGTGACAAGCCCAAGCTTCGAATATACTCCATTGACTACAACCCTCTGTTGCCTGTCACTCAGCCACTGCCTTACCCATTCAACAATATTGGAATCCAAACTCAAAGATTGTAGTTTATTGATAAGCCTTCTATGTGCAACAGTGTCAAAAGCCTTACTGAAATCTAGGTAAGCAATGTCTACTGCACCACCCTGATCTATAATTTTAGTTACCCAATCAAAAAAATCAATAAGATTAGTTTGGCATGATCACCCATGTTGCCTCTGATCTTGAAATACATGTGTTTTTAGATGTTCAACAATCCTATCCTTTAACATGGTTTCCATCACTTTCCCCACTACTGAAGTAAGGCTTACCGGCCTATAGTTGCCCGACTCCTCCCTATTACCTTTCTTGTGAATGGGCACAACATTCGCTAACTTCCAATCTTCTGGGACTACTCCTGTTATCAATGATTGGTTAAATAAATCTGTTAATGGTTTTGCTAGTACACCACTAAGCTCTTTTAATAGCTTTGGGTGTATTCCATCAGGTCCCATTGACTTATTTGTCTTTACTTTTGAGAGTTGAAATAGAACCTCTTCCTCTGTAAACTCACGTGTAATAAATGACTCATTTATCCTTTTTCTTAACTGAGGTCCCTTTCCTTCATTTTCATCTGTAAATACCAAACAAAAATATTCATTGAGGCAGTCAGCTAGACCTTTATCCTCATCTACATACCTTCCTTCTTTTGTTTTTAATCTAACTAATCCTTGTTTTACTTTTCTTTTCTCATTTATGTATCTAAAAAAAAAAATTGTCCCCCTTTTTTACTGACTGTGCTATTTTCTCTTCTGTGCGTGCTTTGGAAGCTCTTATAACTTGCTTAGCCTCTTTCTGCCTAATCTTATAGGTCATTCTGTCTTCCTCACTCTGTTTTTTTTTATAATTACTAAATGCTAACTTCTTGTTTTTTACTATTTTGGCCACATCTGCGGAGTACCACAGTGGTTTCTTGAATTTTTTGCTTTTACTGACAAGCCTAATGCAATTTTCTGTTGCCTTCAGTAGTGCAACTTTTAAATAATCCCATTTCTTTTGGACTCCATTTAAATTGCTCCAGTCTAATAATGACTCTTTTACACATAAAAAGAGTATGACTCTGCTGAGCGCGGATATCTCAAATCCTCTGGATCGTCACAAGGAAAGAAAATGCTGAAAAGAAACTCACAGTTTATAGAAGTAGTTCGGAAGAGTAAAAGAGCCGTCCGTTAGCCACAACTGCTAAACCTCAACAAGATTTAGACAGAAAGAGGCTAGGCTATTGGCTAAAAGGGAACAAAATTCCACCGAACGGGGATATTTTGTGACACAAACGAAAAAACAAGTTGGTGTTCACATGAAAATCCTAAGAGCAAGAATGATAGACTAATGAAAGGCCAAAAGTACTGAACTGCGCTCATGCGCAATTCATGAAACGGGATGGAAACCCACAAATAGAGGCAAACTACCGAACGATGACATAGAAACATAGAAACATAGAAACATAGACCAACAGAACGCTTTCTTTTGACTGGTCTATGAAGAAGAGGTTGATCCTGCAACTGGCCCCACCCTGAAAGGGCGCAGCTTTCTGAGCCATCCTCAGTTTCATCCATAGGGGTAGGTCCATTTGGTCCCACCGCATCCCCCCAAAACATTAGCCAAAATGTCGAATGCCTGAAGTCAATTTCCAAAAGACTTAGGTATCTTCCGATACCTCTGTCTCTTTTCCTCTTTCTCTTTCTTGGCATCCTTCTTATCCTCCTTCAGATCAAGATATTCATCCAAAGAAAGGAGCGAGAAGATTTTGAGGTTTTTGCCCCGACAAATCTTTTCCTTCACTTCCGATTTTAGATGAAGGCCCAGCAAATGACACGTGTACATTCTGCCTGACTACCTCAGAGATCTTACCTGTCAACTCCGCATGCTCGCTGACCACCGCCGATGTCTCCGACCCAAGTGAAGTCATCGTAGTCCTGCCCTGAATACTGCCCGGCGCAGCCACCGGAACAGTCGTAGCCACCCCACTCCCGCCTGTCGGTGGATCTGACACCCGACTAAAATGCGCCTGTGTATCCCTGACAGCCAAAGTGTTAAGAAAGGACCTCAAGCTATCCAAGAGAATGCCGGAGTGTAGTGCAGAAGAACTCACTGCAAGAACCCCCTGCCATTGAAGACCGTGTGGACGCTGTACTTCCATCCACCTCGAAGGGTTCAGGAAGTTCAGGAGTAGCATCATAGCTTCTGTGTCCAGCTGCCTGTTCCTGCCTCAGAACCCTAGGAGAAGGAGTTGCTGACCTGCGGGAAGAAGACACCCTGGGTAGTCAGCTCATAAGAGACCCATCCCGTCTATCCTCTCACGTTCCCGACCACATTCCCTGTCCTCACAACATTCGGTGGTTTTCGAACGGCACTGTATGGAAGTTTAACCGGTCTGCCATGAGGTTGAGTCCGAAAAAGAGTTCCATAGAATTTGTAACAAGAGCCGGTCTCCGTTCGCGTGAATTCATATATAAACTGCCACTGATTCGTACAGAATGCTCCTGTTGTTCGGCTGATTCAAACTCCCGAACGCCGTTCGTCTACTGTACTGGGATGTAGTACGTAGGGGACTTCCATATAGACCGGGTTCGTGCGAGTGCCATGCCCAAAACAGTTCCAGGCACTCGACGACCATGCCCTGCTGGCAGTGTTCGGGAGACAAGATGGCCGCCGTCCATTGTTCTCACCACTTGCGTTTGTATACACGAAATGCGTTCAATTAATCTGAGGTTTTCGTATGGTTACACAGTGTTCCACGTGCTGATTAGTACCCATGGTGGTCTCCATTCGGAAAAACAAATGATTTACCGAACAACGAAAAATACAATGAATAACCAAGGGAATTAAGTAGCAGGGAGTGGAAATAACTGAACGGTTACTGGGAAATCCTTCACAGGCCACTTTACAAAATTGCCAGTATAAATACCCCCACAGCTTGCTAGCTGTCACTCAGCTTACCTTGGCTGCTATGCCTACCTCCTGGCTCTGTCAAAGCCCACTCCCCTAGCTACACTGATCCATGGAATACAGTCAATGCAGATGGGTCTATTGGAGGCCTGTGACAATTAGATCTATAGTTATGGCAAATACAGTCAAATAGCAAATGGACCGCAAAAGCCCAATTAAAGCCTGTTGGAAAAAAAGACATTTTCATCTTCCATTCTTATTTTCCGACTTTATATACAATTTAGAGTTTGCATTCCACGCAGATTTTACCCATGATTTGTGGTTTATTTCTTAAGCCACAATTATTTTCAAGCAAAGTCCACAACTTGTCCATGACTTTTTTTTTTTTTAATTCTTTATTTTTGTTGTGCAGGTAGGTACATGTCATTCACAAACGCCACAACAGCGTACTTATATAGTCATACAGGTTTGACAATGGCATGAGTGTGTGCACATTTTTTTTTAAATATTAACAAGCTCAATAAAACATTTAACATTAACGGAGAGTAAGTGCGCAGTGGTTTAATATGTGTGTGGGTTAGGTTTCCTTCGCAGGAGACTACTGCAGTTAATTGAATGCTGGAGTATACAGGAGTGTATACAACTGCCTGAGAGACAAGGCTGGAGGATCAAGTGTAAAAAAGACAGACATGGAAATTGTTAAACAACATAAGCTAGCTAGGTGAGGTCTGATGCTCGGTTGCCACTGGGTACTTAACTTTACGGTGACTGGGGATAGCCCTCATGATGCTAGGGACAAATGATGCTAAATAACAGGCACATTTTTATAGATTATATCTGGTATTCGTAGTAGGTACTTTCGCTATGTGCTGTGAGTATACAGGCATTAGAAGAAAGAAAAGCTTCTATGGCCAAAGATGGAGCCTAGGTAGTAGTAAATGTACATCTGTGTGATATAGGCTTACTGATAAGTGGCATTGTCTATAACAAGTGACAAGTTGCAAGATGATATTGATTAATAAAAAATGAGAAAGAAAAAAAAATAGATTAAACATGCTGAATTATCTCAGAGCTATAATGCATTTCTTCTGCTGGGTCCATTGAAATGAGGCAAAACAGAGTTAAGGTAGCATAGGGTTTTCATAACATGTTATCAGCCCTGTTGTATGCAATGAGGCTACATCAAGTGCAGGAAGTTTTGGTTCCGCCGGACCATAGGGGGGCCTCTCAGGTATGGGCCGTCGTCGGCATAGCCTGGGTGAGACCTTTTGGGAGAAATGTCTTGGAGGTAGCTGGGTTCCATTCATGGGTCTTGGAAGTTGTACGGGGTTGCCGTAGGGAGTCTTGTGGTAGGCCCCAGGTCGTTAAGTGTTGTCTCGCTTCCTGCAGGTCAGATATGATGTAAGTGGTGTTTCCCTGGATCACCTGGAGCTTGTGGGGTGAGCGCCACTGGTATTTGATCTTGCTGGTGCGGAGCAGAGTGGTGAGGGGCTTGAGGGTTGCGCGCCATGCCATCGTTCCTTTGGATAGGTCCGCATAGAACGACAGAGACATATCCTCGAAGGTGTAAGGTGTTGCTCCTCTGATGGGAGCCATAAGTGCCTCTTTATCCTGTCTTCTCTGGAACCTAACTATTGTGTCCCTGGTTGCTGTAAGTGGGGCTGTCGTGGGTTTGGGTATTCTAAACAAGCCATCTATGTTCATGCTCTTGGCTTGCTTCTGAGGGAGTATTTGGCTTACCAGGCGTCTGATGAGATGAGGTAGTTCTGTGTCCGGGGTTGATTCGGGTATACCTCTGATTTTTAAATTTTGAGCACGCCTTGAGTCCTCCAGTGCCGCCATTTTATGTTCCATCAGCTTGTGCTGTTGTTGTAGTGATTGTAAGTCCTGCTGGTGCACAGTCAGTTGTCGTGTGAGGTTACGGGACTCCTGTTCCACTGTACCCACGCGATCCGACAAACCCTGAATGTCTCTTTTCATGCCCGCCATATCGACTTGGATATTTTGGCGGAGTTCGGCCAATAGCTCCCGCATCTCGGCCTTTGTGACCGGTGATGTGTCCTGTTGCGGTATGAGTGATACCGGCGTCGGTGCTGTGAGTAAGCTCCCATCTTCCAGGTCTGAGAGTTGGTCGTCGCAGTTATCCAACTCGTCCAAGTAGTCGGCCATGTTAGGTTCCTGGGCGCCATGTGCTCGCCGCCATAGGTCCCCAATGCTTGCGCCCGGTAGGGGCATGTCAGCTTTCTGCTTTTTGCTTTTTCTTCCCATTGCTGGGTTCTTTGTTGGTGCAGTTCAGCTGTATTTTCTCTTGTTTAGGGGGTGATTTGAGGTCTTTTTCTGCGTTTTTAAGTTGGTATTTCACGGAGCTCTCTGTAGTTGCGACCAGTCGGCTCGGCAGTTGGCTCCGCCCCCTTGTCCATGACTTTTGAGTTGAAATTGCTTGAATTCTTCTCTCTGCTGATATGTATTGCTTGCTAGCGGGAGGACAAATTTTGGCTGCGAGGCTTGTACAGCTCTGTGCTGTAGGAGATCACAATAAGCTCAGCAAAAACCTTTTATTACTGAGAATGGTCCATGGAGGGCATTCATGGGTTTGTGAGCAATTTACATAGTTTGGAAGATAAATAAATACCATAAGAAAGCATTTTCCTTTTTTTTCATGGGAATTACATAGTTACATAGCTGAAAAGAGACTTGCGTCCATCAAGTTCAGCCTTCCTCACATTTGTTTTTTTTCTGTTGATCCAAAAGAAGGCAAAAAACCCAGTCTGAAGCGCTTCCAATTTTGCAACAAGCTAGGAGCAGTTATTACTCTACATTGAAAGATTATATCCTTGAATATTCTGTTTTTGCAAGTATGCATCTAGTAGCTGTTTGAACATCTGTATGGACTCTGATAAAACCACTTCTTCAGGCAGAGAATTCAACATCCTTATTGTTCTTACAGTAGAAAAACCTTTCCTTTGCCTTAGACGAAATCTTCTTTCTTCCAGTCTAAATGAATGACCTCGTGTCCTAGGTAAAGTCCGGTTTGTGAATAGATTTCCACACAATGGTTTGTACTGGCCCCGAATATATTTGTATAATGTTATCATATCCCCTCTCAGGCGACGTTTTTCTAAACTAAATAGTTTTAATTTTGTTAACCTTTCTTCATAGCTGATTTGTTCCATTCCTTTTATTAATTTTGCAGCCCGCCTCTGCACTTTTTCTAGTGCCATAATATCATTCTTTAGAACAGGTGCCCAAAATTGCACAGCATATTCAATAAGCTATGCAATATAATTGCTACAGAACAAGATGACTGAATCAAATGGTAATTACTGGTATTGTCATGCAAATAATGTTCGTTGTGTAATCTGTGGATTTTCCTTCACTTCAAAACAGGCTCCAAGGTCAGAAAATGAGCTTCATAGGACTGGTCGGTTTTATGAAAGAACTGTTGGTGTTGGTATTCACAAATCGCTTCCATTTTTTAAAGAAAATCAAACTCTGATATTTACTAAAATACTTCTTTCTACCTTCTGTATTTTTCTTATTTCTCTCTCCGACTTCTTAATCTGCTAACAGCAGAATTGTTCGAGAGCACTGAGGTGTGAACACTATTTTCCGGTAACGCTTAATAAATCCCATGCATGCCTCTCCATGTAGAACATTTTATATTATTTCTGTCAATGGGAATTGAATTGTTTAGATTCTCGTCTATTATTCTCTTATCTTTGGTGCGTAATGTTTGAAGTGCTTCAACACATGAGGCTAATGTAAAGGTCAAGCGGAATTCAATACACACAATGCTCCCGGAGTACATATCTAAATTAATCTTTAAAAGGGTCCGTAGGACATAGAAACAAGAGAGAAAATATCTGGACGTGGACTTAGTTAGAATGCTGCTTCGCTGTTCCTGTATATTCTATCAAACTGACCAGAGTGGGCAGAGGTAAATCAGAATATTCTTTCTGAGTGTTCTAGATCATTAGTTGGGTCCATAGTTGGGTGTTACATCCCGCCTGGCAATGAGCGCCTGCTAATGTGCTTTCCTACAACAGAAGTTGATCATTTCCCCCCCAGTCTCCTAATTTGCACTAGCGTGAAGTTTTGGGTAATTTTTTCCTTTTTTGCAGACAGAATGACTTTGCCCATCTTATGCAGTTGGAAAGAATTAAGGAAAAAAGCAATCATGTTTTCAATCTGCAGCAGAGTAATAATGTGTAGCCAAGAGCTACTTTTCCTGAAACCCAATCCATTGTAATATGTTATTGCTGTAATGGGACAACTCAACATGTCTTCATGCGAGCTTGGCTGATTGCGTTGTGTGGCTATGTACAATAACTATGTCACATCAGACAGTCCTGCAAATTACTGCAAAGCAAAGATTAATTCTCAAACCGACCTCAATGCATTTGGGGAAGGAATTCGACTTTGCTGCAAGTTATTAATCTGCTCTGTGTTTAACTTCCCATCAGGGTTCATTGTGCAAACAGGCTGGCCGCCTCAGATCCCCCACATCCTCAATGTCCATGCAAATAAATCTTTAGCTGGAGACTGGAAGCCAACGTATGACTTAGCACAAGCTAAGCAGGGGATTTAACCCTCCGCCTGACAATGTCTCCTAGAACTCGGAATCATTGGGACTTGTCAGCTTCAAATCAACCTTGGGAATAAAAAATGGCGGCTGCGCAGCTCCCAGGGATTCCATCGACATCGGCAGTGGCTGGTGGCCATATTGCTCTAACCGCGTTTATTTCTCTAAACTGCAAACAGGCTGTGGTTAGTGAGGGGATCCAACCATGAGTGGATTTATACACACATTCAGTCATCGTTAAAGTAATGATTTTGTGTATTTATGTATTGTGAAAAATGAGAATGCAGTTCTTTCTCTGTCTACTTGACTAGCGATGACTTTATAATTGCTTTTTTAAACAATGAACAGAACCAAGACAATATTTTTACCTCCTACTGTCCAAATGCATTACATAAACACGGCGAGCTGCCCATCGGGGCTTGTTGTGAACATTAGGAAAGTTTAATGTATATTAGTTGTCGTTCTCTCTAGCCTCGATGAGCTGTGTCTAAAACATTAACCGTTTCCTTGTTGGATACGCTACATTGCATATTCTTTAAAGGGATAGTACACAATGCAACTAGACGTTATCTGAAGGAGAGTACATAAGGGTAAAAATAATATAAAATAAGCAAAATAAACAACTTTCTGTCTGTATGTTATAACGTTTTTGTTTTTACGTGTGGTCTCTGCAAAATCTTTTGAAGATAATGCTTACATTGCAATTAAACCTGAGCTGGCATATCTCTGTACACAGCGTATAATGAGCAAACACACCTACGGAACTCAAAGGCATCTTGAATATTTGTTTCCGTGATAATTTTTTGCCTCACATAGAAACATAGAAACATAGAATGTGACGGCATGTGAGAACCATTCGGCCCATCTAGTCTGCCCAATTTTCTAAATACTTTCATTAGTCCCTGGCCTTATCTTATAGTTAGGATAGCCTTATGCCTATCCCACGCATGCTTAAACTCCTTTACTGTGTTAACCTCTACCACTTCAGCTGGAAGGCTATTCCATGCATCCACTACCCTCTCAGTAAAGTAATACTTCCTGATATTATTTTTAAACATTTGCCCCTCTAATTTAAGACTATGTCCTCTTGTCTGAAATTTGAGCAACTTCTTAGCAACAGTCTGATAATCTACATGACGGGTCTCCAAGGATAGATTTTCTATGTGACCATAACCCTTTATCTCTGTATTCTGTTCACTGTTTCTGCAGCTATTTGTAAACATCACTGGATTTTATTAAGACACGGAGGCTCCTATTATGCTGCACGCTTTCTTTATTTCCCTCAGCAGCAAAGAAAAAAATTACATTAAATCAGTATAATAACAATCCATAACATGAGATGGTAAATCTTCCCAGCAACAAGAACAGCCAATCAGATTCCACCCTCTAGCATAATAGGCGGTGATCTACAAACTACTTCCTCTTTCTTTGCTGCTCCCTCAGTTAAGTACACTGCTCTTATAGTTTTCTTAATTGTGGGCTAGTTATATACTACTGTTATATTATCATTGTGATTTTATTATTATCATTATTTATTATTAGTATTATTGTTAGTATTACTAATTCATTGTTATTTTCACTATTTCATATTTAATATTTACATTATTTTCTGTTCTTGCCTTTTATCCGTATACTCCCTGGTTCCTTCAGGTAAACCTTTAGGGAATGAGGGTGTTTTCCTCTAATTATTCAGTTTTATATATTTTATTTAATATATTTTTTTATTTGTTTTGCGCCTTTCCGCTGCTTTTTTCTAGTCAGATGCAATTTGCGCATGCACGATGTTCGGTAGTGTCTACCGTTCATGAGTTCGGAGTATTGTCCTCACGAACAAGCGTTCAGCATTAGTCATCGTTCGGTAGTTTGCCTCTATTCGTGGGCTTCCATCCCGTTTCATGAATTGCGCATGAGCGCAGTTCAGTACTTTTGGCCGTTCATTAGTCTATCATTCTTGCTCTTAGGATTTTCATGTGAACACCAATTTGTTTTTTCGTTTGTGTCACAAAATATCCCCGTTCGGTGGAATTTTGTTCCCTTTTAGCCAATAGCCTTGCCTCTTTCTGTCTAAATCTTGTTGAGGTTTAGCAGTTGTGGCTAACGGACGGCTCTTTTACTCTTCCGAACTACTTCTATAAACTGTGAGTTTCTTTTCAGCATTTTCTTTCCTTGTGACGATCCAGAGGATTTGAGATATCCGCGCTCAGCAGAGTCATGCCCTTCCAAACATGTGGCTATATACATCGCCTCTAGAGTCCGTAAACCCCTGAACAAGGCCACACGGAAAAAGTCATGGGAATGCCTTTGCCCTACTTTCCCTGATAATGCGTGTAAAACGCCTATTGTAGACCCTTAAATCTTTGTGAAAAACTGGATGGAAACCTAGAAAGGGTTTGGATTTTTGTTGACCCACTGTCAGGATAAGGTCCTGGACATATTAGGGCCTGCTGCCAGAAAATGTTATGCAGTCTAAGGCGACCAAGATCGAGACACCATACATGGGTGGATCCAATTCATTATTTGCCTGGTTGGCAATGTAAACTCTGCGATTGCTACTGAGCGACACAAATCTATCCTACTCAAAATTTAACCCAAGCTGGTCAATTTAGCCCAAGCTAAATGGTTACTATTTGGTGACTCATTTGTTAAGGAGCTGGAGTCATTTGTCCACACATTTACAACTTTGGATAAAATAAATGGAAATTCAGGTGTCTCCCGTTGGGCCTGTCGTCAGCTCCGTGATATTTCGCCAAGATCATGAAACCCGTAGTTGCTCAATTAAGGAGTCAAGGCATTCGCTTATCATTTATCTGGACAATATCCTCATTTTAGCACAGTCGATCAACCTTCTCCACACACTTGACGTGGACGCTGACGTTGTTACAAAACCTGAGTTTCCTTATCAATTGGTTAAAGTCTGCCATGGCTCCTTCCCAACGAATCGAATTCCAGGGACTAATGGTTGATTCAACTGTTCAGACTCTACATCTACCAACATCAAAGCTGGTAAATATCAAAAAAGATATAAGACGCACTTTGGCTGTTCCCCAACTCTCCATCAAACACTTGGCACGGGTCATTGGATTTATCGCGGCTATCATCCAAGCCACATTCCCAGGTCCTCTACATTATCGGGCACTTCAACAGCTGTAAGCCTCTCACCTCAGAGGCGGCGCATCATACGAAGACATGGTGACATTGGACAAGAAGGCAAAAGACGAGCTTCTTTGGAGGCTTCTCCACATGGAAGCGTGGAATGGACGCGCTATATATTAAGAATGACCCAATTCGAGCTTACACGGTTTTGCACTGATTCCTCATTGCCTGCTCCACTTATGTCACCAACAAGGCATGTTGGTGCTCGTGACCCCTCTATGGCCATCACAACTATTGTTCCCCCATCTATTGGAAATGGCAGTGGATTTTCCTCACCTTCTCCCATTGTACTACTCTCTCCTCCAAGACCCAGATGGTCAACCCCACCCACTGATCCTCCAAGGCCTTCTACGTCTTAAAATATGGCTGATTTCAGGGGACCTTGGTCAATCCCAGGTGTTCCAAAAATCTACTGTCAGACTTCTTGGGACTGCATGGGCACCCGGGACGAGGCAAGCTTATAAATCTCTCTCAGGGGTAATAAGATGAGCACAGAGGTCCTCCAGCACGATATAAATTTTCAGCATAAAAAAGGCATCTCTCCATAAACATATGGAACTCCTAGTGATGATAATCGAGTATCCACAGTCCAGAGTCAGGAAGAAGATACAGCATACAAATAAAATTGAATAAAAACAATAGTTCATAAGTACATAAGAAGTGTGATGATATCCAACGCGTTTCGTCCTGTTGAATGACGGACTTCTTCAGGGATAATAGTAGATCCACTTCTGAGGGTTTTTGTACCCTTCAACATCATTTTCTTAATCCGGTACAGCTGTTTACGGGCATGCGATTCACTGTGAAACGCAGAAATCCGGCGCGAATACAGGAGGCTTCTCCAACAGTTCCGGGTAGTAGTGCGCATGCGCGTAATGTCCGCGCATGCGTCTATTGGAAAGACCACTGCCTGTGGGGGACAAAAAGCATAGAAAGGCGAAAAACGCCTGAGAACCAAACCGAACCCCTATTGCTACAGATTCTAATGAAGTGGAGGAGTTACCGAAAATATTACATCAAATGATGTAATATTTTCGGTAACTCCTCCACTTCATTAGAATCTGTAGCAATAGGGGTTCGGTTTGGTTCTCAGGCGTTTTTCGCCTTTCTATGCTTTTTGTCCCCCACAGGCAGTGGTCTTTCCAATAGACGCATGCGCGGACATTACGCGCATGCGCACTACTACCCGGAACTGTTGGAGAAGCCTCCTGTATTCGCGCCGGATTTCTGCGTTTCACAGTGAATCGCATGCCCGTAAACAGCTGTACCGGATTAAGAAAATGATGTTGAAGGGTACAAAAACCCTCAGAAGTGGATCTACTATTATCCCTGAAGAAGTCCGTCATTCAACAGGACGAAACGCGTTGGATATCATCACACTTCTTATGTACTTATGTACTATTGTTTTTATTCAATTTTATTTGTATGCTGTATCTTCTTCCTGACTCTGGACTGTGGATACTCGATTATCATCACTAGGAGTTCCATATGTTTATGGAGAGATGCCTTTTTTATGCTGAAAATTTATATCGTGCTGGAGGACCTCTGTGCTCATCTTATTACCCCTGAGAGGGTGAAAGGCCTGAATAACCGTTTGTTTGTGAGTGCATTTCTAATCTCACTTTAAACACCATTTATATTTACTTTTTTACGCTATGAAAGTGTTTTTCATTTTCACACAGATCCCATTCTAGGGAATTGGACCCTTACCAGGTTGTCCTTTTGTATTTCATTCATTATACGTATTCTGGGTGGTCTCCACTTTTGTCTTTTTGTTACATATTTCCACAGGTGGTTGTGAAGTTCACCTGGAACTATCTCAGTATACGTGTTTTCTCTTAGTGTATATACTTTATTTCTTTGTTTCAAGCTTATAAATCTGTTTGGAATGCATGGAATGGTTGGTGCCTGGATAGAAATCTTGATCCCTTATCGACTCCATTAACATCCATCTTACATTTTCTGACTTCTCTTTTTGAGGCAGGGAAAACTTACTGCAAGGTTAACCTTTACCATTCTGCACTTCCAGCAGGACATCAAGGCATTGATAGTATCCCTATTGGATGACATCCCTTTGCATGTCATCTCCTTCAAGGGGTCTGTTTTTCTCATCCTCATTTGCCTCGTTATACTTTAGGATTCCTCGTTTACACTCTAGGATGTTTCCCTGGTCCTCAACTTCCTGGAATCATGGCCAGACAATGTGCTGTTATCCCTCAAACAACTTTCTGCTAAATTGGTCTTGCTTTTTTGCCTAATCTCATGAAAGAGATGATGGCTCTTGACACGGATGCTAGTTCTTATACTCTGAAAGGTGTCCTTTTTTACATCTCTAGAGGCACCAAGACCTCTTCCAAGTCTATTCTATACCTGGCCTTCTCAGAGAGACCTCTCCTTTGCCCAGTGGCATGTTTATGGGAATATGAAAGTTGTACAATTTCTTTACGGAATCCTCAGAAGCATCAACTGTTCATCTCCTTCCACAAACCACACATCCCGGTATCCTCTCCTTCATTGGCCATATGGGTCAAATGGATTATGGCCCTAGCCGACATCGGAACTTCTGTATTTTCCCTGCATTTGGTGTGTGGTGCTATGGCTTCTAAAGCAGTCGGCTGCCATTTAGAGATTATTTTAGAAGCTGCCAACTGGTCATTGGAATCTACAATTCTGAATTTTTATATTAAACCAATTCAACATTTGCTTTGACTATTTCATGATGTAAAGTCATGATTTTGTTAATGACACGGAGGTGAGTATTATCCCTCCCTCACTTCCCAGATGACCTATGACTGGGTAAGTTTCAATGCTTCATGGTGATACCTGTTTTATCATATATGGGCTGGTCCTTTGCAAGTATTTGGAATACTATTATATTACATATTTGCCTGATATACATATTACAGTAAATACTATGCATGCATCCAGTTACGGCTTGGATATTACAATATTGTTTCTCTCTTACAGCTTAAATTCGAGATATCGTTTGGTTCCGTGCTTATCTTGGAAATTCGTTTGATATGGACAATATCCTCTTTGCGGTATTCCTTTTCTATTGGACGTGTCCTTGTTCGTGATTGCAAGAAAGAGGAAGTAGTTTGTAGATCACCGCCTATTACGCTAGAGAGTGGAATCTGATTGGCTGTTCCTGTTGCTGGGAAGATTTACCTCTCATGTTATGGATTGTTGTTATACTGATTTAATGTTTGTTTTTGCCGTACAGTAACGATGTATTTATTTTAATGAGAAGGAAAGGCCGTACCAGGAGCAAAACCTGTAAGTGGGAGATGTGACCAGGTACCAGGCATTGGATAAAACAATCCTCAAACCATTCACACACAGATATATTTATAAGATTATAGTTATTACATTTACTGAGTTAGTCGGTAACACGAGAATTGAGAGGAATCCAAAGGCAATTTTTAATTTTAGACCAAAATAACTGAAAAGGGAGAGTTTCTGAAATGTGCAATTCACTTAAGTGAATTCCTCACAATTGTCCCTTTAGTAAATAAACCTGCTAAAATTCACTACGATGAATATCATAACCGGCGTTAGCATGGGTGCAATCCATCGTAACGCGATTTAAAGTAGCAGATTATCAAGCAGGGAAAGGATTTCAATGTCGCCATGGTGAACCATTTATTTCTGTTTTTTTTCGTGATAGCCCACTTGCCTGTAATTACTCACAGTGCACCTGGAATAATGCGTTTTAATATGAGCACATCAGACCAGCTCGGGCCTTCACAAAGTCAATATCAGGACGGACCCAATGTGTTACTCGCTGTTTATTTTTGCCAGCATTGGTTTGAATCATGATTTTAAAGATTCCCTTCAGACACAGAAAACGCTCATCCACATTTTAAATCATCTGTTCCTTGCTTGAGCTGCAATGTTGTTTGGAGAAGGGGAAGTTAGGCATGTCTTGTCAGAGACCGGCTATGCAACAACAAACTGCTTCTAGGTAGCTCTGCCCATGTTTATCTAAAACTGTAGATTCCTTGCAATAAAAAAATACCAGGTAGAATTAACCTTTTCTCTGCGACAGAGGAGAACTGTTCGTGTTATGCTTTTATTGTAGTTTACAATAAAAGATGCCATTTCATGGGAACGTATCATGATGTCCCGTCTCTGAACGCACCAGTTTCTGGCTATGAGTCCAGCTTAGACTTGTTTTTGTGTTATCTATTTACTGACCTGTCTTGATCCAGCCCCCATTTATCTCCAGTTCCTAAATATGTTTCTTTCCCTTATCCAGTATTCATATGCCTTAAATATTTGCGATTGCTCCCCCCCCGCTTATTTTTCCCTGTAGGTCCACTAGTTAGACACTGAGAGAAGGATCCTTTGTTGTCCAGTGAAGACACACTTAGAGAAGGATCATTGGTTATCCGGTGGAGATACACTGAGGGCAGGATTCCTGGTGGTCTTGATGGTTGCAGATCACTTTAAGAGATCCCTCATGGTTCTGGAACTCAGTTAATAACTCTGAGTTATTGAGAAGCTGTGGGGAGCTATCAGGGAGCTTTTGTATGTGTTCAGCATTTAAAAATGGTGCAGACTATGAAGTTCCCTCAAGCATGTGAGGGGGCTCAAGGCTGAGCAGGGAAATCGTTTTGATCTCCCTGAGAAACTCAAGGAGGGCCCCATCACAGCCAAATATTCGATATGGCCGTGGTTAAAATACAATAATGCTTTGCCAAGCTTGAGGCTAGATTGTATCCTTCATGGACTGAGACATTTACATTATGGTCTCATGTAAAATACATTTATTTTTCAAAAACCTTAAAAAATATTTATTTGAGTAAAGTGGTCGAAGCTGTTTAGAGTCCTTGGATGTGTCTAATCTCGCCACCTTCCCACCTGACCTGTGGTTCAGAACATATTGCGTAGCTTAAATGCTTCCCAAGCTTCCCAATTCTTGTTACTCTACAGAAGTTGTCACATCTCATTCGTATAGTTTTTTTTAGAGCTGTTTTTGTTTTCTTTTTAGGCCTGTCTCGTTATCCCTCCCACCCTCATCATCAATGGTGATCTTTGGCTGTGTAACAATGAGGAAACCGCCAGAAACAATTTGCAACAGAATCACATTTGACATTTAATGAAACCTCAGGCCCAGTTGGTTGGTTTCTGCTCCCCTGCTTTCAATCTGTTTTTACAGACAGACAAGTGCTCTGATTTTACGTTTAATAACAAGGAGCTGGCTCGTTCATGCTTATCTTGGCTGCTCCTTGTGCTCCACTAGACGGGTGTTTAGAGTTAATTACATTAAATGGTGAGAACATATTTCGTCCTCCAAAGACCTGATTGGTTGGATTTAATACCACAACGGTGGCTTCAGTTAAGAAAATGTAATCCCATATTTTGCGATACCTTGGGATACACAGTTTAAATTCTTTCTGCCTTCTCTGGCCTTATTTATTAACATTGGCATATTGTTGATGTGCCAATAATGTCAAGTACATTGTCACTTAATACAAAACAGCGTTCAACAGTCGTTTACTACAATTGCCGCGCAAAAACATTACTCTCTGCAGGAATAAGCTACAAGTTGCTTAACTTAATCTAAATACTGTTACTGGCAAAACATTCTATTTAAAAAAAACATATATATTATTTTTTTTATTGAACACATATAAGCATTATATGTCAATAAATGGACACCCCAATGTCGCATTAGACTCAGCTCAGCACAGATCAATTAATAAGTGGCAACGACAATTTTATGGGATCACCCGGCTCAAAGAAAGGCTGCAGACAGATTTGAAGAACAATGATGATGGTAGCAATTCGCCAGCCCTGGTTTCAGCCACAGGAAGTAATCGATTGGGCAAACTTTTTCCAGATTTGTTTATTTGTTCTGTTAGTTGGGACACATTCCTGAAGGATTCGCTTTTACAAATATCACTGGCATGCTGTGGGACACAATCACACTCAGTTTATTAAGATGAAGTCATTTTAGTGCTTACACTGTTCCTTTAAGATACTGTAAAGGAATTTCGAAGTTACCTTCTCTAAATAAATAACGAATTACCCAGATAGTCTATTGTGCCGTCATTAGTGTGAACTAGAAATTAGAGGAGATATATTGGGATATATTAATTGGGACTTGAGGTTACCACCACCACTTCACAAAATGTAAATCCCACGAAAAAGTGATTATTTTTTAATAGTCGTTGAGACTGAAATATTGCATTAAATCCAGAATCTGTGGTAAAGGAGAGAACAACACACACTGAATGTTATAGTTTATGGATTAAGTAATGAGTTCTGGGATATGAAAAGGTGCTGTGGGATATGTACCTCCAAATAGGCGGCATAGTCCCATCTTTTCTTTATGGTCCCTCTCACCTACTCGATTACAGAAAAAGAGCATCTGGATTTGATATATTATCCCAGGTCCTCTGTCAGTGATACAGCACTGGATTTCATGGGACTGGACAAGAAGATCTACCCTGGTATTGGCGCACACTTCCTGATTGTCCTGAAAACCACCAGGAAACTAATGGTGCTACAAGCCCAGGAATGACCACTCTGCTTAGATGTATCCAAAGGTTTCTACTGGAAGCTCAAAATGACAGCACTCACACAGGTCACCAGTCAACCCCCGAGAACGAAGTCATTTGAATCACAACATATTCATCTTATATTCATGAGCTAAAATCATGAAATGGAAATTCTGGCAATTATCTCCCGTCTCAATAATAAACATCTCAGTTTGTCCATGAATATTTATTTTCTCTCCTACTCATTCTCGTATAGAGCAGGAGGGATTCATTACTCAGCCAGAACGTGCTTCCCTTAAAATGATCTCTTCCCTTCTAATTGTCCCACCACATTCCCAGAGCCTCATTGAAACTCTAAATAAAATCAGACTAATTAAATTGAAGAGCATGATGTTGAGAAAACCTGGCAGCGATGCACCATTCTAAAGAAGCCAAGAAAATCGAGGTTTATTTTTCATTATTGTGTAGAGTATGTCTTTCGATTCCCTTGGCATTGGTATAGTTTGTTTCATTGTTATTGTTTTTGTCTTTTTTTGGCTGTTGTTTTGTGTTTTCTTGGAACCGTTCTGCCCTTAAGCTGATGATTAATGACGTCTGTCACTGGGCTAATCCTGTTAATAGACAACTTGTATACATACCCAGAGTGGAACAAACAGGATGGAACCGGGGTATTTAGTCAGAGAAATTAAAAAATTGGTGACAAGGAAACTCAATTTTCCCTGGTCATGGCCTAAAATATCCCAACTTCTAACAGAAGGAGCAAATAATGTTTGGTCTTTGAGCTTTTGTGAAATGTGTTTCCTATGATGCCCAGCTAGTGTATTTGATCATTTGTGCTTAAACAGGAGTTTTATACAATTTAAGGAATTAAGCCAGTTGTTAAAAAACTATTAGAATAAAGGACAATTGTTGCACATGAGTGATTTAAACTCTTAAAAATGAAATACATATTAGCAACTACAGAGTTATAAATCTAATTAATGTAATTTACCATTTTAACCTTTCAAAATTGGACACATTAGATGTGTGTATTGATGATGGTCCCTGTGCGACTCTGGAATGTTTATACAATAAATTACATTTCTTAAAGTGCGAACTTGAGAAATCCAGAATTAAAATAGACCACCAGAATTTAGTAAAATTTTATGTAACCTTGAGTACATGGCCGACACTATGACATCTTAAGAACATGGCCGACACTCTGTGACCGTGTGAATATGTCCGACTCTCTGTAACCATGTGAATATGGCCGACACTCTGTAACCATGTGAATATGGCCGACTCTCTGTAACCATGTGAATATGGCCGACTCTCTGTAACAATGTGAATATGGCCGACTCTCTGTAACCATGTGAATATGGCCGACACTCTGTAACCATGTGAATATGGCCGACACTCTGTAACCATGTGAATATGGCCGACTCTCTGTAACCATGTGAATATGGCCGACACTCTGTACCCATGTGAATATGGCCGACACTCTGTAACCATGTGAATATGGCCGACACTCTGTAACCATGTGAATATGGCCGACACTCTGTAACCATGTGAATATGGCCGACACTCTGTAACCATGTGAATATGGCCGACTCTCTGTAACCATGTGAATATGGCCGACACTCTGTAACCATGTGAATATGGCTGACTCTCTGTAACCATGTGAATATGGCCGACACTCTGTAACCATGTGAATATGGCCGACACTCTGTAACCATGTGAATATGGCCGACTCTCTGTAACCATGTGAATATGGCCGACACTCTGTAACCATGTGAATATGGCCGACACTCTGTAACCATGTGAATATGGCCGACTCTCTGTAACCATGTAAATATGGCCGACACTCTGTAACCATGTGAATATGGCCGACACTCTGTAACCATGTGAATATGGCCGACACTCTGTAACCATGTGAATATGGCCGACACTCTGTAACCATGTGAATATGGCCGACACTCTGTAACCATGTGAATATGGCCGACTCTCTGTAACCATGTGAATATGGCCGACACTCTGTACCCATGTGAATATGGCCGACACTCTGTAACCATGTGAATATGGCCGACACTCTGTAACCATGTGAATATGGCCGACACTCTGTAACCATGTGAATATGGCCGACACTCTGTAACCATGTGAATATGGCCGACTCTCTGTAACCATGTGAATATGGCCGACACTCTGTAACCATGTGAATATGGCTGACTCTCTGTAACCATGTGAATATGGCCGACACTCTGTAACCATGTGAATATGGCCGACACTCTGTAACCATGTGAATATGGCCGACTCTCTGTAACCATGTGAATATGGCCGACACTCTGTAACCATGTGAATATGGCCGACACTCTGTAACCATGTGAATATGGCCGACTCTCTGTAACCATGTAAATATGGCCGACACTCTGTAACCATGTGAATATGGCCGACTCTCTGTAACCATGTGAATATGGCCGACTCTCTGTAACCATGTGAATATGGCCGACTCTCTGTAACCATGTGAATATGGCCGACTCACTGTAACCATGTGAATATGGCCGACACTCTGTAACCATGTGAATATGGCCGACACTCTGTAACCATGTGAATATGGCCGACTCTCTGTAACCATGTGAATATGGCCGACACTCTGTAACCATGTGAATATGGCCGACACTCTGTAACCATGTGAATATGGCCGACTCTCTGTAACCATGTGAATATGGCCGACACTCTGTAACCATGTGAATATGGCCGACTCTCTGTAACCATGTGAATATGGCCGACACTCTGTAACCATGTGAATATGGCCGACACACTGTAACCATCTGAATATGGCCGACTCTCTGTAACCATGTGAATATGGCCGACACTCTGTAACCATGTGAATATGGCCGACACTCTGTAACCATGTGAATATGGCCGACTCTCTGTAACCATGTGAATATGGCCGACACTCTGTAACCATGTGAATATTGCCGACACTCTGTAACCATGTGAATATGGCCGACTCTCTGTAACCATGTGAATATGGCCGACACTCTGTAACCATGTGAATATGGCCGACTCTCTGTAACCATGTGAATATGGCCGACACTCTGTAACCATGTGAATATGGCCGACACTCTGTAACCATGTGAATATGGCCGACTCTCTGTAACCATGTGAATATGGCCGACACTCTGTAACCATGTGAATATGGCCGACTCTCTGTAACCATGTGAATATGGCCGACTCTCTGTAACCATGTGAATATGGCCGACACTCTGTAACCATGTGAATATGGCCGACACTCTGTAACCATGTGAATATGGCCGACTCTCTGTAACCATGTGAATATGGCTGACTCTCTGTAACCATGTGAATATGGCCGACACTCTGTAACCATGTGTGGCGAAACCGAACTCGCCACGTGTCCTTGGAGGGGGCTGCTTGCCCGCCTCTTGCCTTTGGACTATGGACCAGACCTTATGTGAATGTGTTAACCCAGATAGTTATGCCATGGAGCCCATTCGTGTAGTTAAAGACTTCGGCTCCGTGGCGAGTGAACTGTGTGAGTAGGATCTGCGCGCTATTCGGTAGTTTTGTGCGCGCAGATCCCAGCTATCTGGGGATAGGTGAAATGTCTGTGTGTTATGTGTAAATGTGACTTTATGTATTTTAAAGTGTTTTATGTTGTTTTGCAACCATGTGGTTAATGGAGTCTGCCTTTAGTCCTGGGTAATTGGATTACTTCTCCAATTAACTCCAGGGCAGAAGGGAGGAAACCAGGGTGCATTGTGGGGATGTTTTTCTGCCAGCCAGAAAGGAACAAAAGATACTTTTAGTAACTTTTGAACCCCTGGTCGAATTCATGCCATTTTTTAATATGTTGTTCCCCTGAATGGATTGATTGTGGATATGTATTTTTTATGTGAATGTGATGTATGGTTTTAAAGTTATGAAAGTTGTGTAAAAGTATATTTTACACTGTATGCATAATGGGATTATGTGTCACACTAAGGGGAGGGGATGTGTGGGTTGTACCATATCTCGGATTGGTTATTTTATGCCTCCCCCTGGGTGTGGCCTGTATGTGTGAGATGGAAATAAAAGCCAGGCTGGATGAGCCAGTCCAGAGTTCCTGTTTTACCCTCAAAGTGATGTGTCGTCTCATTATTGGGGGAAGGATTTATTGCATGCTGTTCCAGTTGACTGATAGGAGTACAAGCCTATTCATATGGTTCCTATTCAATGGTCTACAGCATTCATATGCTTGGGAGAATTTAAAGGTTTCTCGGATTCGGTGATTGTGGTGTCTGCCAGAGTGCTTGGAGTCCTCAGGAAGCACTAGGAGCATCCATTAACGGAGGTACCAAGTCGGGGTGCCAGGTGATCCGTTACACCATGTGAATATGACCGACACTCTGTAACCATGTGAATATGGCCGACTCTCTGTAACCATGTGAATATGGCCGACACTCTGTAACCATGTGAATATGGCCGACACTCTGTAACCATGTGAATATGGCCGACTCTCTGTAACCATGTGAATATGGCCGACTCTCTGTAACCATGTGAATATGGCCGACTCTCTGTAACCATGTGAATATGGCCGACACTCTGTAACCATTTGAATATGGCCGACACTCTGTAACCATGTGAATATGGCCGACTCTCTGTAACCATGTGAATATGGCCGACACTCTGTAACCATGTGAATATGGCCGACACTCTGTAACCATGTGAATATGGCCGACACTCTGTAACCATGTGAATATGGCCGACACTCTGTAACCATGTGAATATGGCCGACACTCTGTAACCATGTGAATATGGCCGACACTCTGTAACCATGTGAATATGGCCGACTCTCTGTAACCATGTGAATATGGCCGACTCTCTGTAACCATGTGAATATGGCTGACTCTCTGTAACCATGTGAATATGGCCGACACTCTGTAACCATGTGAATATGGCCGACACTCTGTAACCATGTGAATATGGCCGACTCTCTGTAACCATGTGAATATGGCCGATTCTCTGTAACCATGTGAATATGGCCGACTCTCTGTAACCATGTGAATATGGCCGACTCTCTGTAACCATGTGAATATGGCCGACACTCTGTAACCATGTGTATATGGCCGACTCTCTGTAACCATGTGAATATGGCCGATTCTCTGTAACCATGTGAATATGGCCGATTCTCTGTAACCATGTGAATATGGCCGACTCTCTGAAACCATGTGAATATGGCCGACTCTCTGTAACCATGTGAATATGGCCGACACTCTGTAACCATGTGAATATGGCCGACACTCTGTAACCATGTGAATATGGCCGACACTCTGTAACCATGTGAATATGGCCGACTCTCTGTAACCATGTGAATATGGCCGACTCTCTGTAACCATGTGAATATGGCC
This sequence comes from Pelobates fuscus, assembly GCF_036172605.1. Taxonomy (NCBI): domain Eukaryota; kingdom Metazoa; phylum Chordata; class Amphibia; order Anura; family Pelobatidae; genus Pelobates; species Pelobates fuscus. The sequence continues at coordinate 385,755,256 of NC_086321.1, forward strand.
GACTCTCTGTAACCATGTGAATATGGCCGACTCTCTGTAACCATATGAATATGGGCGACTCTCTGTAACCATGTGAATATGGCCGACACTCTGTAACCATGTGAATATGGCCGACTCTCTGTAACCATGTGAATATGGCCGACACTCTGTAACCATGTGAATATGGCCGACACTCTGTAACCATGTGAATATGGCCGACTCTCTGTAACCATGTGAATATGGCCGACTCTCTGTAACCATGTGAATATGGCCGACTCTCTGTAACCATGTGAATATGGCCGACTCTCTGTAACCATGTGAATATGGCCGACTCTCTGTAACCTTGTGAATATGGCCGACTCTCTGTAACCGTGTGAATATGGCCGACTCTCTGTAACCGTGTGAATATGGCCGACACTCTGTAACCATGTGAATATGGCCGACTCTCTGTAACCATGTGAATATGGCCGACTCTCTGTAACCATGTGAATATGGCCGACACTCTGTAACCATGTGAATATGGCCGACACTCTGTAACCATGTGAATATGGCCGACTCTCTGTAACTATGTGAATATGGCCGACACTCTGTAACCATGTGAATATGGCCGACACTCTGTAACCATGTGAATATGGCCGACTCTCTGTAACCATGTGAATATGGCCGACTCTCTGTAACCATGTGAATATGGCCGACTCTCTGTAACCATGTGAATATGGCCGACACTCTGTAACCTTGTGAATATGGCCGACACTCTGTAACCTTGTGAATATGGCCGACACTCTGTAACCATGTGAATATGGCCGACACTCTGTAACCGTGTGAATATGGCCGACTCTCTGTAACCATGTGAATATGGCCGACTCTCTGTAACCGTGTGAATATGGCCGACACTCTGTAACCATGTGAATATGGCCGACTCTCTGTAACCATGTGAATATGGCCGACTCTCTGTAACCATGTGAATATGGCCGACACTCTGTAACCATGTGAATATGGCCGACTCTCTGTAACCATGTGAATATGGCCGACACTCTGTAACCATGTGAATATGGCCGACACTCTGTAACCATGTGAATATGGCCGACTCTCTGTAACCATGTGAATATGGCCGACTCTCTGTAACCATGTGAATATGGCCGACTCTCTGTAACCGTGTGAATATGGCGACTCTCTGTAACCGTGTGAATATGGCCGACACTCTGTAACCATGTGAATATGGCCGACACTCTGTAACCATGTGAATATGGCCGACTCTCTGTAACCATGTGAATATGGCCGACACTCTGTAACCATGTGAATATGGCCGACACTCTGTAACCATGTGAATATGGCCGACTCTCTGTAACCATGTGAATATGGCCGACACTCTGTAACCATGTGAATATGGCCGACACTCTGTAACCATGTGAATATGGCCGACTCTCTGTAACCATGTGAATATGGGCGACACTCTGTAACCATGTGAATATGGCCGACTCTCTGTAACCATGTGAATATGGCCGACACTCTGTAACCATGTGAATATGGCCGACTCTCTGTAACCATGTGAATATGGCCGACACTCTGTAACCATGTGAATATGGCCGACACTCTGTAACCATGTGAATATGGCCGACTCTCTGTAACCGTGTGAATATGGCCGACACTCTGTAACCATGTGAATATGGCCGACACTCTGTAACCATGTGAATATGGCCGACTCTCTGTAACCATGTGAATATGGGTGACACTCTGTAACCATGTGAATATGGCCGACTCTCTGTAACCATGTGAATATGGCCGACACTCTGTAACCATGTGAATATGGCCGACACTCTGTGAACTGGAACACTTTCGAATATTGCATGGCACAATAGAACGCTGATAATGTACTAAAATACTCTGAAACCTCAATAATAACCTGAAAACAGGAGTCTAGTTGACACCCTGAGACAATAGGTTAAACTCTGAGATTTTTGGTAGTTTATGACCAAACCACTAGTTTCCACTCCCATAAATTTAACTGTGATTTTTGTAGCTTGTCCCTTGGCCTCTTTCATTAAAATCCCATACATTTACCATGGCTGAGAGCATGCGGCACGACCCCAAAACTTCCACCACCAAATGAAAAAATGGTAAGAAAAAAATGGCTTCCCCTGCGAGCAAAGAGGCAGGACTTGGAATCTCCAAGAATTGTGTCACAGTATGGAAATATTGACACATATATATATATATATATATATATAGATATAGATATATATACATGTTTCAGATCAATATAAAAATGTTTATTTACTGTATTTTAATTTAATTAGTGTTTCACCCACCTTCCTGAGGTTTCACAGTCCCGTGAGGGATTTTAGAAGTTGGGAAACAGGTCAATTAACTAGATGATAACATGCCTGAGGCTGTTTTATCAAAACACAGAGATTTCAGCTATTTTCCGCTAATTATGACAGAATTGTAATTCATGTCACAGGTTTCAGCACTGAGAAAATAGAATTTATGGAGTTAAGTGTTGATCACTCGGTTTAGGAAAGATGAAGTATCATAGCCTCTCCGTTACATTAGGCAACATGTTTAGAAGGGTTTTAGCAGCAGGCCTCAGTTTTCCTTTTTTTCTACATTAATGATAAATTGATGATTTACCAGATTATTCACTAAAGTGAGAATTCAAAAGTGAATTTCAAATTTAAGGTCAAAACAGGAAAATTGGAAACAAAAGTCAGCTACGCTTTCAATTTAGCTACTCTAGCCCTAAATGTAAAATCCCTGGTGAATTCCCACATTAGTGAATATCTCTGAATGTTTTCAAATATTGTGACATCATAATCCAGCTCAGTCCTGGCACAGCCAGGGCACATATGGCTTTGGAAGAGAAATGGAAACATTGTTACTGCTTCTTGCTTTCCACAAGGTGTGTTCAATGGTAGAAAAAGGTAACATTTATAGCAATGATTTACAGGGAGCCAAGATGGCGGCGCCCAGTTTCAGGATAGTAATAAATATAACAATGAGGATTTCTACGTTTCATTTTATTTATCAGAACTCAATATAAATTGAATAATATAATAATAATAATATAGTTTAATTAATTAAACATAATATTATAAACCCTGGAAAGTGGCAGATGTCCCTTTAATTATCCATTCGAATGATGTTCCCCTGTGGAGATTGAATGTATCATTGTCTAAATACACAAGTTAGGAAAATAAATGCATGGTTTGGGGTTTATGGCCTTCATGTCTAGTTGGGTTGCAGGGGTAAAGAACAAGCGCCCACTACGTCTTTCAGCTAAGTGCAAACTGGCTTTAATCTCCCTTTTTTCGCGGTGTGGCATTAATTTATCAGACTTTTTCGCGTTGTGGCATTAATTTATCAGACTTTTTCGCGGTGTGGCATTAATTTATCAGACTTTTTCGCGTTGTGGCATTAATTTATCAGACTTTTTCGCGTTGTGGCATTAATTTATCAGACTTTTTCGCGGTGTGGCATTAATTTATCAGACTTTTTCGCGTTGTGGCATTAATTTATCAGACTTTTTCGCGGTGTGGCATTAATTTATCAGACTTTTTCGTGTTGTGGCATTAATTTATCAGACTGAGGTTGCTGAGTATTTAAAGCAAATTCTGCATCAGAACGGTTATATCCAGCAGGGAGAGCCAGGATGTGTATTTGGAGATAAATGTTTTAAACAAGGAGAAAGGTAACACGTAACATGGCTCCATCAGGACATGATCCGTGGCTGACAAATTGAAGACCTAGCAGTCAGTTTTAAAATTAATTCAAATTTAATTAAACAGCATGGCAGTGTTAAGGGTGTTATGGGATGGGGTAATGTTATTGGGGCAGGCAGTGTTAAGGGTATTATGGGATGGGTAATATTATTGGGGCAGGCAGTGTTAAGGGTATTATGGGATGGGTAATATTATTGGGGCAGGACATATTTAGGGTATTATTGGATAGGGTAATGTTATTAGGGCAGGCAGTGTTAAGGGTATTATGGGATGGGTAATATTATTGGGGCAGGACATATTTAGGGTATTATTGGATAGGGTAATGTTATTAGGGCAGGCAGTGTTAAGGGTATTATGGGATGGGGTAATATTATTGGGGCGGGCCATATTGAGGGTGTTATGGGATGGGGTAATGTTATTGGGGCGGGCCATATTGAGGGTGTTATGGGATGGGGTAATATTATTGGGGCAGGCCATATTGAGGGTGTTATGGGATGGGGTAATATTATTGGGGCAGGCCATATTGAGGGTGTTATGGGATGGGGTAATATTATTGGGGCAGGCCATATTGAGGGTGTTATGGGATGGGGTAATGTTATTGGGGCAGGCCATATTGAGGGTGTTATGGGATGGGGTAATGTTATTGGGGCAGGCCATATTGAGGGTGTTATGGGATGGGGTTATGTTATTGGTACAGGCAGTGTTAAGGGTATTATGGGATGGGGTAATATTATTGGGGCGGGCCATATTGAGGGTGTTATGGGATGGGGTAATGTTATTTGGGCAGGCCATATTGAGGGTGTTATGGGATGGGGTAATGTTATTGGGACAGGGAGTGTTAAGGGTATTATAGGATGGGGCAATATTATTGGGCAGGCAGTGTTGATGGTATTATGGGATGGGGTGATGTTATTGGGGCAGGCAGTGTTGAGGGAATTTTTGGATAGGGTAATGTTATAGGCGCAGGCAGTTTTGAGGGTATTATAGGATGGGGTAATATTATTGGGGAAGACAGTGTTAAGGGTATTATGGGATGGGTAATATTATTGGGGCAGGCCATATTTAGGGTATTATTGGATAGGGTAATGTTATTAGGGCAGGCAGTGTTAAGGGTATTATGGGATGGGCAATATTATTGGGGCAGGCCATATTTAGGGTATTATTGGATAGGGTAATGTTATTAGGGCAGGCAGTGTTAAGGGTATTATGGGATGGGTAATGTTATTAGGGCAGGCAGTGTTAAGGGTATTATGGGATGGGGTAATTTTATTATAATATAATTGAGGGATTTATTTATCTTCCTTGAATTGGGTCTCTGGGCGCTGCTGTTTTGTTCCCCTCTGTCCATAATATCTGCAGTTTGCCTCCCGCGGGATCCAATTCACTGATAAATTGTGAGTAAATTACTGTGGCAACTGAAAGGGAACCTGCAGAGCTGCTTAAAGGGGATGGAGGTAATGACGATTTTACAACATGACAGGAGGCTTCATAATTGGCATAATCTTTCTTTACTTCTGCCTCCAGCAGCACAAGTCAATCATAAAACTTAAACCAAAGCCTAATTATCTTAGGGGTTACCCCCCCCCCTTACCATTAGAGTGACCTGACACCCTCTCCCTAGAAGGTTCCCCTTGTTTGTTTTCTGTTTGCCCTCCTATTCCCTGTACTGTCTTATCTCCTTATTCTTATGCCTATGTAATGCTTGTTTTTCCATTTTTTTCTGCTACCAAGAGCCTTCTCTACCTTGCTGAGGGCCTGAGCCTTAGCTCTGCTGGCCTTTCACTCACGCACCGCAGCTTTTGGCCGTGATCGTGCCGCTAATCTGCTCTTTCAGTCAGTTCTGGGGCTAGCCTGATGGGTACTGCGGGCCTGAGGTAGCTTGGGGCACACCATTATGATCTCTGGCGGGCCGCGATATCGGTCCACACCGGCGAAATTGCGTGTGAACGGCGGCCATCTTGAATCTCACGAGATTCGTGTTGGCCCTCTTAATTTACCCAGATAGTGATTCCCACGATCTGGGCTGTTTACACTGTTCCTGAGACAATTCCTGCAGGACTTCAATGCCTGTTAGGAGTTGTAATATATATGTTTATAGTGGACTCTGGTACATGTTTAGTGTGTAATAAATGTACTATCATATAGTGTGTATATATGTACAGTATGTGGAATATGCATAATCACATAGTGTGTATAATGTGTAGTATATGTATACTCACATGGTGTGTATAGTATGTACATTATGTGGTATACGTATGATCTCATACTGTGTATAATAGATAGAAGATATATAATCACATAGTATGTATAATATGTATATATGTATGATCACCAAGGATGCTTTCCCTACACTATAGCAGTATTACCAAGGGGTGGAACCCCCATCTTACTTGGGGGTGAACCCCACATATATATATAGTCTCTCACTATTCCACTTCACACAGTGCACACTGGGGTGACTCCCCAGGCGGACTTCACGCATCCTGAGACTTATCAATGAAGGGGTGTCCCCCCTTACTGCTGGAGTGAACCCCCACTCACAGATGTGCATTCACCAATGGATTATGATGCACTTTATTATAGGGGTGACCCCCCTTACTACTGGGGTGACCCCCCACTGACAGTTGTGCTTTAACCAATGGTTTACAATGCACTTTACTATTGGGGTTTCCCCCCTTACTGCTGGGATGACCCTCCCACTCACATATGTGCATTCCCCAAAGGATTACTACGCACATTATTATTATTATTATTAGCCCCCCCCCCCCCTATCACTAGGGTGAACCCCTAGCATATTTATAAATACACACCAAGTAATGGAGAGCGGATTCTTGGGGTGACCCCCCCAGCATTCTAAACCACAGAGACACCGTAATAGGGGTAACCCCCCTTATTGGTGCTATATATGGACTGCATGCCAGAACTGTACCATACTACATCACCTCGGTGATGCAACAGGGGACCCATCTATTCCACGCATACTCTTGAGGGTGATCCCCTCAGTGGTACTAACCCCACCTTAGTGGGATATAAGTAGGGTGAATCCCTAACACAGTATTGAGACTCCTCATGTCTCCCTATTTCACAGGAACTACCACCTCACTTAAACTCGACAATTATTCCTGGTCGCATAGAGGATGACCCCCTCTTCTGGCTGTCTACTGCCTCAGGCTGATTGCCTGATAACCTGAATAACCCCCAGTTGTACGTGGAGGCGCACTGTGTGTCCTAACACATTTACACCTGTACCTGAACCTAATATATATGCCTCAGACCGAAAGATTCAACTGACACACATCACTAGCAACTCACCCAGCCTCACACTCAAGAATTTCAGTCTATGGTAAATGCCGCTTTTGCAGCTTTAATAGAAACAGCAATCCCCAAGATGCTGGGTCAGGGTCTTTCAGAGATGGTGGGCCACGGTGTCCCACCTGCCAATGAACTTATAGGCTACTAGACCCCTAAGACCAAGCACCCATATCCGAACAACACTGGAAGGGTACCATCACAGGCCTTCGGAAAACTAAAAGCGAGCCCTGAAACAAATCCACGGACAAAGGGGAGGTCTCCTGCAAATCCGTGGACAAAGGGGAAGACGATATTTCCCGACATCCACGGTGTTCCTATTTGACCACTGCACAGTCCGAAAACACACAGAGATCGTCGAAATTAGGGCTGCAAGGCCATTGGACATGATTCAAACACTTCTAGTTACAAAAGCCTATGAAAATAAGATGGCATGTTCGACTCCGGGCCGAACGCCCAAGCCCATTTCTCCCCAACAACGTAGCACTACCTCGACCTCTTGGTTCCGCTCCAGTTGGGACCCCCAGAAGGGAAAAGAAAAGAGGGTTTAAAAACCCTAGATAACTGTTTGACCCACTGGCTAAGATACTATATTATGCGTACTTGTCAATCTCACAGAGCACTCCAATGGAGGCCAATAACACGAGAACGAGCACAACAAGCTATACGCATTCTGGGCACTTCAAACATGGCATAAGGGCCTAAAACCGCAAGGTGGCCCTTTCCAAGTTTGAAACCGAACTTGTAGAGTTGAGGAAAAGGAATGGGGTCCATTCGCTAATGGTCTCCTGTTCAGAGAGCGGTTCCTAACGGTACTGAAGAAACATGGATATTTGTAGATATCACCTGTTTCAACATTTTCACGATGTAACCACAGCCAAAGGTCTCCGTTTCTCAGATTGGGAAGCAATCTCTATGGACGCTAGAATCCTCCAGACTGTCAGAGGATATGTCATAGAATTCCTCTATACTCCGGGGCAGAACGACCAAGGGTGGTAAGCTAGCTCCTTTGGCTAATACTTCATCAGTATGTCTTTTCAACCCTTGGGGGCATTTTCCATAACCGCCTCCCCTGAGGGTATTGGAGGACCACAAATCTAGTAGATGAGGAGAATTACACCTTATTCACCAGAAGCGTCACTGGTTACCTCAGCAATATCTTTATGGTCAAAAGACTATCAACCCGTCATCCTCTTCTGCCTACCCAATGTATTCGTGGTGTATCGTCACTTCAAGATGGATGGTACTCATCTTCTGCGAGATCTCCTCGGCACCTAAGATGTGTTCACTTATTTGGATTGGAGGGACACATACCTGTCTATGCTAATCACACTAGGGAGTCATCCATTCCTTTGGTTTCATTGACAGGACCGACCATGCCAATTCACATGTCTACCATTATGGGTTCAGCCCATGGTACGTCAAGAAACTCCTGAAGCCAGTCAAGGCACACCTTCGCCACAAGGAAATCCGTTGCCTTACCTATCTAGACGACATGCTTGGATTCAATAGATTGCGTTAAAGGACTGGAATTCGCAGGGAGATGCGTTGCATACTCTGCAAGAACTCCACTCCCCTTCAGTTCCTGGCCAGAGTGATATGACTCCTTCACTCTTTTATACAGGCAACCTTCCTAGGGACTCTACATTACCGGGCTATGCAATACCCGAAAGCCTATTACCGGGGGACAAGGTGCTCCTAGGGCCACTGAATGATGGTCTCACCGGAGAGGTGAGCGGAAATTCTTGATGGCTCCCACATATACCGACATGGAACGGCAGAGCCATCTTCGGATCCACACTAGATTTCATAGTGAAATCAAAAGTCAGCCTCTAGGGCTGGGAAGCTCACTGCACATACTCCCACTGGAGGCCCATGGTCTGGGGAAGAGACGACTGATGGCGGGATCATCTGCGACCTGCATCTAGCCAAGGACATGTCAGATTGTTGTATTCTCCTACACATGGGCAATATCTTAGCAGCTTGATACCTAAAGTGCTTGGGGTGGAGCCCGGTCTCGGGCTCTAATAGTAATAACGTAGGACATTTACCGTTTCTTACTTCCATGCAAGGTTACTCTCTGACTAGAGTACCCTCGGGAGATCACCAACCTCACTGTGGACTCGTTTTCATGCCAAAGATTGGCAACGGGACACCTCAGTGTATACCATGATGCGAACAGTCGGACTTCCAGACCTCAATGCGAACAGGGGACACATTTCTCCAACCTGGGCCAACGCAAGGGGCATATGCATACCCATTTTCTCGATTTTGGCAAGAGTCCTTGATCATCTTTGAACCCCAGAGACCTAGGTGACACTCACCTCGCCACTATGGCAGAATCAGAGGTGGTTCCCGGACCTATTGACTCTATCTCTGGACCATCCATTGCTCCTTCCTTCTACTGACAAACCCACAAGGTACCATCAGAGATTTTGGCGGTTCACATTCTACTTCAGGGTATGCCGGTTGGTCAGGACCTTTGGTATGTCACATGGTATCATACTATCCAGGACCAGTATTGAAATACACTTGGTTATGAGACATAGACGTAGTTCTCTGTTCCCTGCGGGTTTGGCCAGTTGATTTGGATTTTCACTTCAACAACTCTCGGGGAAGCTCATACTACTTTCACGTTATATGGCAGTGTCTACACCTCTTCGACCTTCACAATTGAGCTAACCTCTCTTTTTGTATACCAAACCTTTCATACCAGTTACAACCACCACATTAGCTGGGTGGGTACATTGGCTATTATTCCTAGAAGTTGTGGAGACCAGTTTTAGCGGTCTTTTGGGGCGTGGATGCATCTCGGGCATGGTGCATGTTTCCCTCACTGATAGTCCCTGCGGGAAGAGAGTTTCAGGGTATTTTACTTAATCAGACTCTACACGCATCTTGTGTTCCTTCCACAGCGTTAAAAATGCAAAATATGAAGCCTCCTGTCATGTTGTAAAATTGTAGATTATGCTAACGTAGTGTACCTAATGACAGGAGGCTAGTATATTCCCTCCCTTGGTTCCCTCCCTTTTGACAGCTATTTTACTTTAGTCTGGTTTCGTCTTATTATTAGTTTTATTCAGTTAGTGCTATTCATACTGATTGTGTGACTCTAGATACGCTGACTTGTCTTGTGGTAGTACAGGATTGTTGAGTTGTCCACTATGGACTATTGCCATATAGTACATGTCAAATACCAGGGATAGGCAACCTTCGGCACTCCAGATGTTGTGGACTACATCCCCCATAATGCTCTAACACACATAATGCTGGCAAACCATCAAGGGAGGTGTAGTCCAAAACATCTGCAGTGCCGAAGGTTGCCTATGCCTGTCATGTACAATATACTAATTTGATATGTTCAATTATAATATCCTCATATTGAATTACATATTGATCGTCTATGTTATGTGGACATCCGTTTATTACCATTACCGTTCACTTGTTTCTGTTCTTTTCAGTGTGGCCTTTAACTACAGTCTCGAGACCCTACCTACTGTTATCAAGTTTCTTCAAACTTATTGTTATATTGTCTGACTTTGTACTAGACTGTCAATTCACATCACAGAAAGAGGAGGAGGTATGCCTGCCAGGGCTTTATATGGAATGAGTTACTTGTTTCTGATTGGTTTAAGTTTTATGATTGACTTGTGCTGCTGGAGGCATAAGTAAAGAAGGTTATGCAAAATACTCGCCTTCTGCCATTATTAAAATTAAGATTATAGGTACACTACATTAGCATAATCTACAATTCATAACCATTGAGCAGTAGGTGTTGAAGGTCTCATGAAACTGAAGAATATTTTTTTTTTTTTTTACTTTGCAGTTACAGTGGGTAATGGTGGGTGATGAGTGGATTATTAGGGGGAAGAGATTATTTTGTCCCACTTTTAAACTTTGCCTCTGTAAATCTACAGCCACCTCTGGAAGCATCATACCTGCTTTTAGGACTTAATGTTCCTGGCCAAAAATGTTTTTTCTTTCTTTATTAGTGACTAGCCCTTATTTTCGTATTGACTTGAGTGAAATTAATTACTTTTATATGAATTTCCTTGGTGAATAGTCAAGCTCTGTTTTTGCTTTTACTGGGGGGTTCGGTTCATCCCCTTCGAGTACCCCTCAACAGAGGTCTTCGCGATTCTTCACGGGTTGTCCGCTTGAAGAACAGGTTAATGATCAGTGAAATTGATTTGAGGTGAGCATTTTAGAGCCAACTATAACAGGTTCCTCTGATGAATTTCCTTAGAGAACTAATGAAAATGTAAAATTTTCAGCCACAAAAAATGGCATCAAGCACTGTTCAGTTGGCAGCTCAAAGTACTTCCATTCTTTCATTTTCGAGACCTTTTCCTTTCACTAAATACAACAGTTGTTGAAACGTCCTTCAACCTCCACAAACCTAATCTCAGAGGACAATACCAGAAAAGATCACCGTGCTTTTACATGGAATTCCAAATCAAAGAATTTAGCACAATCAGAATGTCGTGTAAGAGCGAACATTCACTCTCTGTAGATGATTAAAGTAGATTGGAGTTAAGTGATGGGCCCAGTTTTTCATAAAAGGATCAATGCCCAGACAGGGTGCATTTAGGGGCCCAGAGCTGCTCTGCTTGCTCAGTATCTGTCACGGATGATGGAGGCATGTGAACGAGGAAAGGTTTCAGACCACACACACATAATGCAAGATCCTATATAGCAGTCTGGAGGAAGAAAAACTGAGGGCTCAACATGTTATGAAGCCCATAAATTGTCTTAAATAGATTTAAATCCAAAATGAATCACACAATCTGTTATAGATCACACAATCTGTTCTAAAGAGCTAACAATCTGTTATAGATTATACAATCTGTTCTAAAGAGCTAACAATCTGTTATAGATTATACAATCTGTTCTAAAGAGCTAACAATCTGTTATAGATCATTCAATCTGTTCTAAAGAGCTAACAATCTGTTATAGATCATACAATCTGTTCTAAAGAGCTAACAATCTGTTATAGATCATTCAATCTGTTCTAAAGAGCTAACAATCTGTTATAGATTATACAATCTGTTCTAAAGAGCTAACAATCTGTTATAGATTATACAATCTGTTCTAAAGAGCTAACAATCTGTTATAGATCATACAATCTGTTCTAAAGAGCTAACAATCTGTTATAGATCATTCAATCTGTTCTAAAGAACGTGTAATTTGTTATAGATCACACAATCGGTTTTAAAGAACAGGTAATCTGTTATGGAACAAGCAATGTGTTAAGTTCACACAATCTCAATTAGCATAGCGTTCTAATATAGCTGAATGAATACCTTTATTCATTAAATTAAAAGTCTAACAGACCAGAATAGGGGTAGCACTGGGAGAGATCTCATCTAAGGCATTATGTGCCCGATGGGACATCCTCAGAGACGTATGGGATTAACCTTGTTGCCTGGTATCTCAGTTGACCCATCACAGCTTTGAAAGTTGCCAAACAATCTTGTTTACAGGAGTAATATTTCAGTTTTTATGTTTCTGTCACTGATAATGATGAATATTTAGGATCAAAAGTTAAAAAAATCAACAGTAAAGTAAAACACTGTAGTGCAAAGTTATTTCTCTATTTCATTTTAAAACACTTTTTTTTTAAATATCGGGAATAAGAAAATAGTGTATTGGAAATCTTGACGTGTAGTGATGGATCCATATAAGGGTTACAGTTTTTACAGCACGTCAATACAAACGGTTACTGCAGAATGTAAACTGTCAACCAGTATCTGTCTGCAGCCCAGACGGTGATATTAAATCGCCCTCGCCAAAATCCAACATTTGGCTTGATTCCCCCCCTTCACATCAGATGTTAAGCCCGGGAACACATCTGATACGTTATGATTTGTGTACTGTAGTGATCATCTATACCCTTGGGACAATTATACCACTTAAGGTGAGAAGCAGATGGGATTGTGGGTAAATTCCATTGCAGCAAGATGGTGAGGTGCCAATGGAATTTGTGGAGATAGTCACGTACAGCTGGGTAACAGTGCCAAGGCCAAACTTCATGTTTAATTTATACCCTTGAATTTCTTAATACAAAAACCTTCCACATTCCACATCAGAGAGGAAATGAAAGGGATTGTGGGAAGACATGTTGTGATAAGAGATAGGGTGACGCAAGATGTCAGATGTTTAAATTCACTTCCTAATCAAAGAGCATGCCTTTAGGTTTACACGAGCAGGGTTATTTATTGAAGAGAGAATTTAAAACAAATTTTACATTTAAAGGAACACTATAGGGTCAGGAACACAAACATGTATTCCTGACCCTATAGTGCAAACCCACCATTTAGGTGGCTTGCCCCCCTCCCCCCCCCCCATAGCCCCTCAGAAAAGGTTAAAACTCACCTTATTTTCAGCTCTCCACGGGTCCGCCGGTGCTGGCTCTGTCCCCTTGGTGACATCATTAGAATTGCCAATTTTTAGCCAATCCAATGCTTTCCCATAGGGAAAGCACCTTCAATAGGGAAAGCATTGGATTGGCTGAAATAGGCAGGGAATCAATGCATCTCTATGAGGAAAATTCAGCGTCCCCATGCAGAGCGTGGAGATGCTGAACGGAAAGTGCCTATTGTGCAGCACTGAGCCAGGAAGCACCTCAAGTGGACATCTGAGGAGTTTAATTGACACGCTTTTTAAATAAGTGGGTTTTTAATGATTTGAAGTAGTGGAGGCTGGGTGAGCATTTAATGGAGGAGGGAACTGAGTGTAGCCTTCGAGAAGTCTTGAAGGTGAACATCAGAAGAGAGAGCAACATCTTGTAGACCGATATTGCAGAGGATGAGAAGAAGCTGTTGATGATCAACAATGTCAAAAGCCGCAGACAGGTCAAGGAGAATTAGGATAGAGTAGTGACCACGAGATTTTGCAGCGAGTAGATCATTGGATACTTTGGTCACAGCTGTTTCAATAGAGTGACGCGTGCAGAATCCAGACTGAAACGGGTCTAGCAGAGAGTTGGACTCGAGGAAGTCTCGCATACACAACTCTGTCAAGGTTTTTGGACACAAAAGGCAGTAGCGAGAAAGGACTGTAGTTGGAAGAGGAATTAGGGTTAAAGTTGGGCTTCTTTAGAATTGGGCTTACAGTTGCATGTTTGAACAGTAATGGAAATATGCCAGAGGAGAGAGAGAGATTGAGAATTTTAGTGAGAGGTAGAGAAAGGAGGGAGTGAATTAAGGGTAAGTATTGTAAGGGGAAGTATTGTAAGGGGAAGTAGAAAGATGAGAGATCTCTTCCCTGATTGTAGAGATCTTGTCAGTGAAGTTAGTTGCAAAGTCTGAGGCAGTCAAGTTAGTAGGTGGAGGAGGAACAATAGGGCGTTAAATATGTGAAATAGTCATTTGGGTTTCGCGGGAGAGTGTGGTTATGAGGGTAGTTAAGTAATTTACTTTTGCAGAGGAAAGAGCCAAGCTGTATGAGTGCAGCATACATTTATAGTGAAAAAAGTCAGACGCACAGTGAGACTTTCTCCAACAGCGTTCAGCGGTTCTGTGGCATTTTTGTTGGTATCGAGTCAGCTGTTGGGGGCGCTTGCTGCGTTTAAATGTAGGCGGTGCCATCATGATGTCAAGTTGAAAGGAGAGGGTGAAATTGTAGAAAGAGGTTGCAGAGCTAGGACAGCTTGAGATAGGTAAGAGGAGAGTTTGGAGATTAGTGGAGAAATGCTCTAGGTCAAGACATTGGAGGTTTCTGTGAGATTGATGTTCAGACGGTGGTGTCAATTGGGTCTTGGGTATGCCGATGTCAAAAGTCTGCAGATGGTGGTCAGATAGAGGAAAAGGAATATTGGAGAGATTAGAGGCAGTACAGAGATCAAGAGTGTTTCCCACTGTATGGGTTGCTAAATTGGACCATTGTGTGAGGCCAAAGCAGGAGGTTACAGAGAGCAGATGAGAGGCATCAGTGCAGTTGGGGTAGTTGATTGGGATATTGAAATCCCCAAGTATATGGGAAGGAGTACTAGATGAGAGGAAGTGGGGAAGCCAGGAAGAAAAGTGCTCAAGGAATAGCCTAGGATGACTGGGGGGTAGATGATAGCAATTTTTAAAGGAGTGGGTTTAAATAGGCGGGCAGTGTGAACTTCAAAAGAAGAAAAGGAGAGGGTAGGGCAGTTATGATTGGTTGAAAGGTACATTGAGGGGAGAGAAGGATGCCTACACCACCTCCTTTACAGTTAATTCTGGGAGTGTGAGAAAATTGTAACCCAACAAAACATAAAAAGGCAGGAGTAGCACTATAAGAGGGGGACAGCCAGGTCTCTGTAAGTGCAAGTAGTGTGAGTGAGTGTGAGATGAGAAAGTTGTGTATGGCGGTTGATTTTAAATTACTGCAGATGGAGCGGGCGTTCCATATTTAGCTGTGTTGAATTGGCAACTTAGGGCCAGCATTGCCAAATTGACAATAAACGGCTTTGTATGCCTATGCCCCATCACATTGCAAAGATGATGAGTTTTTTTCTGATTATGGTGAAAATACTAGTTATTATAATTATTATTATTATTAGTTATTATGGATTGACAGAACCAAAAAACCAATAAACACTTAAACTGACAAGCTTGTTCTGCATGTCATGACTATTTCCCAGCTGTCTGCAGAAGCATCCCTTGGATGACAGGAGTTCAAAATATTTTTTTTAATACTTATGTCAGAAACCGCTGAGCGTTCGTCAAACACTGTTGTTCTCTTGCTGTATCAAGGCCTATTGGGTGGCCATCAAAGCTCAGTATCTTCTCTTGCTGGATCAAGGACTTTTAGGTGGTCATCAAAGCTTAATGTGTTCTATTGCTGGATCAGGGACTATTGGTTGGCCAACAAAGCTCAGTGTATCTTGCTGGATCAAAGAATGTTGGGGGGGGGGGGGGGGGGGGGAATTAACCCTGGTGTTGTCTTGTTGGAACAGGAAGTGTTTGTGGTATGATGTCAATGTCCCCTTCTGATTTTCTAATGCAGGAGATACATGCATTTTGGAATTATCCCATTTTTTAGGTCAGATATATATGAACACAAATATGTGGTGTGGTGTTAGTGGAATGATTTGTAAGATGTACACATCTTTAAGGATTAAATTGAGATAGAGAGTATAAAGATAGCGAGGGACTAAGTCGAAATCCATGCGTTAGTTCCAGAGATGTGGAGCCGTCCACAAAAACAGGATCTGATAAGAAGTGGGAAGATTTGGTCATGAGACGATGAAGAGGCCTTTTGAAGTAATTCTCTATTGTGAGACTTGTAATGTAAGATACAGGATTGTGGAGGGCTTTGTATGTTAAAATTAGTCATTAGTCAGTGATGGAGTTTGAGGACTGGGGCAGCAGAAGATGAACCATAGCTGGGGAAGATAAGCTGCACAGTAGCATTTAATATGGCTTTTAGACAAGTCAGATGGGTATCAGGGAGGTCTGTTTAAAACATTGTGGTACTTCACAACAAGAGAAGATAAAGCTTTATTAGAGAAAGAGAAACATTTCTCAGTATATACCATTGGGTATATAGGGAAGCCAATAATGCGTTCAGAAAGACAATTAAAGTGGCTCAACTAGAAAATTTGAAATTGAGAGCCAAAGAAAGCAAAAACAACCCCAACATATTTTTCAAGTACATCAATTCTAAAAAAATGTTTTTTCAAAATTGAAAGTGTAGGTAAACTGGAAACAGAGATGGGTCTGTTAGTTAATGTAGACCAGGAAAAGGCAGACATTTTAAATAACTATTTTCCTCAGTATATATTAATGAGGATCCTATGGCAAGAGATATGTTAATGATTGCTGCAAAAAACTTGCAGATAACTAGTGATTGGATGACTCAAGACAAGGTGCTACAGCAGTTAAAGAAAATTATTGTAAATAAAGTTCCGGGGCCTGACGGTATTCACCCACAAGTACTTAAGGAGCTTAGTGTGGAAATTAGTGAACCTCTGTAATTATCCTTTCAATATTCTTTTGTTTCAGGAATTGTACCAGAGGATTGGAGGAAGGCAGATGCCGATATTTAAAAAGGGTTCAAAATCCTTCCCTGGAAATTATAGACCTGTGATCTTAATTTCTGTGACTGGGAAATTATTTGAAGGGCTATTATGGTATTATATTCAGGAATTCATTGGGAAGAACTTTTCTATTAGCAATAATCAGCATGGTTTTATGAAACATGTCACACTAACCTAATTGCATTCTATGAAGAAATAAGCAGAAGTATAGATCAGGGTGTTGCAATGCATGTGATCGACTTGGATTTTGCCAAGGCATTTGATAAGGTTTCTCACAATAGGTTAGTGTTCAAACTAAAAGAAATTGGTCTAGATGAATATTCTTGTTCTTGGGTAGAACATTGGCTTAAGGATAGAGTACAACTAGCTGTCATTAATGGTAAATTTTCAAGCTGGACAAAAGTTGTAAGTGGTGTCTCTGATCTGTTCTGTTCTGTTTTGGGACTGATTCTATTTAACATATTTTTAAATGAGCTTAAAATAGGCATTAAAAGCCATGTTTTAGTGTTTGCAGATGACATAAAACTTTGTAAAGTAGGGGGGGCGGAGCTAGCGCCCGATCGTAGCAGTTGCATGTCCGTGGTGCTCCACTGGCAAAGAGTGTGTTCCCTGATATAAGAGCTGCAGAATGAGGGAACTTACCCAGCAGAGAATCATTCAACTCATATCACAGAGTTACAGAGGCAGATGGGGGTACTTGCCTCGGCCCAGACCAACTTTGATCACAAACTTGCAGCCCTGGAGTACAAGAGGAGATGGAAGCATCTGAAGGTCAGAGTCCTCTCTGAGAGCATTACTCCAGCTGAGTTACCACATTTTCTCTGCAGGCTATTCATGGTCCTGCTGCCTCCTAGGCAGGCGAAGAGCATTCAGCTACACAGCATGTTCCACCTGCCCACATCCCAGTCTAGCAAGGCCTCTACCGCTGGTAACCTTCTAATAAAGTTCCAGAACAAGCAAGATAAGACAGCCTTCTTGCATTCAACCAGGGGAAAGACCCCATACCGCTTGAGGAGATGGAACTCACCTTTTTTGTGAATCTATCACGCTCCACCCTGCAGTGGAAGAAATCGCTCCGACCCTTAAAGTTGGCATTGTCTTTCCACGGCCTGAAATATAGATGGGCCTACCCAAGAATCCTTATTGCCTACCACAACAATGCTGAGCATAAAGTCACCGAAGCCTCAGAGATTGATGCAGTCTTGTCCGCCTTGGGCCTCAGTCGACCATCTCAACCCACTTCCGCCATTTGGGATCCAGCCAACATTGTCCCATTCACCCCCACAGTTAATGGCGCAACAAGAGTGGCGATCACCTGAGTTTAGCTGATTTAGAGCAAATGCACTGTTCTCCTGTGGTTCATTTTATTGTATTGAGTAACTTTCTGTTAATGTTGCCTTTTATTTTTAATTCTCTATGCCATGATTACACAACCTACATTGGTCAACCAGGGTACATCCCGGCTACGCTAGCTCCCATGTTAACATCACCCCCAGCTCTGATTCCTCTAGCGCACACATAAACTAATCTGTGGAGCTGTTCATACTAATACACTACTCTGTATTTCTACTGACCTTACACCTACAACACAAAAATAGTGCAGTATTCTTTACATTCCATATTGCATATAAACCTTTGTCTCTGCATTTATACACGTGTGTTGTCTCAATGTTTTTACTTGTTTGCTTTGCACTACAAAAATAAAGAATGTAAAAAAAAACTTTGTAAAGTAATAAAATGTGAGCAGCATATTGATTTTCTGCAGAGGGATTTAGATAGATTGGGGGACTGGGCACTAAAATGGCAGATTAAATTTAATGTAGAGAAATGCAAAGTTATGCACTTCAGAGTTCAAGAATGCACAAGCAACTTACACTCCAAATGGTAGAAAAATAAGGGATAACCACACACGAGAAGGATTTGGGAATTGTTATAGACAACAAATTAGGCAGCAATATGCAATGTCAGTCTGCCGTTGCTAAGGCCAGTAAGGTTTCGTCATGTATAAATAGGGGCATAAATTCTCGGGATGAAAATATAATTTTGCCTCTTTATAAATCGCTGGTAAGACCACACCTTGAATATGCTGTGCAATTTTGGGCACCTGTTCTAAAGAAGGATATCATGGCACTAGAAAAAGTGCAGAGACGAGCTACAAAATTGATAAAAGGAATGGAGCATTTTAGTTATGAAGAAAGGTTAAAAAAATGTAAGTCTCTTTAGTTTGGAAAAACGGCGCCTTAGAGGGGATATGATAACATTATACAAATATATTCGGGGCCAATACAAACCATTATCTGGAAATCTATTCATAAACAGGGCTATACATAGGACACGAGGTCACACATTTAGGCTGGAAGAAAGGAGATTTCATCTAAGGCAAGGAAGAAGTTGTTTTTTTACAGTAAGAGCAATAAGGATATGGAATTCTCTGCCTGAAGAGGTGGTTTTATCAGAGTCTGTACAGATGATTAAACTGTAATTGGATAAATACTTGCAAAACCATAACATACAGGGATATAATTTCTAATTAGTGGGGTAATAGCTCAAATTTTTTCCTTGTTTGTTGCAAAATTCGAAGTGCTTCAAACTGGGTTTTTTGCCTTCTTTTGGATCAACAGCAAAAGCATATGTGAGGAAGGCTGAACTTGATGGGCGCAAGTCTCTTTTCAGCTATGTAACTATGTAACTATGTAACTATGTAACTATGTAACTATGTAACTATGTAACTATGTAACTATGTAAAATGTTTGTTTGTTTTTTATTGGAAAACGTATAGGATAAAGATATATATTAATAATGTAAATGCGGCAGGGCTGGGGAAGAAAGGACAGAGAGGAAACAGAGAGATAGCAAGGGGAAATTAGGATACGGAGAGATACCGACGGATTCTGCTCTTTGTGCATCATTGTCATTGTGTCATTAGAGATTCAGGTGGGACAGCTCCTGACCACACTCAGTTGTGTGTCTGACGTCAATGTTTGTCAAGGAAAATGACAAAACCAGCAACTTCTGCCCCAGAATCAACCAGTCTTTGTAATTCCAAAGAGACAGTAACACTGCTTTCATTGATTTATTCACTCGTCTTCCAGGAATATAATGTATGGAATGACTGTTTAATGTACTTCTCCCTTAGGTTAAAATTGGCATTGAAGGGAATCTTGAATGCCGGAGCTGGACGCCTCAGAAATTCCATTTGCACCGTTACCGTATCCCTTACCTGACACGGCACACATGCTGATTGTCTTGTGTCAGTGTGCAAGAACTGGGCTTAGCATGAGGTGATTAAGATTTGGATCAGATGTGAGGCTGTATGACCAGTCCGCATCTGGTGAGCTGGAGACACAGCCTTGACTTCTGGCCAGCAAAGACTTTCGCTCGAGTTTGGAGCTCCACGCATGACCTAGCAAAGTAAAGGTTTGGCAATAACAAATGGTAATAAAGTAATCCGAGACTCGTGCCTGTATGGAGAAGAATTATGCTGAGAGTCCTCAGGTTGGTAACATAGAATCACTGGACGGGTCTGGAGGAGGTTTTCAGGCTGGTAAAGGGGATCTGCATTCAGTATTTCATCGTTCCTAGGATAGATCTTTGGAACACACACGTTCTATGCTGTGATGGCTTAGTCTGGTAAAACAGTAAACAGAAAATTAATAGATCTGATTTGAATTCACTCTGCTAATTGATATAAGATAGGTGGCTGAATCTTCTGCAGAAAAGCAACAATGCAGCATGAAAATAAAACAATATCTCTTGAAGGGATAGCAACCTTTGACCTCAGGGTAAAGTTTAAATTAATGTTTTTTTTCTCACAAAAAATGGATAGTGGATAGTGCTGTGGATGAGTTTAACAGATTGAGGCTGGGAATGGGTTTAACTGGTGGAGGCTGAAAATGGGTTAAACAGGTGGAGGCTGGAAATTGGTTTAACAGATGGATTACTTGGATGGGATTGACAGATGGAGGCTGTGGATGAGATTGACAGATGGAGGGTTTGGATGGGTTTGACAGATGGATTATTTAGATGAGTTTGACATATGGAGGGTTTGGATGGGTTTGACAGATGGAGGGTTTGCATGGGTTTGACAGATGGAGGGTTTGCATGGGTTTGACAGATGGAGGGTTTGGATGGGTTTGACAGATGGATTATTTAGATGAGTCTGACATATGGAGGGTTTGGATGGGTTTGACAGATGGAGGGTTTGGATAGGTTTGACAGATGGATTACTTGGATGAGTTTGACAGATGGATGCTGTGCATGGGTTTGACAGATGGATTCCATGGATGAGTTTGACATATGGAGGGTTTGGATGAGTTTGAGAGATGGAGGGTTTGGATGGGTTTGACAGATGGATGCCTTGGTTAATTTTGACAGATGGAGGCTATATATGGGTTGTGAATGGATTTCACAGACAGAGATTGTGAATGGGTTTGATAGAGGGAGACTTTGTATGAGTTTGACAGATGGATGCTTTGTATGAGTTTTACAGATGGATGCTGTGCATGGATTTGACAGATGGAGGGTCTGGATGAGTTTGACATATGGAGGATTTGGATGTGTTTGACCGATGGAAGCTGTAGATTGGTTTGACAGATGGAAGCTTTAGATGTGTTTGGCAGATGGAGGCTGTAAATTATTTTGAAAGATGGAGGCTTGAGAAAGGTCTGACAGATGAAAGCTGTGGATTGGTTTGACAGATGGAGGCTTGAGATAGGTTTGACAGATGGAGGCTATGGATGGGTTTGACAGATGGAGGACTTGAGATAGGTTTGCCAGATGGAGGACTTGAGATAGGTTTGACAGATGGGGACTCGAGATAGGATTGACAGATGGAGGCTGTGGATGGGTTTGACAGATGAAGGTTATTGGAGTTGCAAGGTGCGACATCATATGTACAGTGTGGCAGAGCATTCACAGGTATCTGAGCAGAGCTAAGAGACACAGGCTCTGCTTCCCATGACTCCACTGCCACCAGTGACAACCGGGTTGTATTATGACTGTCATGTTACCCTAAGGACACTGGCAGATCACCCCAGGGCCATCGTGCATGCTAATTGTATCCCATCAGTCTAATCAACCCATGATACCAAAGCCAACCAGGTACCAATCCAGAACTGAAGAGCATTGAGGCCACAGGGAACTAGCCCAGACACAGACCCATAAAGCACCAGGCTACCAGTGACCCGGTGCAATTACTGCCAACTGCCTCATTCCCACAGTGCTGTGCTAACAGAGATACCCACTACTTTAACTATCAAATAAACAACAACATCAGGTTAAATGTTACAGTCAGAACTGCCTAAGGTTGAACTCGACAATGAGTAACTGATCTGCTCCCTTCAACCTTGAGGAAAATGTGAGCCCCCTATGTGCTATCTGTGAGCACTCTATGTGCTATCTGTGAGCCCTCTATATGCATTCAATGAGCACTCTATGGGCTGTCTGTGAGCACTCTATGTGCTGTCTGTCAGCGCTCTATGTGCTCTCTGTGATCTTTTTATATGCTGTCTGTCAACGTTCTGTGAACCTTTATTCAGTGATAATTAGTCTTAGCCCTTAGCTATTTGTGACCTACATATCTCATGACACTCAGCCAGCCACCTTTATTCTTCATTTTTTCCATACACTTACTGTGCATTTAATATGCAACCTGTTGCGTTGTAAGGAGCGAAAAAAGTGATGTCTCAGAGCGGGCACAGCGACTGTTGTGGACTACGTTTACCACAATGCTCAGCTCGCCAAACAGTCATTTTAGCATCATCATGTGAAATGTAGTCCACAGACGTTCTAGAATATTCTACAAGCGCACTCTGTTATTTACAGTCAGAGAATGCGGCGTTACATGTGTTATATTACTTCCAGAGAAGATGTTAAGTGTCAGAGCGCTCTCATTGCTCTCCGGTAGAAGCGTGTCATGGGGTGGAAGTGCTAAGTCAGGGTTTTCTAATGAGCCCCTCTGGGGTCCAGGATTACACATGCACTGAGCAATGATCAAACAAACTGTCCAATACATAAACAGCTTTCTGGCTTACTCATGTCAGCATCTGGTCTGCAACAGCCGAGGAAGCAGGAGACATAATCACCAGCACGTCCGTCTAGAATTCCGTCAGCCAGCGCCCTGCTGAGCTTGGCACAGGCGCATGTCATCTCCTGGCCCGGTGCAACAATTGTAATAATAATAATAAAACCAATTCAAATAAATAAATACTCCTCTCTGTCAGCAACACCTCCCCCTATCAAGGATTATTTGGAGGTGTGCTTGAAATATATAAAGGTGTGCAGGAGTTTATTTAGGCCACGGGTCCTCAAACTCCGGCCCCCCAGATGTTGCTGAACTACAACTCCCATGATTCTCTGGCTGTCTATTCAAAGAATCATGGGAGTTGTAGTTCAGCAACATCTGGGGGGCCGGAGTTTGAGGACCCATGATTTAGGCGTATGCCTGGAGATACAGTTGTGCTAAAAAAGTTTGCATACCGTTGGAGAATTGATAATATATGTACAATTTATAAAGAAAACATGAGTGAACAGGTAAAACACGTTTCTTGGGATTCATATTCAACTGTAGGTTATAACCGAATGGTACAAACATAAAACAAAACATGGCAACAAAGAAGAGAATGGAATGACAGTGTACAGTCTTTTGTGATAGCTGTCTATGAGGCCCCTAATTCTTGCAGGTGGTATAGCTGACCGTTCGTCTTGGCAAAATGCCTCCATGTCATGCAAAGTCTTTGGTCGTCTTGCATGAACCGCACGTTTGAGATCTCCCCAGAGTGGCTCGATGATATTAAGGTCAGGAGACTGTGAGAGAACCTTCACCTTTTTCTGCTGGAACCACTGGAGGATCAACTTGGCCTTGAACTAAGGGTCATTGTCATGCTGGAAAGTCCAAGAGCATCCCATGCACAGCCTTCGTGTGGAAGAATACAAATTGTCTGCCGGTATTTTCTGATAACATGCTGCATTCATCTTGCCATCAATTTTCACAAGATTCCCCGTGCCTTTAGAGCTCACACACCCCAAAACATCAGTAAGCCACCACCATGCTTCACAGCGACCTTTTCACTAGGCCTTGTTGACTGAATTAAGGGGTGTGGCTGGGATTATTTAGGTGTATATATAGATTTGTGTTTGGGATTATTTATTGGTGTGTCTGGGATTATATAGAGATGTGCAGGGAATATTTAGGGGTGTGCCGGCGATTATTTATTTCTGTGTCTAGGATTATTTAGCGGTGTGTCTTGAGATATATAGAGGAGTGCCTGGGATTATTTATTGGTGTGCCTGAAATTATTTCTTGGTGTGTCTGGGATTATATAGAGGTGTGCACGGAATTATTTAGGGGTATGCCTGGGATTATTTATTGGTATGCCTGGGATTATTTATTGGTATGCCTGGGATTATTTATTGGTGTGTCTGGGATTAGTTAGGGGTGTGCCTGGGATTATTTATTGGTGTGTCTGGGATTATTTATTGGTGTGTCTGGGATTATTTAGGGGTATGTCTGTGATTATTTAGGGGTGTATCTGGGAATATTTATTGGTGTGTCTGGGATTATTTAGGGGTATGTCTGGGAATATTTATTGGTGTGTCTGGGATTATTTAGGGGTGTGTCTGGAATTATTTAGGGGTGTATCTGGGATTATATAGGGGTGTGCCTGAGATTATTTATTGGTGTGTTTGGGATTATTTAGGGGTATATTTAGGATTATTTATTGGTGTGCATTAGATTATTTAGGGGTGTGTCTGGGAATATTTATTTGTGTTTCTGGGATTATTTATTGGTGTGCCTGGGATTATTTAGGGGTGTGTCTGAAATTATTTAGGGGTATATCTTGTATTATTTAGAGGTATGCCTGGGATTATTTATTGGTGTGTCTGGAATTATTTATTGGTGTGCATATCTAGGGGTGTGCCTGGAATTATTTATTTGTGATTTCGGGATTATTAATTAATGGTGTGTCTGGGATTATTTATTGGTATGCCTGGGATTATTTTTGGGTGTGTCTGGAATTATTTAGGGGTGTGCATGGGATTATGTATTGGTGTGTTTGGATTTTTTTATTAGTGTGCCTAGGATTATATAGAGGTGTGTGTGACGAAACCAACCTCGCCACTGAGAACTGGAGAAGCCTGGTTGCCCGCCTGCTGCCTTTGGACTATGGCCCTGGGAGATTGGGCCCTTTACAAACAGTATTCGGCCCTAACAGAGTGCATGTCACTCATTCTGGCCCTTTAAATACAGTGGGGCCATTCGGTACTTGCCCTGTGTGAGCAGTGATACCCCCCAGATAGCTATGCCATGGAGCCTATTCATATAATGAAAGACTATGGGAAAGACTTTGGCTCCATGGCAATTAAACTGTATTTGTGTGGTCTGCGTACCATTCACCTAATAATGTGCACGCAGACCTGAGCTATCTGGGGATATGTTAAATGTCTGTGTTTAATGTATAAAAAGTGACTTTATGTATTTTAAAGAGTTTTATGTTGTTTTGCAACCATGTGGTTAATGGAGTCTGCCTCTAGTCCTGGATAATTAGATTTCTTCTCCAATTATCTCCAGGGCAGAAGGGAGGAAGCCAGGATGCATTGTGGGGATGTTTTACTTTTACTGTTTGAGCCAGGGGGAATAAAAGATACTTTTACTAACTTTTGAACCCCTGGTCTGATTCATGCCATTTTTTAATATGTTGTTCCCCTGAATGGATTGATTGTGGATATGTATTTTTATGTGAATGTGATGTATGGTTTTAAAGTTATGAAAGTTGTGTAAAAGTATATTTTGAACTGTACACATAAGTGTCACACTAAGGGGAGGGGATGTGTGGGAGGTAACATCTATGTTATTGGTTATTTTATGCCTCCCCCTGGATGTGGCCTGTATGTGTACTCATGTAATAAAAACCAGGCTGGGTGCCCAGCACCTCAGACCACTGCTTGACCTTCAACACGGAGCCTTGTCTCGTTCTTGGGGGGATTCACTGTATGCTGTTGGAGATTTGACTGCTAGGAGTGTAAGCTGATGTCTGCTTTTCCTATTCATCTGCTAGCAGCTATTTGTGAGGTTCCAGCTGGAGTGCTACCTTATTCACCTATATCCAGTTCGTGAGTTCTGATGTTCTGCAGTAGCTGTGCCTTTCTGAGAAAAGGGGATTATCGCCTAAACGGATTTTAACCCCTCATATGCTGAAACGGTCCGTTACAATTGGTGGCAAGCGGCGGGATCGTTCCTACAGCCAGAAGGACAGCTACAGAACACCATTTCTTTGGATTTACAATTTGAGGGCAACGCATGTCTGAGTACAGCGACCCTGACAGCACCAGGATGGAACCAGCAGTGGAGTACAATAAGGGTGACATGGATGACCGGGATGCAATAAGGAAAGGCATCTGGTACCAGGCCCTGGGTAATGTACAATACCAGCGGGGTGAGAGTCTCCCCAGTGAAGAGCAGCGGTTGCAGAAGCAAGTGGCCCTGCGGATGCCCTTCCTGGGAGAGCAGCCCCTGGAGGAATGGGTGAAGGAACTAGAGCACCGGGTATGGCAGGAGCTATGGCTGGAGGATGCCTACCAGGCGCTCTGGTGGTATATGGCACAGTATATACCCTGGACAGCCGAACATGACAAGCCAGAGGGAGAGGAGTTTGATGGTCCTGGCTTGTTATGGGAGTCCTTTGCAGAGCCTGGCTTCGGGAGCCCTGCGCAAACCAGACTGCAGGACATTTTCTATGAGAGGGAGGCTAGGCATGAGTGGGATGACCCCCATGAGGTAGAGCAAGACCTGGCTCACCTAGCAGCCCTGGAGTGGGAACTGGAGCAAAACTACCAAGATCTCTTCCGCTTCATTGGGAAGGCTCAGCAGGACAGTAAGGTGACAGACCCAGATCCAGACCCCTTCCGCTGGGAAGATATTGTAGAGATTTACTGGGAAGAACCCCAGGTGGCCTGTAGAGATGGGACCGAGGTCTCTCCACCGGCCCTGCAGGGAATTGGGAGCCCAGTCTCCATTCCCCAGCGGCAGGCTGAGTTACAGGGGGCAGAGGTAGTTGGTCCCACCCCCCAGCAGCAGAGTGATATGCCGGGAAGGCAGTGTGAAGTGCAGGGAGAGGAGAGAAGCGTCCTCCCTCCCCAGCGGCAGGCTGAGTTACAGGGGGCAGAGGTAGTTGGTCCTACCCCCCAGCAGCAGAGTGATATGCCGGGAAGGCAGTGTGAAGTGCAGGGAGAGGAGAGCAGCGTCCTCCCTCCCCAGCGGCAGGCTGAGTTACCGGGGGCAGAGGTAGTTGGTCCTACCCCCCAGCAGCAGAGTGATATGCCGGGAAGGCAGTGTGAAATGCAGGGAGAGGAGAGCAGCGTTCTCCCTCCCCAGCGGCAGGCTGAGTTACAGGGGGCAGAGGTAGTTGGTCCTACCCCCCAGCAGCAGCATGATTTTTTGGGAATTGGGAGCCCAGTCTCCATTCCCCAGCGGCAGTGTAAAGTAGAGGGAGAGGAGAGCAGCGTCCTCCCTCCCCAGCGGCAGGCTGAGTTACAGGGGGCAGAGGTAGTTGGTCCTACCCCCCAGCAGCAGCGTGACTTTTTGGGAATTGGGAGCCCAGTCTCCTTTCCCCAACAGCAGGACACTGTATTAGGAGAAGAGACGGTCGGTCTCCCTCCGCAGATGATGGAAGTATGCATGGGAGAGGAGCTTATTACCACCTCTCCCCAGCGGCGGATTATTAATGGGCAGAGTGTTCTATCGGGAGAGGAGCTTGTTACCCCCTCTCCCCAGCGGCAGTTTAATGTACCAGGGGGAGACTGTAAGCCCCCCACCGGTGCAGATGGGACCGTGGTCTCTGCACTTACCACACAGGGGGTAGGGATGGTCGGTCCTACCCCCCCACGACAGAACTATGTATCCAAGGGGGAGACAACCGGTCTCCCCATTCAGCAGCAGAGCTATGCAACGAAGGGGGAGACAATCCGTCTCCAGCAACCAGGCTCCAACCAGACTACTCCGGTGGTAGTGCTGGCATCAGGACAGAGTACCGCTGGTCTCTGCCCACTCAGCAACCCACCAAGGCAGCCTACCAGTCCCCTGCACAGCCGGGGTGAGGCACCTGGACATGGACAACTTTCTCCTCTACCCAGGTGTAGTAACCATTTATTGTGGGTGGGCTGTACTGATGTTTCTGCTTTGTGGGTGGGTTGCTGGACTAACAAGGGCACTGACCGGCAGGAGGTCAGGTACCCTGTTAGTCTTTTTGGAAAGGGGGAGAGATGTGACG
Organism: Pelobates fuscus; assembly: GCF_036172605.1. Taxonomy (NCBI): domain Eukaryota; kingdom Metazoa; phylum Chordata; class Amphibia; order Anura; family Pelobatidae; genus Pelobates; species Pelobates fuscus. Next base: position 385,783,542 of record NC_086321.1, read on the forward strand.
AAACCAACCTCGCCACTGAGAACTGGAGAAGCCTGGTTGCCCGCCTGCTGCCTTTGGACTATGGCCCTGGGAGATTGGGCCCTTTACAAACAGTATTCGGCCCTAACAGAGTGCATGTCACTCATTCTGGCCCTTTAAATACAGTGGGGCCATTCGGTACTTGCCCTGTGTGAGCAGTGATACCCCCCAGATAGCTATGCCATGGAGCCTATTCATATAATGAAAGACTATGGGAAAGACTTTGGCTCCATGGCAATTAAACTGTATTTGTGTGGTCTGCGTGCCATTCACCTAATAATGTGCACGCAGACCTGAGCTATCTGGGGATATGTTAAATGTCTGTGTTTAATGTATAAAAAGTGACTTTATGTATTTTAAAGAGTTTTATGTTGTTTTGCAACCATGTGGTTAATGGAGTCTGCCTCTAGTCCTGGATAATTAGATTTCTTCTCCAATTATCTCCAGGGCAGAAGGGAGGAAGCCAGGATGCATTGTGGGGATGTTTTACTTTTACTGTTTGAGCCAGGGGGAATAAAAGATACTTTTACTAACTTTTGAACCCCTGGTCTGATTCATGCCATTTTTTAATATGTTGTTCCCCTGAATGGATTGATTGTGGATATGTATTTTTATGTGAATGTGATGTATGGTTTTAAAGTTATGAAAGTTGTGTAAAAGTATATTTTGAACTGTACACATAAGTGTCACACTAAGGGGAGGGGATGTGTGGGAGGTAACATCTATGTTATTGGTTATTTTATGCCTCCCCCTGGGTGTGGCCTGTATGTGTACTCATGTAATAAAAACCAGGCTGGGTGCCCAGCACCTCAGACCACTGCTTGACCTTCAACACGGAGCCTTGTCTCGTTCTTGGGGGGATTCACTGTATGCTGTTGGAGATTTGACTGCTAGGAGTGTAAGCTGATGTCTGCTTTTCCTATTCATCTGCTAGCAGCTATTTGTGAGGTTCCAGCTGGAGTGCTACCTTATTCACCTATATCCAGTTCGTGAGTTCTGATGTTCTGCAGTAGCTGTGCCTTTCTGAGAAAAGGGGATTATCGCCTAAACGGATTTTAACCCTTCATATGCTGAAACGGTCCGTTACAGTGTGCATGGGATTATCTTTTGGGTGTGTCTGGGATTAATTAGGGGTGTGCCTGGGATTATTTATTGGTGTGCCTGGGATTATTTAGGGGTGTGCCTGGGATTATTTATTAGTGTGCCTAGGATCCATACCTATCGTTTATACGTACACACTAAGACAGGTGAGAAGATCCATACCTACCAGGTGAGATCCATACCTATTGTTTATACGTACACACTAAGACAGAAGAGAAGACACATACCTACCAGGTGAGAAGATCCATACCTATCAGTTATACGTACACACTAAGACAGGTGAGAAGATCCATACCTACCAGGTGAGAAGATCCATACCTACCAGGTGAGATCCATACCTATTGTTTATACGTACACACTAAGACAGAAGAGAAGACACATACCTACCAGGTGAGAAGATCCATACCTATCGTTTATACGTACACACTAAGACAGGTGAGAAGATCCATACCTACCAGGTGAGATCCATACCTATTGTTTATACGTACACACTAAGACAGAAGAGAAGATCCATGCCTACCAGGTGAGAAGATCCATACCTACCAGGTGGGAAGATCCATACCTATAGTTTATATGTACACACTAAAACAGGTGAGAAGATCCATACCTACCAGGTGAGAAGATCCATACCATTATTATTTATTGGTGTACCTGGGATAATTAATTGGTGTGTCTGGGATTATTTAGGGGTGTGCCTGGGATTATTTATTGGTGTGTCTGGAATTATTTACTGGTATGTCTGTGATTATTTATTGGTGTTGCTGGGATTATTTAGGGGTGTGTCTGGGATTATTTATTGGTGTGCATGGGATTATTTATTGGTGTGTCTGGGATTATTTATTGGTGTGCCTGGACTATTTAGGGGTATGCCTGGGAATATTAAGAGATGTGCCTGGCATTATTTAGGGGTGTGCCTAAAATTACTAAGGGTGTGCCAGTCCATAAAATAACATTGGGAAAATGAGACATAATCCTGGGGAAACCTATGTGGATTTACTGTACAACATAGATCCATTAGATTTGACTCTACATTCACAGGTTATGACCTAGCTACCAACAGTTGGGCGTACAGGCTATGACCTATCTACCACCAGTTGGGCCTACAGGCTATGACCTATCTACCACTAGTTGGGCCTACAGGCTATGACATACCTGCCACCAGATGGGCCTACAGGTTATGACCTACTTGCCACCAGCTGTACTAACGTGCTATGACCTACCTGCCTCCTGCTTGGCCTACAGGCCAAGACCTACCTGCGACCAGCTGGGCCTGCACGCTATGATATATCTGTCACCAGCTGGGTGATCTTGTATATTGTTCTTCCATTTTCCGCTAAATGTATATTTATGGAGCATAATTATGGAAGATCTAGTATTGGCTTTGTACATAAAAAAGACTCCAGCACATCAGTGGAACGCACTGTGATACATCAATATTTTTGGGTTCAGAAGATATAAGGAAGTCATCATAATGTGCCTCACGAATGGGACGCACGGTGTCATTACTCCCGGATCTGAATGATTGGCAGTGAAGAATCTGACTCAGCTGGAGGAGAAGGTCAATAGAAACTGTCTGAAGGTAATCACAGGGGTTTAAAAGTACGCGGAGGGACGGGAGGATTTGTATTTCTTGTCTTTTAACACATTAATGGCACGTCTATTAACTGGGAGACACTCATAAGGCACAATTTTACAAATTAAGTATGAGTGACCTGCATGTCTGTGTCATCTCTCTGCCCGCAACAACTTACTCAGGCACCGTAAATGCATCCTCTGCACTTGCTCTGCACCGAGATGCCTGATATCCCCTGCACTTACCCGAGGACACAGATGGCTTCACCTGCACTTACACCAGGACACAGATGGCATCCCCTGCACTTACCCCAGGACACAGATGGCATCCCCTGCACTTACTCCAGGACACAAATGGCATCCCCTGCAATTACCCAAGGACCCAGATGGCATCCCCTGCACTTACACCAGGACACAGATGGCATTCCCTGCACTTACCCCAGGACACAAATGGCATCCCCTGCACTTACCCCAGGACACAAATGGCATCCCCTGCAATTACCCCAGGACCCAGATGGCATCCCCTGCACTTACACCAGGACACAGATGGCATCCTCAGGACCCCCCCTGTGTCTAGTAGGAAGCATTGTGGTACACAGAGATCCTGTCTCCCCAACTCGGCTTATACTCGAGTCACTGTCTGTATTATGGCAATTTGCCAGCTCCCAGTGTAAATCTCGCGAGAGCCGCGGGGTCATAGTGCGGCTCTCACGAGACTTACACTGGGAGCTGACAGAGGGAGCTGCACGGACTGGCGCGGAGGAGGGAGCTGACAGGAGCTGCAGGAGAAGTAAGTGCTTCCTGCCAGCCCCCCTCCTACACAGTGCCCATCCACTGGACCACCAGGGAGTGAGAACCCCCCTCCCTGCCATGTATCAAGCAGGGAGGGGGGACGGAAAAAAATAATAATAAAATAATAATAATAAAAACTAATAATTAAATAAAATAAAAATTAATAATAAAAACTAATAATAAAAAAATTATTAAAATCATTTAAAAAATAATAATAAAATTGCCCACCCCCCACCAAGGCTCTGCAACACACACACACAAACTGCATTCATACACACACACACTGCACTCATACACACACACTGCACTCATATACACACACTGCAATCATACACACACTGCATTCATACACACACACTGCGCTCATGCACACACTGCATTCATACACACACACACTGCACTCATATACACACACTGCAATCATACACACACTGCATTCATACACACACACTGCGCTCATGCACACACTGCATTCATACACACACACACTGCACTCATATACACACACTGCAATCATACACACACTGCCTTCATACACACACACTGCACTCATACACACACTGCGCTCATACACACACTGCGCTCATGCACACACTGCATTCATACACACACACTGCACTCATACACACACACTGCATTCATACACACACACTGCACTCTTACACATACACTGCACTCATACACACACTGCATTCTCATACACACACACACTGCACTCATACACACACACTGCATTCATATACACACTGCACTCATACACACACGCTGCACTCATACACAGACACACTGCATTCATACACACACACTGCATTCATACACACACACACACAGTGCATTTATTATATACACACACTGTAAATAAATATTCAATTAATACAATTTTTTTAGGATCTAATTTTATTTAGAAATTTACCAGTAGCTGCTGCATTTCCCACCCTAGTCTTATAGTCGAGTCAATAAGTTTTCCCAGTTTTTTGGGGTAAAATTAGGGGCCTCGGTTTATATTCGGGTCGGCTTATACTCGAGTATATACGGTATATTCCTAATACTGGCACCAGCTAGATTACCAGCCCTTCTAGAAAAATACCACCGGATCGCAATCTGGCCTGTTTGGCTAGAATTTTGGGTTGCCTGTGAAGCAATTGCCCCCCAGGCCAAGTCCACCCCTGCACCACTTCATTCAAACACAAACACACCAACACTCCACACAAATATATACCTCCATTCACACACACTCATGGTTATTTAATGTTCAAACTGTAATAAATTAAAATCCAGATGACAAGGATCAGAGAGCCAAGCTGTGATGTTCTCCAATCAGCAATTGTTTGTCTGAATGCTGCCACACAGATTTTGGTTTAGTCGTTTAGTCAATAAATCCCACTATGTGAGGGAGAGCTGTTAAATCGTGTTCTAGAGCCCCTAGAATGTGACGGCAGTAAAGCAATGATGCTGAACACAAATAACATACAAAGACATACATGATCACTAGCAGGAATGACTTAAGCTGTACAATTCTCCATGTGATCACATTAGGAATTTCTTAGGATTTAGGTTACTGTGGAGAATCTTCTTCTCTGAGCTCTGAACACCTTTAAGTAAGCACACATAGAAGGCAAGAGACAGAAAAAGAGGGGGTAGTGAATAATGAAAATCCAAGTGGGAAAAGTTAGGATTAATGTGGGTTAACCTTCTGTGTGGCACAGCATCAAATGCCTGAGGAACATGTAAATTGGCTCCATTATAGCATTGCCTTGATTTAAGATACTACATCCTTCATTTTGCATGCCCCAGAGGATGGATTGGCAAGACGACTACTCCCAGGAGCCATGATGTTTCAGAATAGCGTCCAAACATTATACTCACCAGAGATGTCAAGCTTCTGATCCTTTTTTAAATAATGGAACTAATTTGGATAGGATCCAGTCTGGTGGCATTGAGCCAGAGGAAATGGGGTCCTAGAATATTAATAATAGGGGGTCTGGGAATGACTGCATTAAGTTCCCAAAGATCATTAGATTGAATAAAGTCTGCTCCATGTGTCTTACTTCTTATTAGCCCCAATTTAACCATCCTTGCCCCGTCAGCCAGGCACATTCTGTCTGCATGATCTTTTTTTCATATTAAAATCAGAACATTACAATTCTGCCATTTCCCATTGTAATCTGAATTAAAGATTGAGATAATGTTTAGATTTCTGTATAGTAAGAGGTCAGACCAAGTATTGGACACAAAATACTGTCCATGTCTACCAGGTGAGAAGATCCACACCTACCAGGTGAGAAGATCCATAGCTATCAGGTGAGAAGGTCTACACCTATCATTTATACGTACACACTAAGACAGGAGAGAAGACACATACTTACCAGATGAGAAGATCCATGCCCACCAGGTGAGAAGATCCATACCTACCAGGTGAGAAGATCCATACATACCAGGTGGGAAGATCCATCCCTATCGTTTATACGTACACACTAAGACAGGTGAGAAGACACATACCTACCAGGTGAGAAGATCCATACCTATCGTTTATGCGTACACACTAAGACAGGTGAGAAGATCCATACCTACCAGGTGAGAAGATCAATACCTACCAGGTGAGATCCATACATATTGTTTATACGTACACACTAAGACAGGAGAGAAGACACATACTTACCAGGTGAGAAGATCCATGCCTACCAGGTGAGAAGATCCATATCTACCAGGTGGGAAGATCCATACCTATCGTTTATACGTACACACTAAGACAGGTGAGAAGATCCATACCTACCAGGTGAGAAGATCCATACCTATCGTTTATACGTAAACACTAAGACAGGTGAGAAGATCCATACCTACCAGGTGAGAAGATCCATACCTACCAGGTGAGATCCATACCTATTGTTTAAACGTACACACTAAGACAGAAGAGAAGACACATACTTACCAGGTGAGAAGATCCATGCTTACCAGGTGAGAAGATCCATACCTACCAGGTGATAAGATCCATACCTACCAGGTGGGAAGATCCATACCTATCGTTTATACGTACACACTAAGACAGGTGAGAAGATCCATACCTACCAGGTGAGAAGATCCATACCTATTGTTTATACGTACACACTAAGACAGAAGAGAAGACACATACTTACCAGGTGAGAAGATCCATGCCTACCAGGTGAGAAGATCCATACCTACCAGGTGAGATCCATACCTAGTGTTTATACATACACACTAAAACAGGAGAGAAGACACATACTTACCAGGTGAGAAGAGCCATGCCTACCCGGTGAGAAGATACATAACTACCAGGTGAGAAGATCCATACCTACCAGGTGGGAAGATCCATACCTATCGTTTATACGTACACACTAAGACAGGTGAGAAGACACATACCTACCAGGTGAGAACATCCATACCTATCGTTTATACGTACACACTAAGACAGGTGAGAAGATCCATACCTACCAGGTGAGAAGATCCATACCTACCAGGTGAGATCCATACCTATTGTTTATACGTACACACTAAGACAGAAGAGAAGACACATACTTACCAGGTGAGAAGATCCATGCCTACCAGGTGAGAAGATCCATACCTACCAGGTGAGATCCGTACCTATTGTTTATACGTACACACTAAGACAGGAGAGAAAACACATACTTACCAGGTGAGAAGATCCATGCCTACCAGGTGAGAAGATCCATACCTACCAGGTGAGAAGATCCATACCTAGCAGGTGGGAAGATCCATACCTATCGTTTATACGTACACACTAAGACAAGTGAGAAGACACATACTTACCAGGTGAGAAGATCCATACCTATCGTTTATACGTACACACTGTAACAGATCCTTACAAGTCTCTGGTGGCTGTGAAGCAAGCAAGGGAATTACAGTGTAATCCTCTATTCGTTTCATTTTCCTCTGTTCACATGGTTTAAGGGAATCCACGGTGTAAAGTATAGGAGGATTCGGTAGTAAAACCGTTCGTATGATTCCGTACAAATTCCGTGTGTAAAATATAGGTGGCCGCCATTTCGGGACTTTACACGTGTTCGCGGCCATCTTGCGCACGAACAGCGGTGTTTGCCTGTAACCGCATGGAACTAAAAACGGATACGCAAACAGGCGAACACCGCTGAGTCCTCCAGACCTCCATAAATTCGTACGGAAACTACCGAATGTCCCACCGTTCGGTAGTTATACTTAATCGTCTATGGGGATTTCAGCGAACCCCGAGATTCGAATGGATGGCAAGATTTTCGTATCTTTTTACCGTGCGAACAGAGACCGACCGCAAGGCCAAAACTCATGGAACTATTTTCGGCTAGTTGGTCTGTGCGGTCGGTCAAAACTTTGGAACTCTGTATCTCCCGAACCATTCATCCGAATGGGCTGATTTGTGGATGTATTGTTCCCCTGAATTTTAAAGCTGTACCCCCTGTTTTTGGGGTACATCCAGAACTGGGGTAAAATATTGTACGTTATAATTATGTTATGTGTTTATCTGAGGGGAGGAGACGTGGGGGTGTTACCATATGTATGATTGGTTATTTTCATCCTCCCCCTGGGAGTGTCCTGTGTGTACCTTATCCTAATAAAAAGCAGGCTGGGTGTCCCAGTCCTCAGTTCATCTTGACCCTTCAAAACGTAGCCTCGTCTCGTTCTTGGAAGGGGATTATTTGGGAATGTTATTCTGCTCCTGTTACCGCTGAACCTGACTCTCGCTCTGGATATCGTGGGATTACACCAGCTTTACTTCTCCACAGCAGCTTGCAGGGAAAAGGACGTCTCCAACGGCAGATACCCTCTCTCTACCTGGGTAGCCGTTACACACACTAAGACAGGTGAGAAGATCCATACCTACCAGGTGAGAAGATCCATACCTACCAGGTGAGATCCATACCTATTGTTTATACGTACACACTAAGACAGAAGAGAAGACACATACTTACCAGGTGAGAAGATCCATACCTATTGTTTATACGTACACACTAAGACAGGAGAGAAGACACATACTTACCAGGTGAGAAGATCCATGCCTACCAGGTGAGAAGATCCATACCTACCAGGTGAGATCCGTACCTATTGTTTATACGTACACACTAAGACAGGAGAGAAAACACATACTTACCAGGTGAGAAGATCCATGCCTACCAGGTGAGAAGATCCATACCTACCAGGTGAGAAGATCCATACCTAGCAGGTGGGAAGATCCATACCTATCGTTTATACGTACACACTAAGACAGGTGAGAAGACACATACTTACCAGGTGAGAAGATCCATAGCTATCGTTTATACGTACACACTAAGACAGGTGAGAAGATCCATACCTACCAGGTGAGAAGATCCATACCTACCAGGTGAGATCCATACCTATTGTTTATACGTACACACTAAGACAGGAGAGAAGACACCTACTTACCAGGTGAGAAGATCCATGCCTACCAGGTGAGAAGATCCATACCTACCAGGTGGGAAGATCCATACCTATCGTTTATATGTACACACTAAGACAGGTGAGAAGATCCATACCTACCAGGTGAGAAGATCCATACCTATCGTTTATACGTACACACTAAGACAGGTGAGAAGATCCATACCTACCAGGTGAGAAGATCCATACCTACCAGGTGAGATCCATACCTATTGTTTAAACGTACACACTAAGACAGGTGAGAAGATCCATGCCTACCAGGTGAGAAGATCCATACCTACCAGGTGATAAGATCCATACCTACCAGGTGGGAAGATCCATACCTATCGTTTATACGTACACACTAAGACAGGTGAGAAGACACATACCTACCAGGTGAGAAGATCCATACCTATTGTTTATACGTACACACTAAGACACGTGAGAAGATCCATACCTACCAGGTGAGAAGATCCATACCTATTGTTTATACGTACACACTAAGACAGGAGAGAAGACACATACTTACCAGGTGAGAAGATCCATGCCTACCAGGTGAGAAGATCCATACCTACCCGATGAGATCCATACCTATTGTTTATACGTACACACTAAGACAGAAGAGAAGACACATACTTTCCAGGTGAGAAGATCCATACCTATTGTTTATACGTACACACTAAGACAGGAGAGAAGACACATACTTACCAGGTGAGAAGATCCATGCCTACCAGGTCAGAAGATCCATACCTACCAGGTGAGATCCGTACCTATTGTTTAAACGTACACACTAAGACAGGAGAGAAAGCACATACTTACCAGGTGAGAAGATCCATGTCTACCAGGTGAGAAGATCCATACCTACCAGGTGGGAAGATCCATACCTATCGTTTATACGTACACACTAAGACAGATGAGAAGACACATACTTACCAGGTGAGAAGATCCATACCTATCGTTTATACGTACACACTAAGACAGGTGAGAAGATCCATACCTACCAGGTGAGAAGATCCATACCTACCAGGTGAGATCCGTACCTATTGTTTATACGTACACACTAAGACAGGAGAGAAGACACATACTTACCAGGTGAGAAGATCCATGCCTACCAGGTGAGAAGATCCATACCTACCAGGTGAGATCCATACCTATTGTTTATACTTACACACTAAGACAGGAGAGAAGATCCATGCCTACCAGGTGAGAAGATCCATGACTACCAGGTGAGATCCATACCTATTGTTTATACTTACACACTAAGACAGGAGAGAAGATCCATGCCTACCAGGTGAGAAGATCCATGACTACCAGGTGAGATCCATACCTATTGTTTATACGTACACACTAAGACAGGTGAGAAGATCCATACCTACCAGGTGAGAAGATCCATACCTACCAGGTGAGAAGATCCATACCTACCAGGTGAGAAGATCCATACCTACCAGGTGAGATCCATACCTATTGTTTAAACGTACACACTAAGACAGAAGAGAAGACACATACTTACCAGGTGAGAAGATCCATGCCTACCAGGTGAGAAGATCCATACCTACCAGGTGATAAGATCCATACCTACCAGGTGGGAAGATCCATACCTATCGTTTATACGTACACACTAAGACAGGTGAGAAGACACATACCTACCAGGTGAGAAGATCCATACCTATTGTTTATACGTACACACTAAGACACGTGAGAAGATCCATACCTACCAGGTGAGAAGATCCATACCTATTGTTTATACGTACACACTAAGACAGGAGAGAAGACACATACTTACCAGGTGAGAAGATCCATGCCTACCAGGTGAGAAGATCCATACCTACCCGATGAGATCCATACCTATTGTTTATACGTACACACTAAGACAGAAGAGAAGACACATACTTTCCAGGTGAGAAGATCCATACCTATTGTTTATACGTACACACTAAGACAGGAGAGAAGACACATACTTACCAGGTGAGAAGATCCATGCCTACCAGGTCAGAAGATCCATACCTACCAGGTGAGATCCGTACCTATTGTTTAAACGTACACACTAAGACAGGAGAGAAAGCACATACTTACCAGGTGAGAAGATCCATGTCTACCAGGTGAGAAGATCCATACCTACCAGGTGGGAAGATCCATACCTATCGTTTATACGTACACACTAAGACAGATGAGAAGACACATACTTACCAGGTGAGAAGATCCATACCTATCGTTTATACGTACACACTAAGACAGGTGAGAAGATCCATACCTACCAGGTGAGAAGATCCATACCTACCAGGTGAGATCCGTACCTATTGTTTATACGTACACACTAAGACAGGAGAGAAGACACATACTTACCAGGTGAGAAGATCCATGCCTACCAGGTGAGAAGATCCATACCTACCAGGTGAGATCCATACCTATTGTTTATACTTACACACTAAGACAGGAGAGAAGATCCATGCCTACCAGGTGAGAAGATCCATGACTACCAGGTGAGATCCATACCTATTGTTTATACTTACACACTAAGACAGGAGAGAAGATCCATGCCTACCAGGTGAGAAGATCCATGACTACCAGGTGAGATCCATACCTATTGTTTATACGTACACACTAAGACAGGTGAGAAGATCCATACCTACCAGGTGAGAAGATCCATACCTACCAGGTGAGAAGATCCATACCTACCAGGTGAGAAGATACATAGCAATCATTTATACGTATTCACTGGAAACATTTGAGTTTATTAGTGCTGATACAGAAAGATATAATATAATGTATTCAAAGGATTCTGCAGACTTCATAATAAACCACAAAACCAAACATTGGGGTATTTAAAGCTAGAAAGAAAAGGGATTTAGTTAACAGATGTTTAAAAGGCAAATTTTATTGTTTTACAGGATTTACTAAAGTGAGATTCAATGTGAATTAAAAGTGAATTTTAAATTAAAGGCCAAAATTCAGGAAAAATGATCTCTGTCAGCTTATGATCCCACTTTGCCTTATATTTGATTTCTCGCTTCAGTGAATAACTGTGTTGGCGTTTGTTATTGGGGTTTGGGATGGTGCTAGGGTTTATCAGTGGAATTGTTCGATATGTTAGCGTTAGAATGATTCCTTCAAAGATCCCATTCTATATAAATGAAGCACACTTTGTTCCTCCAGCACTGGAATTGGGGCAGCAGAGATAGGGTTAATCAATTCATGCGCCAGACTGTTTGTTTTTTCACCAGTAGCCGCAGTGAAATTTGTGTTTGGGGAGCAGTTTCCCTCCCTCGAACGCCCCCCTCTCCATACGCTGTCAGATCATTCCCTCAGCATCAGAATGGAAATGGACTTTGTGAAATTCAAAGACGGTTACGTCAGAATCCTGGCCTCTTGTGGCTTTTTCTAGACTTATAAAACCCACAAATTATTTCAAAATATTGTGTTTTGAAAAAAAAATTAGTAAGCTGTATGAGTTTGTGTTTTCTTTATCCTAGTTTCATGAGCTGGAAGGAAAAGTGGATTCTTAAACATTCAGTTTGTATCCCTTGCCGGCCAGATTACATTAATATTGATTCTAGTTAATCCTTGCGTCGGAATAATTTACATTCATTATCCTTGACAGTGATCTTCTCCAATGAAGGGTTAACATTTTGTATAAAAATGTTTTCAATTCCTGAAATCAATGTAATGCCAACTAGTCCCTAATTCTGTTCTAGGTGAATAGAAATTTGGAATCAGGGAGTAAATATTTCGAGGACTGTCACAAAGAGCGCAGAATTTTCTAACAGGGTTAAATGATCCATATTATTATTATAAAGCCAATAAAACAACACAGCATGTGATCGGACATGATCATTGAAAGTACAAGTAAAATGATAATTGATTAATGAACTCATATTTGTGGATGTGGCCTGAGGTCACATTCTTATCTGCATCTCTGATTTCTCAGGTAATAAATAACAAACTGATCAGCCATAACATTAAAACCAAATTGAGATCTTTACAATTTGGAAACTGATTCTTCTAAATCAAATAACGATGTGTTTCAAATTTTTCTGGTATTCCAAATGGTTCATGTAGAGTAATCTCCACTAGTCGTTGACATACCGTACTTCATACAACAGATTTTATCATTTAGCATTCAGGAAGCAAAGCTAGACTTCATGAAGGTTACTTAGAGGAACTATAACCACCGTGGAAAATTGATGTGGTGGTTATAGTACCAGCAGCGACCCACCCCACTCAGGTTATAAGTAGTTAAATGTTTTAGAACGTTTTAACTTCTTGCCTAGAGTCCGCAAGGCGCCGCTCTCACCACTACTCTATGAGTTAGAGGACTATCTAAAGCAAACCTGGTGGTACAGGGCTCAGCTGATTGGCAAAGAGAGACCAGTGACGCTGTGCTGCAAGGCTGAGGTAATGCCAGTGGGCTCCAGGTAATAATCTGGGAGGACACCTGGTCAGTCCTAGTACCATAACCTCGTGGTTACAGTGCACGGCGTCTTCCTTTACTAGTATTTCATGTGATTCGGGATTACCAGCTGAAAAATACATTTGGCTTTTTTGGCTCCTCTTCTCAGACACCAGAATCTACAGAACTATTAATAATGCCTACAAAACTCACTGTGTAATATAGTTATATAGCTAAAAAAAAAAACATATAATGCGCTGGCCACACCTCCAGCCCCTCCCCCATAACAAATTATCGCTCACTGGAATGTTGGGATGTCGGGTGTATATTTCATTGTTTGACTTTTATAGCTGGCTATAATTCTCTTGATGAAAGTATTTTTGGCAGTCATCGATAGGGACGAAGCATTTTGAAGTAGAACTCACTATAACGGTCTCGCCCTTTGCTCAGATTAGAACAGTTTGACAGACGGGTGATTAATGGCTGCTGTCATTCAATCCTTATTGATAATATTATTATGAAGGTTTTCCTGTTTGTTCACAGTTGGACTAGAGCTGGATAAAGCCAAACATCATCACATCTTATCTATGGCTTGTTCCTGACCGCCACCGAGAGGAATCATTGAAATGCACTTGTACTCCAAATAAAAGTTATGGATATTTATCACCCATGAGGATGGTTCTCTCCTAATGACTCACATTAGCGCTTTTACAAGAACTTTATAAACGTGCCACGAAGCCTGTGTATTGGACCGGTGTGGTACCTCTCCGTGGCCACAGGATGCAATAAGCTTCAGGCCTTGGGATGAGACAAGTCCACCCGTAGAAATTATTTTATAAACTACATATGCATTCTAAATAAATAAGATTGGTTATCTATTCATTAACAACCTAGGACATAATGTTACAATTAGCGAAAATATGCAATTTTAAACATAGGAAAACAAATGTATTTTTATTTTTCTGTATTTTGTCAGGTAGATTAAAATGTGGAAAGGACTCGGTCAGGTGATTGCCTGTTTATAATTTGCATCCCGAGTTAATCTTCTGTAACGTCGATCCTGAGAAAGGTGACTGTCTACAGAGAAAGATTTTTACGCAACTTTGAAAACAGATTATAAAATATGTTGAACTTGATTGGCAGGGTATTTCACTAACGTCAGAATTGTTGGTAACACAGAGTTATTTATTGAAATGAAAATTTGAAGTGGATTTCAAAGTCAGTTCTGCTATTAATTATGCTTAAATTTGAAATTGACTTAAAACGATCACTTTAACCCTGAAAGTGAATGTTACATTTAAGACAAACACCTGGAAAACGTATCCACATTAGCCATGCTTCGAGTTTAGCTATCTTGCTCACGTTAGCACAATATCTTTATCAACCAAACACCTACAGAAATCACATAATTAACTCAACGGAGTCTGACTATCGTCAATCAACGTGTTAGATGATTTCACAATAAATATGTCGGTTTCTGTTGGAGCCCAGACTTCGTTAGTAAACAAACACCACCGTGTAGACCAGGAGACATTCTGGAGAAGAACCTGTGACGTAGTCACCATCACTTGGGGTTTCATAAGGACATTTTATGTAGGATCCATTGTGGGTGCAGGGTGTGTGTGTGTAATGTGGTTGTTTGGGGTTAAATGGTAGTGTGTTCTCCTGTCTTGGTAAAGCTTGCAATTAACTAGGTGAATTTGGCTGTGGAGTCTGTACAGCGCCACCTGTTGGTTGCAAGGATTTGGCAACCAATGCATGCACTACCTGAATAGCAAGGATTGCTCATTTGCATATTTAGGTAGCTTTGCATATTGATAATTCTGCAGGCAGGAGGATATTGTCTGTTAATTAATGTCTTCCCCATCCCTTTTCAAGATATGTTATTGTGCTATTATAATTTCCTTTATATTTTTTGACATGTTTTGGTTATTTGAATTTTATTGTGTTTGTCACAGCAATGTATATGTAATGAACATATGGGCTAGTCCCAAGTAAAAAAAGTATTTTATGTTTGATCCATTTGGAATGGTATTCTGTGTGGATTTTTTTTAGTGTGGATGTCAACTACGGAGTTGTCATACCTGTTGGCTGGCTGCATACACCTGGGATATATCAAGAGAGCTGGGCCTGTGAGCCGCAAGTGCTTTTGTAAAGACAATAGAAATTACATCGCAATAATACTCCCAGTAATGTGTCTGAGTGTATAACAGAGCCCCACAGCAATAATACTCCCAGTAATGTGTCTGAGTGTATAACAGAGCTCCACAGCTATAATACTCCCAGTAATGTGTCTGAGTGTATAACAGAGCCCCACAGCAATAATACTACCAGTAATGTGTCTGAGTGTATAACAGAGCTCCACAGCTATAATACTCCCAGTAATGTGTCTGAGTGTATAACAGAGCCCCACAGCAATAATACTACCAGTAATGTGTCTGGGTGTATAACAGAGCCCCACAGCAATAATACTCCCAGTAATGTGTCTTAGTGTATAACAGAGCCCCACAGCAATAATACTCCAAGTAATGTGACTGAGTGTATAACAGAGCTCCACAGCAATAATACTCCCAGTAATGTGTCTGACTGTATAACAGAGCTCCACAGCTATAATACTCCCAGTAATGTGTCTGAGTGTATAACAGAGCCCCACAGCAATAATACTACCAGTAATGTGTCTGGGTGTATAACAGAGCCCCACAGCAATAATACTCCCAGTAATGTGACTGAGTGTATAACAGAGCTCCACAGCAATAATACTCCCAGTAATGTGTCTGAGTGTATAACAGAGCCCCACAGCAATAATAATCCCAGTAATGTGTCTGACTGTACAACAGAGCTCCACAGCAATAATACTCCCAGTAATGTGTCTGAGTGTATAACAGAGCTCCACAGCTATAATACTCCCAGTAATGTGTCTGAGTGTATAACAGAGCTCCACAGCTATAATACTCCCAGTAATGTGTCTGAGTGTATAACAGAGCCCCACAGCAATAATACTACCAGTAATGTGTCTGGGTGTATAACAGAGCCCCACAGCAATAATACTCCCAGTAATGTGTCTGAGTGTATAACAGAGCTCCACAGCTATAATACTCCCAGTAATGTGTCTGAGTGTATAACAGAGCCCCACAGCAATAATACTACCAGTAATGTGTCTGAGTGTATAACAGAGCTCCACAGCTATAATACTCCCAGTAATGTGTCTGAGTGTATAACAGAGCCCCACAGCAATAATACTACCAGTAATGTGTCTGGGTGTATAACAGAGCCCCACAGCAATAATACTCCCAGTAATGTGTCTTAGTGTATAACAGAGCCCCACAGCAATAATACTCCAAGTAATGTGACTGAGTGTATAACAGAGCTCCACAGCAATAATACTCCCAGTAATGTGTCTGACTGTATAACAGAGCTCCACAGCTATAATACTCCCAGTAATGTGTCTGAGTGTATAACAGAGCCCCACAGCAATAATACTACCAGTAATGTGTCTGGGTGTATAACAGAGCCCCACAGCAATAATACTCCCAGTAATGTGTCTGAGTGTATAACAGAGCCCCACAGCAATAATACTCCCAGTAATGTGACTGAGTGTATAACAGAGCTCCACAGCAATAATACTCCCAGTAATGTGTCTGAGTGTATAACAGAGCCCCACAGCAATAATACTCCCAGTAATGTGTCTGACTGTACAACAGAGCTCCACAGCAATAATACTCCCAGTAATGTGTCTGAGTGTATAACAGAGCTCCACAGCTATAATACTCCCAGTAATGTGTCTGAGTGTATAACAGAGCTCCACAGCTATAATACTCCCAGTAATGTGTCTGAGTGTATAACAGAGCTCCACAGCTATAATACTACCAGTAATGTGTCTGGGTGTATAACAGAGCCCCACAGCAATAATACTCCCAGTAATGTGTCTGAGTGTATAACAGAGCCCCACAGCAATAATACTCCCAGTAATGTGACTGAGTGTATAACAGAGCTCCACAGCAATAATACTCCCAGTAATGTGTCTGAGTGTATAACAGAGCCCCACAGCAATAATACTCCCAGTAATGTGACTGAGTGTATAACAGAGCTCCACAGCAATAATACTCCCAGTAATGTGACTGAGTGTATAACAGAGCTCCACAGCAATAATACTACCAGTAATGTGTCTGGGTGTATAACAGAGCCCCACAGCAATAATACTCCCAGTAATGTGTCTGAGTGTATAACAGAGCTCCACAGCAATAATACTCACAGTAATGTGTCTGGGTGTATAACAGAGCTCCACAGCAATAATACTCCCAGTAATGTGTCTGAGTGTATAACAGAGCTCCCCAGCAATAATACTCCCAGTAATGTGTCTGAGTGTATAACAGAGCCCCACAGCAATAATACTACCAGTAATGTGTCTGAGTGTATAACAGAGCTCCACAGCTATAATACTCCCAGTAATGTGTCTGAGTGTATAACAGAGCCCCACAGCAATAATACTACCAGTAATGTGTCTGGGTGTATAACAGAGCCCCACAGCAATAATACTCCCAGTAATGTGTCTTAGTGTATAACAGAGCCCCACAGCAATAATACTCCAAGTAATGTGACTGAGTGTATAACAGAGCTCCACAGCAATAATACTCCCAGTAATGTGTCTGACTGTATAACAGAGCTCCACAGCTATAATACTCCCAGTAATGTGTCTGAGTGTATAACAGAGCCCCACAGCAATAATACTACCAGTAATGTGTCTGGGTGTATAACAGAGCCCCACAGCAATAATACTCCCAGTAATGTGACTGAGTGTATAACAGAGCTCCACAGCAATAATACTCCCAGTAATGTGTCTGACTGTATAACAGAGCCCCACAGCAATAATACTCCCAGTAATGTGACTGAGTGTATAACAGAGCCCCACAGCAATAATACTCCCAGTAATGTGTCTGAGTGTATAACAGAGCTCCACAGCAATAATACTCACAGTAATGTGTCTGGGTGTATAACAGAGCTCCACAGCAATAATACTCCCAGTAATGTGTCTGAGTGTATAACAGAGCTCCACAGCAATAATACTCACAGTAATGTGTATTGTGCTGGACTCTGTCCTACTCATATCTTGTATCATCACATTTCAATGAGCAGTTTATCATCGCAATGTCCTACTCACATCTTCAATCACATTTCAATGAGCAGTTGGACTGGACTCTGTCCTACTCACATCTCGTATCATCGCATTTCAATGAGCAGTTGGGATGGACTCTGTTCTACTCACATCTCGTATCATCGCATTTCAATGAGCAGTTGGGATGGACTCTGTCCTACTCACATCTCGTATCATCACATTTCAATGAGCAGTTGGGATGGACTCTGTCCTACTCATATCTTGCATCATCACATTTCAATGAGCAGTTGGGCTGGAGTCTGTCCTACTTACATATCATATCAAGACATTTCAATGAGCAGTTGGACTGGACTCTGTCCTACTCACATCTCGTATCATCACATTTCAATGAGCAGTTGGACTGGACTCTGTCCTACTCACATCTCGTATCATCACATTTCAATGAGCAGTTGGACTGGACTCTGTCCTACTCACATCACGTATCTTTACATTTCAATGAGCAGTTGGACTGGACTCTGTCCTACTCACATCTCGTATCATCACATTTCAATGAGCAGTTGGACTGGACTCTGTCCTACTCACATCTCGTATCATCACATTTCAATGAGCAGTTGGACTGGACTCTGTCCTACTCACACAACTCATATCATCACATTTCAATAAGCAGTTGGACTGGACTCTGTCCTACTCACATCACGTATCTTTACATTTCAATGAGCAGTTGGACTTGACTCTGTCCTACTCACACAACTTGTATCATCACATTTCAATAAGCAGTTGGGCTGGACTCTGTCCTACTCACATCGCGTATCTTTACATTTCAATGAGCAGTTGGACTGGACTCTGTCCTACTCACACAACTTGTATCATCACATTTCAATAAGCAGTTGGGCTGGACTATGTCCTACTCACATCGCGTATCTTTACATTTCAATGAGCAGTTGGGATGGACTCTGTCCTACTCACACAACTTGTATCATCACATTTCAATAAGCAGTTGGGCTGGACTCTGTCCTACTTACATCTCATATCATCACATTTCAATAAGCAGTTGGGCTGGACTCTGTCCTACTCATATCTTATATCATCACATTTCAATGAGCAGTTGGGATGGACTCTCTCCTACTCACATCTCGTATCATCACATTTCAATAAGCAGTTGGGATGGACTCTGTCCTACTCACATCTTTATCATCACATTTCAATGAGCAGTTGGACTGGACTCCGTCCTACTTACATCTCGTATCATCACATTTCAATAAGCAGTTGGGCTGGACTCTGTCCTACTCACATCTCGTATCATCACATTTCAATGAGCTGGATGCTCATCGTGATCCATTGCCAAGCAGATAAGATGGCCTTCACTGACATGAGAATAACATGTATCACTCATATTCTAATACATAGTTATTGGTTATTTCAAGATAAACACATAATTATATTAATGCATCTCATAAACCGAGCAGCAATACATAGCATTTGAGAGAAGTAACAGGTTCCCTTTAAGACACCCCACGCCCCTGATAGGAAAATTCTCCATAAAACATATCACAAGTAATATAATTTAATAAGAAATATTGACAGGAACTGCAGTAGGAACATCTGTTCAGGCCCCGGCCGGCTACATAGTTAGATTTGGCCAAATTGTGTTTTTTGGATTCGATTTCTAATTGGCTTATTACAGAGTGGGGGACATTCGATTCGATTATTTTTCGTACAAATTATATTCATATTTGCAGTTACCACCTTTTTTTAAAACAGAACTTTGTAAAAGTATATTCCGCTGGTTAGTGTGTGATTTCGGAATATATTGCGCCGTGGGCCGATCCGCAAGTTCGGGAGGAGGAATAATGAAGGAGAGATGAAGCCATAGACTCAAGTTGTGACGAGAGAAAAAGTACGGTGCAGATGACAAGGACGACAGGACGAGGCTGAGACTGAAAAACATTAGTTAGACAAACATTAAGAGATGGAGTTTCTTTTTGGCGTCATCATACGGATTTAACTAGCAAAGAGTTAATCTTTCAAAATAAGAAGGGAAAATATGCAATAATTTGACATGTTATTTCTACTTTTTAATGACATGCAGCGTTTGGAAACACCACCACTCCCAGCTCAGTAAGAAATATACCTTATGAGCAAATATTTGCACTAGCGCTGAGGTAGGAGCCAGCTCCCGGTGTATCTGCGTTAACCATTTCACTGCTGTTATTAAGTGAGCCACTGGCCAGTATACCTCCGTGTTTGGTTATATGGTGATATCTACCATGGTCAAACTAAGTCACACTTGGACTACAACCAGCAAACCTCAGCCAGGTTCTCCATGGGAGTTATATTAAAATGGCGAGGTGCACGACTCAGCTGTGTGAAGATTTGCTGGGAGTTTAGCTCAGTTATGGCTGGTTGGGCATCTTGAGAAGTGGAGTTCAAAGAATAGCTGTGCCCAAAAATGACAATGTTCTCTAGCCAAGCATCATTGTTATTCACAAACCTCTGTAGTCTCAATGTTAACCATCACCACTTTATGAGAGAAAGACATTTGCAGTATTTAATGCTTTAAGGGGCACTTTAAGCACCATAACAACTGAAGCTTATTGCACAGCTCTGTTTTTTTATTACAGCACATTGTATTATTATAGCTCAATCTATCATTGAAACATATTGTATTAATACATCTTATTCTGTTATTACGTCTTATTGTATTAATACAGCACATTGTATCATTACAGCTTATTGTATTGTTACAGCTTATTATATTATTACAGCTCATGGTATCATTACAACTTATTGTATCATTACAGCTTATTGTATCATTACAGCTTATTGTATTATTACAGCTCATTGTACCATTACAGCTTATTGTATTATTACAGCGTATTGTACCATTACAGCTTATTGTATCATTACAGCTTATTGTATCATTACAGCTTATTGTATTATTACAGCTCATTGTATCATTACAGCTTATTGTATTATTACAGCGTATTGTACCATTACAGTTTATTGTATTATTACAGCTTATTGTATTATTACAGCTCATTGTATTGTTACAGCTCAGTGTATCATTACAGCGCATTGTATCATTACAGCTTATTGTATGATTACAGCGTATTGTATTATTACAGCTCATTGTACCATTACAGCTTATTGTATTATTACAGCTTATTGTATTATTACAGCTCATTGTACCATTACAGCTTATTGTATTATTACAGCGTATTGTACCATTACAGCTTATTGTATTATTACAGCTTATTGTATTGTTACAGCTCATTGTATCATTACAGCGCATTGTATCATTACAGCTTATTGTATTATTACAGCTCATTGTACCATTACAGCTTAGTGTATTGTTACAGCTTATTGTATTGTTACAGCTCATTGTATCATTACAGTGCATTGTATAATTACAGCTTATTGTATTATGACAGAACATTATATCATTACAGCTAATTGTATTATTACAGCTCATTGTACCATTACAGCTTATTGTATTATCCCAGCATATTGTATTATTACAGCTTATTGTATTATCACAGCTTATTGTATTATTACAGCTCAGTGTATCATTACAGCTTATTGTATTATTACAGCTCAGTGTATCATTACAAGTCAGTGTATTATTACAGCACACTGTATCAGTACAGCTTATTGTATTATTACAGCGCATTGCATCATTACAGCACACTGTATCAGTACAGCTTATTGTATTAGTACAGCTTATTGCATCATTACAGCTCGTTGTATCATTACAGCTTATTGTATTAGTACAGCTTATTGTATTATTACTGCTTAATGTATTGTTACAGCTTATTGTATTATTACACTTGTTATTGTAGCCATGGTATTCAAAATGGTTGAGTCCAGTCCCAGTTGTTCACCCAAGGAAATTGAAAGATATATTTGGCAGTTTAAAAAATATATTTTCTCGTTAAACAGGTACAAGTCTCGATATGCTGAGATGTAGAAAATACACAGAGGCCTAAAACCAGGAATCTATAGAGGTTTTCAGTTATTTCAAATCATAAATATGGGATGCTAATATTATAAAAGTGAAGCTTATTTGATTATGTTCATTGCATGTTTAACATTACAAACATTTGAAACACGCGTTCCTCCTGTTTTTAGCTGTACCCCAGGTCACTTATAGGGGTACCCCACATTGGAATAATCCCATCCTTTTGTCCCAACCATATCATTACCCGCCATAGAGGCTGAGCCAATCAGAAGTGTGTCACTACAATCTATAGCATGTGAAGTGTCATCTTTATACCAAATCTATCTAAATGACAGCATACAATATAATGTGTATTGATAATAGGTAGCTTTATTAATTGGAAAGTTATGATTAAATAAGGGGGGATCACAGGAGACTAGCGAATACAGAGACCGTGGACACTTGGTGGAAGTTTGGCGGACTGTACGGGAGCTTATACTTTTTGCTTCTTTTCTTACTTGTGTGTGAATGTACAGTTTTATATTTTATATTTTACGTGGAAGAAAAGACTACACTATGTATGTTTTTCCTTTTCTAATAATTATACCTTATGTTTTCCGGGGTTCCTCTCCCTTCATGAGAATATAGAACAGTCGTACCTTGTGGGTTGGTAAGTTCTCATACATGTCTTTAATATAATGTTTTTATTTTGGGTGATTTTACCAGCGCTACTTTGTTTTTTTAACTCAGCACAGCCAGGTTGATTGGCAGAAAGTTAAGCTTTACTCAGATCGGAGCTTTCTGGGACTCAGCGCCCAGTTATCGGCTTTCTGCATATGAGACCCACCAAGTCAGCGATGGCCAATCTATGGCACGCGTACAGCTCTATTCTACTAACGTTTGTTAGTTCAGACAGTTGGGTGAAGGTTTTGTTTTTTTAAATGAAACCCTCAGTTTTCCAGTTGGATTTGCAGTGTTGACACTTTGAGATAAATAAGCTGGTTTGGTGAGTTTGTCCTCACTATTCTATGTAAACTACAACTCCCAGAAAGTCTTGCTGTGCAGGTTAATGACATGCAGTACTTTAATGGACTCTGCAGGTTATTAGGGGCAGAATGGAAGCGGTACGCAGGGACAGGAAAAAGCAAACAGGAAGTGTTTGATGATGGACGAGGTGGGACAAAGGAGGCGGGGCTAACATACACAGCGCGGCAAAATATTTATATATCAATTGGACAAGTATAAATCACAGCTAATTATTTCAGCCATACAATTCATACAAAATCCTCTTGGTGCCTGTAGAATCCCTTTGAAATTGATAACTTTTCTGATAACTGCTGCAACAACTGCGTATTATAACCTATGATCCTAAAGGCGTTTCGGCAGCCATTTTGGTACGAAGCGAGGAGGGTGTAACTTGTTTCTTCTGATTTTTATTGAAATATAAAAAAAAGTTTGAACTGAAACCAGTTTTTTTTAAAGCAGACTAGAAAAGGATTTCCATCGTCACAGCAGATTCGATGTCGGAACCTTAAACAGCCCCTATGTGTTTCCCCACATAGGGGCTTAAAATGTGGATAAATGATTGATTGACAAAGCCAAGTTTTACAATCCTCTGGAGGCTTATAACATACCTGTTTATTTCGAGAAGAGCAGGAATGACTGAAAGTAGAGTGCTTATTTAAAATTTGTCCGAGCTGGGTTTCCAGAGTAAGTTTCAAAACAAATACGAACTGCTTGTACGTTACAAACCAGAGCTGTGTCGGCCAACTGATCAATATTCATAGGACTACGTGTAAAATCAGCATCGTGCGTATTAACCCCTCGCAAAACGTGGTGCCAGCAATTCTTAGCTCGAGATTTTAAACAGAAGACGTGTACTATATCAAATGGAACTTTTAAAAAATATTTATTTTTTGTCTTATATTTTTGAGAGCAGATCTTTTGCAGGAGCTTGTGTTTACCTTCATAAAATAAAATGAAATATTTTAAACATTACCACTTACGCACTATTACCACTTACGCACTATTACCACTTACGCACTATTACCACTTACGCACTATTACCACTTACGCACTATTACCACTTACGCACTTATTGGATCAGATCTGACACAATTTCCAATGAACTAACAATGCAGATATTTCACTATATTATCATCCTGATGTACGTTCCTGATGTACCCCCATAAATTGCAATAAAAGAACTGCTAAGAATCAGGGCAATTCCAGTTGAATATTAATATAATACTAATATTATACAGTATTCTAGCTTAATATAATTATATTATACGAGGTATTGGATATTAATATATTTCCAGGTGGAGAAATCATGGCAGGTAATTGAGCTAATGTCGGACTTTAACCCCTTAAGGACCAAGCTTCTGGAATAAAAGGGAATCATGACATGTCACACACGTCATGTGTCCTTAAGGGGTTAAATTGAGAATTCGACGCAGGGCTTGCTTTCAGTTATAGCTCACTAGATGGACTGATTGAGCCCCTGGTCACCCCTTTCATCCCCCACACCCTGACGCAGTCTCACCAAATAAGCAATGTAGTCATCAAATATTGTATAATACATGAAGGGAAGCCGAGAGTCTTGGAGAATTGCAGGAGCCAATTGTCCTCTATTGCCCTACTCTCGTGGTGTCCACGGCTGCAGGGCTAACTTTTTATCTACTCTGCATCGAAGCAATTGGCTTCGTTTTTAACACCAATAATTGTTTCCAATTAATGTTTTTTTAAACATCCTTTAATGTGATTAGTTTTTTTGTTGGAAATTAAACTGACAAGTAGGCGAAGAATGTGGGAAAGTTGCCAGTAAAGAAACCAGCCTGTAGCCATGAATCGATGAACAATGTGAGATAAAGAGAATTGCGATGGATTCCGTTAACGAAAGCCTAAGGATAAACAATTGGAAATCAAAGCTAACTGACACTTCTTGGAGCGAGGCTGTGAAATACTTCAAACTCAAAACGTTTCTATAATGCAGCTTGTTGGGACAGATAAGAGAGGGCCGATTGGAGGAATCTTCTGGGAACGTTTGTTTGAGAATGGCGCCAGAACGTCACATTACTGACACAGTCACAAAATGGGCGTGAAGATGGAGACCCGATTTGGGGCTATTCAACCTCAACGTTCAGCAATAGCTCAGAAGCCCACCTGAAATGTGTAATCAAAGACGATATCGGTTTATCACCTTGTCATGGAAGTCCCTCGTCATATCGACTGCATTGATTGTAAACATGATATGGTTTTATTTTATGTATATATCTATATCTTGCCACAATACCAGAGTGTTGCAGAATGCAATAACACTTCATATTGGACTAACATAATATTTAGGAGACACATTCTCTTTTCTGATTCAAGTCCGAAGCAAAATATTCTGTTCGTCCAATACAAATGTATCATGGCACACTGCAATAATCTGTTATTTTGGCATCTTGTCCCGTGGACTAATATGGATAATCCAATGTACATATTATATATATATATATATTTATATACTAAGCTCCCAGACAGAAACACAAAGGAATGGTAGCAGCTGCAGCCTGGCAGGATCCCCACCAATAATCCCAGCCACTTATTGGAACACTCTGATTGTAGCGCTGACACTAGCACCAAAACTCCAAAACATAAACGGATACTAACTCTAATCCTAACAGAAAAACCATAAACATTTCGCAATGGCTCGTACTAGGCGATGGTTTGGATTCCGCAGTTATTTATAAATTATTCTGATGTCTCCTATTTGCCATAATACACCATCTGAAACATACAGTTCATAGAGAGATACCGAGTTCCACCGGTCTGGATACAGTCTACTTACAGCTACGGGATTACTGAAATACACAAAAATTCATGGCTAACAAACACACCCTTCAAAGACTCCCCAACAACTGCCTTCAAACTAAATATTGGGGTACACTGCACCCACTATTGTTGCAGAAAGTAATAATCAGCAGTAATCTGAAAGCACTCAGCAGATTTCATGCAGTTTGATTACACGTCTCCAGCAATAATCATGGATAAAACATGAGTAAATAAAAAGAGTCTGAAGTTGATAAGGATCAGTAAACTTTCCTAGTGACGGCAGGTTCCTTTCTTAACCTCCTGACAAATCTTATCTACGAACCCTTACAAAGTAGCACAGTACACACTGATAATCCACTTTCACTAACATGTTTATTGGTTATAGGGCACGGGAAACCCTGTGTGTCGGCCTCACCTATAGAAGCATTTTGGAACCGACCTTAGATTGTAATCGAGGTTTTATTGCCAAGGTTGGACTATAATGTGCAATCCATTCTGGCTAAGCTAAAACACAACACACTTTTCAGCCAATGAGCCAATTGGCAATCTGTGAATCGTTCCTGACACAAACCTCAGCCTTAGTGGATTACATTATATATTAAGCATGAAATGATTGGTATTAAATAACGAGCATGGCGTGTTTGGTATTAAATAACGAGCATGGCGTGTTTGGTATTAAATAACGTGCATGGCGTGTTTGGTATTAAATAACGTGCATGGCGTGTTTGGTATTAAATAACGTGCATGGCGTGTTTGGTATTAAATAACGTGCATGGCGTGTTTGGTATTAAATAACGTGCATGGCGTGTTTGGTAATAAATAACGAGCATGGCGTGTTTGGTATTAAATAACGTGCATGGCGTGTTTGGTATTAAATAACATGCATGGCGTGTTTGGTATTAAATAACGTGCATGGCGTGTTTGGTAATAAATAATGTGCATGGCGTGTTTGGTATTAAATAACGTGCATGGCGTGTTTGGTAATAAATAATGTGCATGGCGTGTTTGGTATTAAATAACGTGCATGGCGTGTTTGGTAATAAATAACGAGCATGGCGTGTTTGGTATTAAATAACGTGCATGGCGTGTTTGGTAATAAATAACGAGCATGGCGTGTTTGGTAATGTGACGGAACAAAAAGAAAGGAGTTCGTGCGAAATGAGGTGAACGGCTGGAAAACAGGCTGAAACGGTAAAACATGCTTCATAACATAACGAATCAGTCATTTAGACGGATGGCCCAAAATAGTCGAATCCACTAAAGCACTAGACAGACGGATGGTTCCGTCACAGGTAATAAATAACGTGCATGGCGTGTTTGGTATTAAATAACGTGCATGGCGTGTTTGGTATTAAATAACGTGCATGGCGTGTTTGGTATTAAATAACGTGCATGGCGTTTTTGGTAATAAATAACAGGCATGGCGTGTTTGGTAATAAATAACATGCATGGCGTGTTTGGTATTAAATAACGTGTGTGGCGTGTTTGGTAATAAATAATGTGCGTGGCGTGTTTGGTAATAAATAATGTGCGTGGCGTGTTTGGTATTAAATAACGTGCGTGGCGTGTTTGGTATTAAATAACGTGCATGGCGTGTTTGGTATTAAATAACGTGCATGGCGTGTTTGGTATTAAATAACGTGCATGGCGTGTTTGGTATTAAATAACGTGCATGGCGTGTTTGGTATTAAATAATGTGCATGGCGTGTTTGGTATTAAATAACGTGCATGGCGTGTTTGGTATTAAATAACGTGCATGGCGTGTTTGGTATTAAATAACGTGCATGGCGTGTTTGGTATTAAATAACGTGCATGGCGTGTTTGGTAATAAATAACGAGCATGGCGTGTTTGGTATTAAATAACGTGCATGGCGTGTTTGGTATTAAATAACATGCATGGCGTGTTTGGTATTAAATAACATGCATGGCGTGTTTGGTAATAAATAATGTGCATGGCGTGTTTGGTATTAAATAACGTGCATGGCGTGTTTGGTAATAAATAATGTGCATGGCGTGTTTGGTATTAAATAACGTGCATGGCGTGTTTGGTAATAAATAACGAGCATGGCGTGTTTGGTATTAAATAACGTGCATAGCGTGTTTGGTAATAAATAACGAGCATGGCGTGTTTGGTAATGTGACGGAACAAAAAGAAAGGAGTTCGTGCGAAATGAGGTGAACGGCTGGAAAACAGGCTGAAACGGTAAAACATGCTTCATAACATAACGAATCAGTCATTTAGACGGATGGCCCAAAATAGTCGAATCCACTAAAGCACTAGACAGACGGATGGTTCCGTCACAGGTAATAAATAACATGCATGGCGTGTTTGGTATTAAATAACGTGCATGGCGTGTTTGGTATTAAATAACGTGCATGGCGTGTTTGGTATTAAATAACGTGCATGGCGTGTTTGGTATTAAATAACATGCATGGCGTGTTTGGTAATAAATAACATGCGTGGCGTGTTTGGTAATAAATAATGTGCGTGGCGTGTTTGGTAATAAATAATGTGCGTGGCGTGTTTGGTAATAAATAATGTGCGTGGCGTGTTTGGTAATAAATAATGTGCGTGGCGTGTTTGGTAATAAATAATGTGCGTGGCGTGTTTGGTAATAAATAATGTGCATGGAGTGTTTGGTATTAAATAACGAGCATGGCGTGTTTGGTATTAAATAACGTGCGTGGCGTGTTTGGTATTAAATAACGAGCATGGCGTGTTTGGTATTAAATAACGAGCATGGCGTGTTTGGTATTAAATCAGGATTCCTCACAAACAAAATAGATCCCAAACAATGGTGTTCCGATGCAGACACTATCTTCTCAACTAATTCTCCTCCTCAAACTCTACCTCCAGTAGACATACAAAGTGGGTTTAATAAACTAACAAAGGCATTTAAACAACAAATTAAAACAAGCTGGGAGATATCTACCCTGGAAACATATATAGCCAAAAAAATTATCCCTAGAGGTTTGAGAGTATTAGTTCCACCCTCTAGGAACATTGAAATAGAGGGCTTCACACAAGAATGGGAAGACGCAGCAGCCAAATGTTCGACTACATTTATGTCAATCATATGCAAATATGAAACATTACATCTGGCAAACATCCAAAAGAACTTAGATATTGAGATAGAGAATATCCAGAAGTTCAAGGATGAACCCCAGTTCCCATCCTTGGAAGTAAAACTAAAATCTAATTTGGACAAATTTTCTTACCAAATAAAAATAAAAAAACACCACAAATTTGTAAGGGATACCACAGATTTCGAAACAGGTAGAGTCTACCGTAATACTAAAAGGAGAATAAGAGTTGACTCTGATCATTTTAGTACATCAGAATACGAGTCAACAGACACCGAAGGAGAAAGTGTAACTAATAAACCTGAATCAGTAGCACCAAAAAGCATATTAAGAAAAGGGGTCGATTTTTTAGGACTCCGACAAGCGGACGAAGTCCAACGCCCCAGAACGAGACAGTCACAGAGAGGCAGGAACCAGAGAAACTATCGACGTTAGGAGATCTGAGGATTATAAATTTATCTTCATTTACCCCAACTGACATACAAATCCAGACCCTCTCTAAAGGCCTGTCTTTTGTACCGACACCCCCCTTCAACAAATTCACTTGGACTAAAGACCTACACTTATTTGCCCGGAAACTAGCCTTACATAAATACCACACACATAAAAAAGAAGTGAAGGCGTTAAGCTTGGGGCTCACTATCACAGATATGGACTGTTTAGACACACTGATCGAACTACTTGATTATAATGACCACAGCGACCACATTCCAACCACCCAACTTGCTCCTAAGAGTCGATTTACTCCCCACTTGAAAGACTATAAAAATATCGAAGTCTTTCTGGAAATGGTCTGTAGAGATATTGAAAAAGCAGACCTGGGGAATTCGGATATCGAACTGTGTAGCAACCTCACCAAAAGGGAAAAAGTAGCCCTTAAACAACTGAAAGAAAATGACAAAGTGGTAATCAAACCATCAGACAAGGGTGGGAATATAGTGCTGATGGATCGTTCTAAATATATCGAAATGGCACAGCGTCTATTGAGTGATAGAGAAACATATCAGACCCTTGACTCTGACCCCACTCCACAATATAGTGTAGAGATTAAGACCTTACTGAACCAAGCCTTAGCAAATAAACTCATTACTAAAAACGAGTTTGACTTTATGCTGATTAAACAGCCGGTACTCTCAACATTTTACAGTTTACCCAAAGTCCACAAGTCTGTGGATAACTTATCAGGTAGACCAATAGTATCAGGCTGTGGCAACCTTACCCAGAACTTAAGCATATATCTAGATAAAATCCTGTCCCCGATCGTGTCTAAATTACCATCACACATACGGGACACGAAACAGATGCTGAATTTTCTGAAAGATTTAACACTACCAGAACAATCATTATTATGCAGTCTGGATGTGGAAGCTTTATACAGCTCCATACCCCACACAAAAGGCATTGACAACATCAAGGCCATCCTAAGTCAAGAGCTCCAATCTCCTAACATGTACATTGATTTCGTCTCTGATTTACTTAATATGGTACTTACCAGAAATATTTTCCTCTTTAATGGTACCATCTACCAACAAGTAAGAGGGACAGCCATGGGCACTTCTTGCGCCCCCTCCTACGCCAATCTCTACCTGGGCATGTGGGAGAATCAGGTCCTAAACTCCCCACATTTACAACAGTACTCAGGGCACGTACTATGTTGGAAAAGATACATCGACGATGTACTCATTGTATGGACCGGGTCTGCTAAAGCTTTTGAAGACTTTGTGAAAGTCCTCAATGTAAATGATCTCAATCTGAGGTTCACCAGCGAACTAGGTGGCCAACAAATTAATTTCTTGGATATTACCATTGAAATTAAAAAAGATGGGTCGATAAAAACTACTCTATTTAAGAAACAAACTGCCACCAACAGTCTCTTAAATTGGTCTAGCTACCACCCGCAGCCACTTAAGGCTGGCATCCCAATTGGGCAATACTTACGATTGAGACGTAATTGCTCGACTACAGAGGATTTTAAGATCAAAGCCTGGGAACTGAGGAAAGCCTTTAAAGATAAAGGATACCCAAATAGGGTCCTACGTAGAGCATACGCTAGAGCCATTAAAACTGATCGTGATACACTTCTCATCGATGAAGGGGTACAATCAGTAGACAATAAAAATCCAAAAATGATCAGATGCATTGCCACATATGATGCCGGGTGGAACTATATGATGGGTACACTGAAACGGTACTGGCCTATACTTCAATCTGACCCGCATTTGAAACATGTAATCACTTCTTTCCCCTCCGTGACCACTAGGAGGGGAAACAATTTTCGTGATACCTTGGTACAGAGCCATCTGGCACCTAGTAAAAGGAGCCTTAATCATTACCTACCAAAAGGTTCATACAAATGTGGACACTGTACCGCATGTGAATTCATGGAGAGACACTCCAAGGAATTTACAGATAGCCATAATATTGATACCTTCCCAGTCCGATCGTTTTTTAACTGCAGAACAGAAGGGGTAATTTATTTACTCACCTGTTCGTGCGGTCTAAAATATGTGGGAAAAACGTTCAGACCCCTCAAACTGAGGATTAGAGAACATGTGAATTCTGTAAGGCGTCCTTTGGAAACTCCAATATCACGCCATTTAAAAATATTCCACTCAAATTCCTCCAAAAAATTGAGATTCATGGGTATTGAACACATCCCACAGACCCAAAGGAAGGGTGACTGGGATTTGAAATTAAGGCAACGAGAGTCCTACTGGATCTACAGGTTAAAGACTCTCTCGCCGGCTGGTCTCAATGAGGGTTTCTCATTTACCGCATTTTTATGATCATTCTCTCTTATTTGATGTTGTATATAGTTATCCCCACTGTATTCTTGTATATAATTAACAGGCACAACTGTATATAGTTATTTATCACTGCAGGGAGGTTTTTTTCCTCTCATCCTGTTACCTTAAGTATCAAGATTCCAGTAAGGCAGGACAGACAGACAGACCCTTTGTCCATATCTCTAGAATTAATAACAAAGGTTATAAGGATATGGACCAATACCTCTAGTCTGACTGGTCCATTAGCCTCACGTTATAATTGGGAATTCTTTTCCCCTTTTTTTCCCTTAATATACCATAGATTTTACGTTTGGTACATCTCCAATGACCCATTAAGATATAATACTCTTCGGATGGTAACACCATCTGAACAGCACTAGACCTATTCTGAGAAGACAGAGCATCTATGTTGCTCTTGAAAATATGGGAGAGTATAGGGGGTTGATCCCCCGGTTATCAAGGCAACCGGATTATAACAAATCCCTCTCTCCCTTTCAGCATATAAAACTCCTCAATGTAGTCGCTATCTAGTGGGCCGGCTTTGAAGATTGACAGTATCGTCACTATCTGACGTATTCAGCTGACGTTTTCCCCACGTGGGCTCCACTTTACCCAACACCACGCCCCCTGGTCACATGGTCCGGGAAGGACACCAATCAGGGCACAATGGTATTCCCTGAACCAATCAGTGGACGGGAAAGCAATGAAGCACGCACACGTGGGGCTCACAGCTGTTAACTATCATTATCTCAACGGGTATAAAAGGGAACAAGGTTACATTGCAGTACATTACTCCTGACGACGGCGTGTTAGCACGCCGAAACGCGCGTCGAGTTTCATCTTATTTTAATTTTGGTTGCACTATTAGGTAGCACTTCATGGATTGAATTTGATTTAATTTAATTATTTTTTTCGCTACTTAGACAGGCAGGGAGCAGGGTAATAGGTAGGTACTTGTGACAGTCACAGTGCCGAGGTATTAAGTTACAGGATCCTCTCCTAGTGAGTGGACCCCTAGGGGATTAAGGTTTTTGGAGGGAGGTGTGTATATATACCTCTAGTTTAGAGGTCCTCTTCTCCGTTCTCCCCTATTTACTTATAAGCCGCTTTACCTTATTTATCTCCCTACAGTTTCTGTATGTTGCCTAATCTTTGGGCTCACATATAATGTACTGCTAAAGGGATACTAGGGTCTATGTGCATCCAGCCACATTCACCCTCTCCATCCTGGTCTCCTTTTTTCCTGTCTTCTTTAAGGTAGCACGTTATGGATTGTATTTGATTTATTTAATTAATTTCTTCGCTACTTAGACAGGCAGGGAGCAGGGTAATAGGTAGGTACTTGTGACAGTCACAGTGCCGAGGTATCAAGTTACAGGATCCTCTCATAGCGAGTGGACCCCTAGGGGATTAAGGTCTTTGGAGGGAGGTGTGTACATATACCTCTAGTTTAGAGGTCCTCTTCTCTGTTCTCCCCTATTTACTTACAGGTCCCTTTACCTAATTTATCTCCTTACAGCTTTTGTATGTTACCTAAATCTTTAGGTTTACATATACCGTACTGTTAAAGGGATACTAGGGTCTATGTGTATCCAGCCACATTCACCCTCTCTACCCTGGTCTCCTTTTTCCTGTCTATTTTTTATTGTCTTTATTATTAGGACTATTAAAGTTAGGGATTTCTGACTAACTCTTCCACTAGGGACCTTTGGTTCCATACTTTTGGTATTAAATAACATGCATGGCGTGTTTGGTATTAAATAACATGCATGGCGTGTTTGGTAATAAATAATGTGCGTGGCGTGTTTGGTAATAAATAATGTGCGTGGCGTGTTTGGTAATAAATAACGAGCATGGCTTGTTTGGTATTAAATAACGAGCATGGCGTGTTTGGTATTAAATAACGAGCATGGCGTGTTTGGTAATAAATAACGTGCATGGCGTGTTTGGTATTAAATAACGAGCATGGCGTGTTTGGTAATAAATAACGAGCATGGCATGTTTGGTAATAAATAACGAGCATGGCGTGTTTGGTATTAAATAACGTGCATGGCGTGTTTGGTAATAAATAACGTGCATGGCGTGTTTGGTAATAAATAACGTGCGTTGCGTGTTTGGTAATAAATAACGAGCATGGAGTGTTTGGTATTAAATAATGTGCGTGGCGTGTTTGGTAATAAATAATGTGCATGGAGTGTTTGGTATTAAATAACGAGCATGGTGTGTTTGGTATTAAATAACGTGCGTGGCGTGTTTGGTATTAAATAACGAGCATGGCGTGTTTGGTATTAAATAACGAGCATGGCGTGTTTGGTATTAAATAACATGCATGGCGTGTTTGGTATTAAATAACATGCATGGCGTGTTTGGTAATAAATAATGTGCGTGGCGTGTTTGGTAATAAATAATGTGCGTGGCGTGTTTGGTAATAAATAACGAGCATGGCTTGTTTGGTATTAAATAACGAGCATGGCGTGTTTGGTATTAAATAACGAGCATGGCGTGTTTGGTATTAAATAACGAGCATGGCGTGTTTGGTAATAAATAACGAGCATGGCATGTTTGGTAATAAATAACGAGCATGGCGTGTTTGGTATTAAATAACGTGCATGGCGTGTTTGGTAATAAATAACGTGCATGGCGTGTTTGGTAATAAATAACGTGCGTTGCGTGTTTGGTAATAAATAACGAGCATGGAGTGTTTGGTATTAAATAACGTGCGTGGCGTGTTTGGTATTAAATAACGTGCGTGGCGTGTTTGGTAATAAATAACGTGCCTGGCGTGTTTGGTAATAAATAACGTGCGTGGCGTGTTTGGTATTAAATAACGTGCGTGGCGTGTTTGGTAATAAATAACGTGCATGGCGTGTTTGGTAATAAATAACGTGCGTGGCGTGTTTGGTATTAAATAACGTGCGTGGCGTGTTTGGTAATAAATAACGTGCATGGCGTGTTTGGTAATAAATAATGTGCGTGGCGTGTTTGGTATTAAATAACATGCATGGCGTGTTTGGTAATAAATAACGTGCATGGCGTGTTTGGTAATAAATAACGTGCGTGGCGTGTTTGGTATTAAATAACGTGCGTGGCGTGTTTGGTAATAAATAACGTGCATGGCGTGTTTGGTAATAAATAATGTGCATGGCGTGTTTGGTTTTAAATTTCATGGTAAGCTGCGTCACAATTCAAAAATCTCTACATTTATAACTCCTCTGTGAAATGTACATAATGTGTATTCTCTTGTAATGTGCATAATGTGTATTCTCTTGTAATGTGCATAATGTGTATTCTCTTGTAATGTGCATAATGTGTATTTTTTGTATTGTATTTTGTGTACACCCCTTCCTTCATGAAATATTTAAGGAGAGGATGTGGCTCCAATTATGTTTGACTGGAGACCCACCAAGTGCCTGATTGTCTGGCACAGGGTTCCCAAGTCGGGAGCATTTTCCTTGTGCGCAAATCTCTGTAAATGGCCAACATTGTAACGGTATTTTCAACATGTTTTCCAGCCGGAGCATTCTAAGTGATTATCTCATTTATTTTCATGGGGGGGCTGACACACAGGAGGAGTGTCGCTGGTTCTGGCCTCTTGATTGGACACAGATGATCTTGCCACATGTAATTTACTTGCAATCAGAATTTGGAGTAGTTAAAATCTCAAGGTACGCTTGTTGGCTTTTTTTTTCTCACCACCAAATGCAGAGAAAGAGTGAAAGTGGGTGAGAGTACATGGCACTCCCAAACATGTGAGGAGTTGACAGCTTATTTCCTACTCGTCTTTTGTTGTTGCAATTTGAAGGCCAGTTTATCAGATGTTAAACAGAGAACTTCCGCAATTTGCAAATAGGCTCAAGTTTATTCGGATCCTTTAAAGTTCTCCAAGTGTGTTTACTTTAGTTGTTGATAACCATATAACATCCTGTAGAGTATATTTTTCAGGTTTTACTGTCTAGAAGAACAAATACTAATTATTTGCTGAACTTGGCTCAGATTCTGGCGCTAAGAGCGTGTCATATTTTGCACAAAGTGAGTTTAGGGCACTGATTTCAGTATTATAAATTCACCCAATCTCCGATCCTCAGTATTGTTTCACTCGGTGGCCATAGCTGTAGGACCAACACAACCTAACGCAGTTTAATCGTGAAGTCTGTGTGTTGTAAGGAAAGTGAAAGCCAGGAATTGTAAATTCTGGAGGATTAATTCCCACATATAATCATAAAGGGCGTTTTCATATTAAATTAAAAAGAAAATGAAGTAAACTGAATCTTGTTTTCTATAATTTGAGGGTTTATTGAGAGATGTTGACATTGTCCCATTTAAAAGAAAAGAAAATGTTACTTGCGCTTTCTCCTTAATCCCTATGTATATTTAGACAAATGGAGGTCATTTAGTTGCTCCAATGGCTATTGGAGGGAATGCCCGCCTGCCAACGTCAAGGCAGACCCCCCTAAGCGGGTCCTAACACTGACCCTTCAGCCTGCTTCCTTGAGCTTCTTGCAAAGATATCTCTAATGAGACAGAAAGGGGTATTTTTTTATATACACCCCTTTACTTATTAACCCTTAATAGGGAACACATGGGATGGATAGCAGCATTGTAACCAGGCTGTGTGATGCAAAGTAAATACAAATACAAAAAGAGAAGTCCTGCGCTTAGTCCCATTACTACTGGGCCAGCAGCAACGACTACAATACACATCAGCCCCAATATATAGTAAAAACCAAAGAAAAGAAAACGTTACCTGCGCTTTCTCCTTAATCCCTATGTATATTTAGACAAATGGAGGTCATTTAGTTGCTCCAATGGCCATTGGAGGGAATGCCCGCCTGCCAACGTCAAGGCAGACCCCCCCTAAGCGGGTCCTAAAACTGACCCTTCAGCCTGCTTCCTTGAGCTTCTGGCAAAGACATCTCTAATGAGACAGAAAGGGGTATTTTTTATATACACCCCTATACTTATTAACCCTTAATAGGGAACACATGGGATGGATAGCAGCATTGTAACCAGGCTGTGTGATGCAAAGTAAATACAAATACAAAAAGAGAAGTCCTGCGCTTAGTCCCATTACTACTGGGCCAGCAGCAACGACTACAATACACATCAGTACTGATGTGTATGATTTTTCATAAAAGTAAATTAAAAGATCGGTTCAGTTATCATGTTTCAGCAATATGTTAAACTGACGTTTGCCTACATTTGTCAGTCGAGGTTTTTATCAGTGAATTATGAATTATAATGATGAGATAATATGAGGGCGTAATACCTGCAAACAGGTATCATCGCGAGGCGGTACCTAGAGCGCAGGCGTTGGACTGTCCCCATAGGAAGGCATTGACTCAATGCTTTCCTTTGGGATTTAGAAGATGCTGGATACGTTACATAGAAACATAGAAACATAGAATGTGACGGCAGATAAGAACCATTCGGCCCATCTAGTCTGCCCAGTTTTCTAAATACTTTCATTAGTCCCTGACCTTATCTTATAGTTAGGATAGCCTTATGCCTATCCCACGTTCATGCAGTTACATTTCGTGAAACAGCAGGAAGTGCCTCTAGTGGCTGTCTGGGAGATTGCCACTACAGGCATTCTGAGCCCTACAATGTAAACATTGCACCCAGGTCACTTAATTCAGATAATATATTGTGTCCCCTTTAAGGTGAAATAAAATTGAACATTTTAAGGTAATAATTTAAAATGTGATTGATTGATAGACTGATTGACAGGTAGCTAGACAGACAGACAGGCAGACTGACTGACTGACAGGTAGCTAGACAGACAGACAGGCAGGCAGACTGACTGACAGGTAGCTAGACAGACAGACAGGCAGGCAGACTGACTGACAGGTAGCTAGACAGACAGACAGACAGACAGACAGGCAGGCAGGCAGACTGACTCACTGACTGACTGACTGATTGATTGACTGATTAATTTATTGACAGACAGACAGACAGATAATAGCTAGATAGATAGATAGCCCTCTTGGTGGAAGAGGGTGAAGGTGCCTTTGAAAGCACACATTTCATGGATGAGAGATTAAGTATAAACTCTTTTCACATAAACAAGAAGTTAGTTTGTATATTAAACATTACAACAGATTATCAAGTAGTTCAGCTTTCTTATTTCTTCACATTAATGATTGACGTTTGGGATTTGCCCGTGCTTTTAGTAATGTGCTGCCGTTTATTTACCAAAATCCCCCGTACCTTTATGTCCTACTTCCTGCTATTGGTGACCAGTGTTACCTCATCCTGTATCTCCTCAGACCACCCACATTGCCATCCATCGCTCAGCATTGTGACAGATTATACACCGATTGCAGTCGGTTACGTCCCGCTGAGAAATACAATCTGTCATCTAAGCCAAGTATCCAAGGGACGTTTCTTTGCAACTCTCATAATTCTCTGCCAGCCTTTCTTATGATATTTTAACAGCTTGAGAGCCAGCCTTGGATACCGTGAGTTAGCTGCTCGCCTATACTAAAAAATAAGAAGTGACGGTATAGCAATAATAGTAATAACAATAAAAGCTCACCAGCTTGTCTCGAATTCTTTGTTCCCCCGAGCAGACCAGTCATGCAGATTGCAGCGTGATAAGAGCAGGACACCCATCACATGCCCTCAGCGCCGATCTGTCAGATGTCTTATTTTGGAGATATTGGTTGATCTATAGTTACACCATAGAAAGGATTTTAGAAGGTCTCTACATCTTTATGACTGTGTGTCAGGGTACCTGAGGCCTCTACCTCTAAGGGAGGTAGAGATTTGGTAGTTTGCCCGTCCAGGCGAGCTGTTTCCTTCGTTCCTCGCGGTTCATCCAGTCACTTAAACACCGGCCGCGAGGAATCCACGTCCTTTTCTAGCAGGACGCTCAATACGTGACGTCATGACGCTATCACGAGCGACCTGTCACTCAAGTGTCCGATATCCAATCGGCACTTGTCAGAGGCGTGATTACCATCCAGAGCCAGGGTATTTAAGCTTACTTCTCTCTTCAGCTCATTGCCCTGTCGTGGTTCTAGCTTGTCTAGTCACTCAGTGCTCTGGTATTCTAGTTTACTCTATTTGGTTTTGACTCGGCTTGTTGTACTACCCTGCTTCTCTGTTCTCCCTTGACCCGGCTTGTCTCTCGCTCATCTGTCTTCCCGTTCCCTCGACCTCGGCTTGTCTCTGACTATTCTCTATTACTCTCGGTACGTTAGTCCGGCCATTCTAAGGCCCGGTATACGTACCTTTCCACTCTTTGTACTCTGCGTGTTGGATCCCTGTCCCGATCCTGACATTACGACAGGGCCAATGGATCCTGCAGGTACAAACAGTCAGCTTGGTTCTTCTGATCCCAGGTTTGACGCCATGGAGCATAGGATGGATCAGATGGCTCTAACACTACAGGCACTTTTGTCTCGTGCTAGTAACCCACCTGAGGAGACACGTACTCCTTCTATTTCTCCTGCAGTCTCAGGTCTAGAGGTAGCCACTGTAGGTGCTTCTTCCCGTATTACCCCACCAGTACGTTATGGCGGGTCACCGGAGAAGTGCCGTGGTTTTCTGAACCAGATCAGCATCCATTTCGAATTACAACCCCGCTCTTATCCTACAGATAGAGCGAAGGTTGGATTTGTTATTACTTTACTCATTGAGAAAGCTCTGAGATGGGCCAATCCTTTATGGGAGAATGATAATCCACTAGTCTATAATTATAATGCCTTTGTAGCTGCGTTTAGAAGAACTTTTGACCCTCCTGGTAGAAAGGTCAATGCAGCTAGATTACTGTTGCGCCTTAGACAGGACAATCGAACACTTGTGGACTATGCACTAGAGTTCAGGTCCTTGGCGGCAGAAGTTAAGTGGAACGAACAGGCTTATATAGATGTGTTTCTGAATGGGTTATCAGATGTAATTCTTGACGAGGTCGCTACTAGAGAACTCCCTGAGAATTTGGAGGATTTAATTTCTTTTATATCTCGTATTGATGAACGCATAAGAGAGAGGCAGAACACTCGAGATAGGACCCGTAGACCCTCCTTTAAACTAGCGCCTACCTTTCAAAATTCTGAGTTCGAGGACTTACGTATTTCTGAACCTATGCAGATAGGCAGTACTCATCTCACAGAGAGAGAGAGACAGTACAGAAGAAGGGAGGGTTTATGTATGTATTGTGGAGTCAGAGGACATTTACGCCTAAATTGTCCTAATCGTTCGGGAAACGCTCGCACCTAAGTTTCTCTAGAGGACAGGCCTTGGGTGTTTCTACTTTGTCCTCTATTCACAACTACAAAGAGTTCAGGCTTCTGTTACCCGTTTCTTTGAGGTGGGAGAAGGGAGTAGTAAAGACTATGGCACTAATCGATTCTGGAGCTGCTGAGAGCTTTATAGATCAGGGTTTTGTTGCCAAGCATGCTATCCCATCCCAGTTAAAAGAGACACCACTGGCTGTTGAGGCCATCGATGGTAGACCGTTACTTGAGCCTGTTATTTTCCATGAGACCATACCGATTAACTTAACTGTTGGCATCCTACATAAAGAGGATATATCCTTAATGCTCATTTCTTCTCCGTCTATTCCCATAGTCCTGGGGTACTCCTGGTTGAGGAGACACAACCCTATTATTAATTGGGAGTCAGGGGAGATAGTTTCGTGGGGAAAGAATTGTCAAGAAAAATGCTTGCGGAAGGTCTTACCTCTCGGATTAACTAACACATCGACTACCTCTGACAATCCTACAGAGACACAAATTCCGCCTCAGTATCTAGATTTAAAGGCAGTATTTGACAAAAAGAAAGCCGATACCTTACCCCCACACAGGTCCTTTGATTGCAAAATTAACCTACTCCCTGGTACCATGCCTCCCAGAGGTCAT
Organism: Pelobates fuscus; assembly: GCF_036172605.1. Lineage (NCBI taxonomy): Eukaryota > Metazoa > Chordata > Amphibia > Anura > Pelobatidae > Pelobates > Pelobates fuscus. The sequence goes on from NC_086321.1 coordinate 385,824,415, forward strand.
GTATACCCATTATCTACGAAAGAGAACTCAGTTCTAGAGGAGTATATTCACGAGAATTTAGACAAGGGATTCATCAGGAGGTCCTCCTCCCCTGCCGGGGCTGGATTTTTTTTTGTTAAAAAGAAAGATGGTTCGTTGAGACCTTGTATTGATTATCGAGGCTTGAATAAGATAACCATTAAAAATGCCTACCCGATTCCCTTGATCACCGAACTCTTCGATCGTTTGAAGGGCTCTACAATTTTCACCAAGTTAGACCTCAGAGGGGCATATAACTTGGTGAGAATCCAGCAGGGACATGAGTGGATGACGGCATTCAATACTCGCTATGGTCACTATGAATATACGGTTATGCCTTTTGGGTTATGCAATGCACCAGCGGTATTCCAAGATCTGATAAATGAGGTTCTTAGGGAATTTCAGCAAGAGTGCGTCATTGTATACCTAGATGATATACTTATACATTCTAGTGAGATTGAGACTCATCACAAGCAAGTCAGGAGGGTTTTGCACAAGCTTCTTCAGCATGGTTTGTACTGCAAGTTGGAGAAATGTAGCTTTGATCAAACCCAGGTAACCTTTCTCGGCTATGTGATCTCTGGGGAGGGATTTAAGATGGATCCGGATAAACTCCAGTCCATTCTAGAGTGGCCTTTACCCAAAGGTCTTAAAGCCGTACAGAGATTTATTGGTTTTTCCAATTATTATAGGCGCTTTATTAAGGGCTATTCTTCAATTATCGCACCTATCACTAATATGACCAAACAGGGGGCTGATACTAAGAATTGGACTACTGAAGCTCTTCTTGCGTTCAAAACTCTCAAGGAGCTTTTCGCTTCCGCTCCAATTTTAGTTCACCCCGACACTTCCCTGCCTTTTCTGCTTGAGGTAGACGCATCAGAGACTGGTTTAGGTGCTGTCCTATCTCAAAGGTTGGGTGTTGATAAACCATTACATCCATGTGGATTTTTCTCTAAAAAATTGTCCGGTACTGAGAGCAGATATGACATTGGTGACAGAGAATTACTAGCGGTTATCAAAGCTTTGAAAGAGTGGAGACATTTATTGGAAGGTACTTTACATCCTGTTACCATTCTAACAGACCACAAAAATTTGTCTTATATCGGAGAGGCCAAGCGTTTGTCCTCCAGGCAAGCTCGTTGGTCATTGTTTCTTACCCATTTCAATTACGTTCTGACTTACAGACCTGGCTCAAAGAATTCTAAAGCCGATGCGCTATCTCGCCAATTTGAGCCTTCTGCTTCAGTTGAACCACTTGTGTCCTCCATTGTTCCCAAATGCAATATTATTGCTAATACCAGTCTTAAAATTCATTCTCCGCTACTTGACCAGATCTTGAAGTCACAACATCTAGCTCCCGGAAACACTCCTGAGGGAAGAAACTTTGTTCCTCCTGAACTTCAACTGGAGCTCTTACAATGTTTTCACGAAAGTAAGATAGCTGGTCATCCTGGTATTCGCAAGACATACTCTCTGATATCCAAGGATTTCTGGTGGCCTTCACTTCGAAAAGATATTGAGGAGTTCGTCGCAGCTTGTGAGACTTGTGCCAAGACTAAACTACCTCATGCTTCTCCATGTGGCCTGTTGCACCCCTTGGACGTTCCTGAGAAACCTTGGTCCTGTTTGTCCATAGACTTTATCGTTGATTTACCTGCTTCCAAGAGACAAACTGTTATTCTCACGGTGGTGGATAGATTTACTAAGATGGCTCATTTCGTACCATTACCTAAACTTCCGACTTCTCCTGAATTGGCGGAGATTTTTGCGAGAGAGGTTTTTCGCCTACATGGGATTCCTTCGGAGATTGTTTCTGATAGAGGTTCTCAATTTGTCTCACGTTTCTGGAGATCCTTTTGTTCTCAAATGGGTATCAAATTGAACTTCTCCTCTGCCTATCACCCTCAGTCTAACGGAGCTGCTGAACGTACCAATCAAAAGATCGAACAGTATCTACGTTGCTTTGTTTCCGAACACCAGGACGATTGGGTCGGTCTGATTCCTTGGGCGGAGTTCGCACACAATAACCTTGTTTGTGATTCAACTCGCTCTAGCCCTTTCTTCATGAACTATGGCTTTCATCCTTCGATTTTTCCTTCGGTTTCCTCTTCTCAGGGGATACCGTCGGTTGATGATCATGTCGCCAACCTGAAGAGATTATGGGATCAGACTCGGCAAATTCTATTACATAGTTCTTCGTTGTTCAAGAAACACGCTGACAAGCATAGAAGAGCGGCTCCTGTTTTTGTTCCTGGGGATAGGGTATGGTTGAGTACTAAGAATATTCGCCTAAAAGTCCCATCTATGAAGTTTGCTCCTCGCTACATAGGCCCTTACAGGATTCTCACTCGTATCAACCCGGTTGCGTATCGCCTTGCTCTGCCACCTGCCTTACGCATTCCTAACTCTTTTCATGTCTCCTTGTTGAAACCTCTTATTTGCAACAAATTCTCCTCTAAGGTTTCCTCCCCTCGTCCTGTTCAGGTGGAGGGTCGGGAGGAGTACGAGGTCAGCTCCATCATTGATTCCAGAATTTCAAGGGGAAAATTGCAATATCTGGTCAACTGGAGGGGATATGGTCCTGAGGAGAGGAGTTGGGTACCTCAGGAGGACGTTCATGCGTCTCGCCTTCGCAGAGCATTTCACCTCCGCTTCCCATCTCGCCCCGGTTCCTTCCGCCCGGTGGGCGTATCTGAGAGGGGGGGTACTGTCAGGGTACCTGAGGCCTCTACCTCTAAGGGAGGTAGAGATTTGGTAGTTTGCCCGTCCAGGCGAGCTGTTTCCTTCGTTCCTCGCGGTTCATCCAGTCACTTAAACACCGGCCGCGAGGAATCCACGTCCTTTTCTAGCAGGACGCTCAATACGTGACGTCATGACGCTATCACGAGCGACCTGTCACTCAAGTGTCCGATATCCAATCGGCACTTGTCAGAGGCGTGATTACCATCCAGAGCCAGGGTATTTAAGCTTACTTCTCTCTTCAGCTCATTGCCCTGTCGTGGTTCTAGCTTGTCTAGTCACTCAGTGCTCTGGTATTCTAGTTTACTCTATTTGGTTTTGACTCGGCTTGTTGTACTACCCTGCTTCTCTGTTCTCCCTTGACCCGGCTTGTCTCTCGCTCATCTGTCTTCCCGTTCCCTCGACCTCGGCTTGTCTCTGACTATTCTCTATTACTCTCGGTACGTTAGTCCGGCCATTCTAAGGCCCGGTATACGTACCTTTCCACTCTTTGTACTCTGCGTGTTGGATCCCTGTCCCGATCCTGACACTGTGTACTGGGGAGACTCAATATTATCTGTTCAGATAGCCTGTCCGGCACTCCCTACAGATAGCCTGTCCGGCACTCCCTACAGATAGCCTGTCCCGCACTCCCTACAGATAGCCTGTCCGGCACTCCCTACAGATAGCCTGTCCGGCACTCCCTACAGATAGCCTGTCCGGCACTCCCTACAGATAGCCTGTCCCGCACTCCCTACAGATAGCCTGTCCGGCACTCCCTACAGATAGCCTGTCCGGCACTCCCTACAGATAGCCTGTCCCGCACTCCCTACAGATAGCCTGTCCGGCACTCCCTACAGATAGCCTGTCCGGCACTCCCTACAGATAGCCTGTCCGGCACTCCCTACAGATAGCCTGTCCCGCACTCCCTACAGATAGCCTGTCCCGCACTCCCTACAGATAGCCTGTCCCGCACTCCCTACAGATAGCCTGTCCCGCACTCCCTACAGATAGCCTGTCCCGCACTCCCTACAGATAGCCTGTCCGGCACTCCCTACAGATAGCCTGTCCGGCACTCCCTACAGATAGCCTGTCCGGCACTCCCTACAGATAGCCTGTCCCGCACTCCCTACAGATAGCCTGTCCGGCACTCCCTACAGATAGCCTGTCCGGCACTCCCTACAGATAGCCTGTCCGGCACTCCCTACAGATAGCCTGTCCGGCACTCCCTACAGATAGCCTGTCCGGCACTCCCTACAGATAGCCTGTCCCGCACTCCCTACAGATAGCCTGTCCCGCACTCCGCACAGATAGCCTGTCCCGCACTCCCTACACATAGCCTGTCCCGCACTCCGCACAGATAGCCTGTCCCGCACTCCGTACAGATAGCCTGTCCCGCACACAATAATTTGCCAGTATGTCCAGTTTAGTATAATGTGTTAAAATAGCTCACTTTAAGACCACTAGCATGCCTAAGAGTCTGACAGATGTGACTACCTGATTGGCGATTGATCCATGGGTGCATTAACACGGTCAACCACAGGCCAAATATTGTACTTAGAGGGGTCTGTGATGGACTGCCTAGCACCCCGGCCGGGTACCTCTGTCAATCGTTGCTTTCTAGTACTTGCGAGTACCATAAGCACTGCACTGGGACACCATAACCACCGTAAAACCCACAAACCGCCGCAGCTTGGTTGGGGTCTCGCTGTCGTTCACCCACCCTGGACCCAGGACCAGGATCCCGCTTCCAGTGGGTAGGCCTCTCCTAGCCCAGAGAGCGTAGCAGGAACAGCTCATATAGGAACTAGTGATTATACTCAGGGGAGTATTGTGATATAGCAATCCCCAGAGTGAATGTAGTTCTCCAATCCCCCAAACATGAGCCAAGACTTTATGAAGGGGTAAATGAATCTCTCTTTAATGGGAGCCACACTTGGCCTTTTATGACAATCCCCATGTAAGGGGTACGCCCACATGGACCTTGTTGGGGATTCCAACACAAAGACACAGACCAAGAAGAGCAGTGATTACATTTCACGACACTCCCATATACAGCACACAATCCCTCTCCTCTGCCTGGGAGATAATTGGATCAGTAACTGTACTAATTCTAATCCAATTATCTCCAAGCATAGAAAAAACACACTTTTTAAAAACACCCCCAAAATACCCTAAAAATACATAAAACCCCACAAATGTTACATCCCCTGATAGCCCTGATCTGGGTGACCAACATATCCAAAAATCACCCAGTTCAGTTCAGGGGTTCAGAAATATTCTGGAGTTTTTACCGACCGCAGGCATGGTCCGATAGCCAAAAATATTTCCATAGAATCGCGGCTAAGTGCAGCTGGAGGACCGACCGGGAACCGCGTGGTTTTCGTGCCGAAAATAGTTTCAGGCCATTCGCGGCTCAGTCCCCCTGAAATCTATTCGCGGTTTTGGTCCATGCAAACAAGATGGCCGCCACCTCGTAGTCGGTCATAGGAATTGCGTCCACCCAGATGAACACTTAGACCACTGCGGTGGAAATTGCAACAATGTATCAATTAAGCTTTATAAACTCCAGAGTGGTCTCCGGTTTGCGCGGCTGTTTGGTAAACGAACCATATAGTCTCAATTGCACGAACAGAGCCTGTTTAAAGTATTTTAGCCAGGTCTATTGCAGGGGCCACAGTCACAGGGTAGGAGGCTGGCAAACAGGCCCCTCCAAAAACCAGTGGCGAAGTAACTTTCATCACAGGGTCTGTCTAACACATGGAGCTTTAGACACAAAAAAGTACAAAATCTTTTAAAATGTCCGTACCTCTCTCCAGGCAGACGGGCTCAAACATTGTTTTGGAGGACTTCAAGGTGGATACTGTTCCCATTGGAAGCATGCCCACCAATTAAGTGTCTACAAGGCTACTCTACACTGAAAATGCAAAACACAAAGTCCTTATTCATCTTCAAACCTTTGAACCAGCGATAACTGAATGAATCTGCCTTTTTAGGTCAAAGACAAGGTAGAAATGGTTTAATCATAACAGTATTTGGTAAAAGTAACCTGATCGAGTGAGCTACCAGGTTGCAAAATACTTTGGAAGGGAAGCCACAGCTTATAGAACCATTCAAATATGTTTACCGAAGGATTATAATACCTTTATTTCTACCTCTATGCATTGTGAGAGACCATTTTCCGACACACATACCTTACATTCTTTATGAATAAAGCCGAGATCATGAGCTTAAAGAGCTTTGATTGTGAATATTTATATTCCCTGCCCTCTCTTTATCTGCCATTAGACCATAAAACAATACACAGGGCAGAATTATGTTCATTATATATTTTGTTGAAGTATTGAGATACTTTCAAAGGAAGGTTGCAACTGGCTTTTTTCATTTACATCAGTGGTCAAGGGGAAGGTCCAGGGAACCACCGATGTACAGGTGCAAATTGCTGATTTATTGTGACCAGTAATGTGTTATGGACTCCAATCTGGAATTCAATGTCATATTTACATGAACAGACCTCGAGAAAGCTGCGGACAGTAAATAAGAAAGATTTATTCCGGTGGAAGATATTTAAAGGGGAAGTATTATAAAACATTACAATAGGTTACAATAGATATAGCTCTTTAGCTCAAAATACATTATTTTGGTCCTAGTTAATTAAGTATTCTACAGACAGCAGTTACATTGTAATGTCCGTATCCCTTTAGTGTAAAAGATATTGGGGGGTTTGGTTAATTGCCCCCCTCCAGTGTGAGCTGCTGTGTTCCCTGAGTATTCTACAGACAGCAGTTACATTGTAATGTCCGTATCCCTTTAGTGTAAAAGATATTGTTTTTTTTTAGTTAGTTGCCCCCTCCAGTGTGAGCTGCTGTGTTCCCTGAGTATTCTACAGACAGCAGTTACATTGTAATGTCCGTATCCCTTTAGTGTAAAAGATATTGGGGGGTTTGGTTAATTGCCCCCTCCAGTGTGAGCTGCTGGGTTCCCTGAGTATTCTACAAACAGCAGTTACATTGTAATGTCCGTATCCCTTTAGTGTAAAAGATATTGGGGGGTTTGGTTAATTGCCCCCTCCAGTGTGAGCTGCTGGGTTCCCTGAGTATTCTACAAACAGCAGTTACATTGTAATGTCCGTATCCCTTTAGTGTAAAAGATATTGGGGGGTTTGGTTAATTGCCCCCCTCCAGTGTGAGCTGCTTGGCTCACTGAGTATTCTACAGACAGCAGTTACATTGTAATGTCCGTATCCCTTTAGTGTAAAAGATATTGTTTTTTTTTAGTTAGTTGCCCCCTCCAGTGTGAGCTGCTGTGTTCCCTGAGTATTCTACAGACAGCAGTTACATTGTAATGTCCGTATCCCTTTAGTGTAAAAGATATTGGGGGGTTTGGTTAATTGCCCCCTCCAGTGTGAGCTGCTGGGTTCCCTGAGTATTCTACAAACAGCAGTTACATTGTAATGTCCGTATCCCTTTAGTGTAAAAGATATTGGGGGGTTTGGTTAATTGTCCCCTCCAGTGTGAGTTGCTGGGTTCCCTGAGTATTCTACAGACAGCAGTTACATTGTAATGTCCGTATCCCTTTAGTGTAAAAGATATTGGGGGGTTTGGTTAATTGTCCCCTCCAGTGTGAGTTGCTGTGTTCCCTGAGTATTCTACAGACAGCAGTTACATTGTAATGTCCGTATCCCTTTAGTGTAAAAGATATTGGGGGTTTTGTTAATTGCCCCCCTCCAGTGTGAGCTGCTGTGTTCCCTGAGTATTCTACAGACAGCAGTTACATTGTAATGTCCGTATCCCTTTAGTGTAAAAGATATTGGGGGGTTTGGTTAATTGTCCCCTCCAGTGTAAGCTGCTGTGTTCCCTGAGTATTCTACAGACAGCGGTTACATTATAATGTTCGTATCCCTTTAGTGTAAAAGATATTGGGGGGTTTGGTTAATTGCCCCCTCCAGTGTGAGCTGCTGTGTTCCCTGAGTATTCTACAGACAGCAGTTACATTGTAATGTCCGTATCCCTTTAGTGTAAAAGATATTGGGGGGTTTGGTTAATTGCCCCCTCCAGTGTGAGCTGCTGTGTTCCCTGAGTATTCTACAGACAGCAGTTACATTGTAATGTCCGTATCCCTTTAGTGTAAAAGATATTGGGGGGTTTGGTTAATTGCCCCCTCCAGTGTGAGCTGCTGTGTTCCCTGAGTATTCTACAGACAGCAGTTACATTGTAATGTCCGTATCCCTTTAGTGTAAAAGATATTGGGGGGTTTGGTTAATTGCCCCCTCCAGTGTGAGCTGCTGTGTTCCCTGAGTATTCTACAGACAGCGGTTACATTGTAATGTCCGTATCCCTTTAGTGTAGAAGATATTGGGGGGGTTTGGTTAATTGCCCCCTCCAGTGTGAGCTGCTGTGTTCCCTGAGTATTCTACAGACAGCAGTTACATTGTAATGTCCGTATCCCTTTAGTGTAAAAGATATTGGGGGGTTTGGTTAATTGCCCCCTCCGGTGTGAGCTGCTGTGTTCCCTGAGTATTCTACAGACAGCGGTTACATTGTAATGTCCGTATCCCTTTAGTGTAAAAGATATTGGGGGGTTTGGTTAATTGCCCCCTCCGGTGTGAGCTGCTGTGTTCCCTGAGTATTCTACAGACAGCGGTTACATTGTAATGTCCGTATCCCTTTAGTGTAAAAGATATTGGGGGGGTTTGGTTAATTGCCCCCCTTCAGTGTGAGCTGCTGGGATCCCTGAGTATTCTACAGACAGCAGTTACATTGTAATGTCCGTATCCCTTTAGTGTAAAAGATATTGGGGGGTTTGGTTAATTGGCCCCCTCCAGTGTGAGCTGCTGATATCCCTGAGTATTCTACAGACAGCGGTTACATTGTAATGTCCGTATCCCTTTAGTGTAAAAGATATTGGGGGGGGTTGGTTAATTGCCCCCTCCAGTGTGAGCTGCTGTGTTCCCTGAGTATTCTACAGACAGCAGTTACATTGTAATGTCCGTATCCCTTTAGTGTAAAAGATATTGGGGGGTTTTGGTTAATTGCCCCCTCCAGTGTGAGCTGCTTGGCTCACTGAGTATTCTACAGACAGCAGTTACATTGTAATGTCCGTATCCCTTTAGTGTAAAAGATATTGGGGGGGTTTGGTTAATTCCCCCCTCCAGTGTGAGCTGCTGTGTTCCCTGAGTATTCTACAGACAGCAGTTACATTGTAATGTCCGTATCCCTTTAGTGTAAAAGATATTGGGGGGTTTGGTTAATTGCCCCCCTCCAGTGTGAGCTGCTTGGCTCACTGAGTATTCTACAGACAGCAGTTACATTGTAATGTCCGTATCCCTTTAGTGTAAAAGATATTGGGGGGTTTGGTTAATTCCCCCCTCCAGTGTGAGCTGCTGTGTTCCCTGAGTATTCTACAGACAGCAGTTACATTGTAATGTCCGTATCCCTTTACTGTAAAAGATATTGGGGGGTTTGTTTAATTCCCCCCTCCAGTGTGAGCTGCTGTGTTCCCTGAGTATTCTACAGACAGCAGTTACATTGTAATGTCCGTATCCCTTTAGTGTAAAAGATATTGGGGGGTTTGGTTAATTCCCCCCTCCAGTGTGAGCTGCTGTGTTCCCTGAGTATCCTACAGACAGCAGTTACATTGTAATGTCCGTATCCCTTTAGTGTAAAAGATATTGGGGGGTTTGGTTAATTGCCCCCCTCCAGTGTGAGCTGCTTGGCTCACTGAGTATTCTACAGACAGCAGTTACATTGTAATGTCCGTATCCTTTTAGTGTAAAAGATATTGGGGGGTTTGGTTAATTGCCCCCTCCAGTGTGAGCTGCTGTGTTCCCTGAGTATTCTACAGACAGCAGTTACATTGTAATGTCCGTATCCCTTTAGTGTAAAAGATATTGGGGGGTTTGGTTAATACCCCCCTCCAGTGTGAGCTGCTGTGTTCCCTGAGTATTCTACAGACAGCAGTTACATTGTAATGTCCGTATCCCTTTAGTGTAAAAGATATTGGGGGGTTTGGTTAATTGCCCCCTCCAGTGTGAGCTGCTGTGTTCCCTGAGTATTCTACAGACAGCAGTTACATTGTAATGTCTGTATCCCTTTAGTGTAAAAGATATTGGGGGGTTTGGTTAATTGCCCCCCTCCAGTGTGAGCTGATGTGTTCCCTGAGTATTCTACAGACAGCAATTACATTGTAATGTCCGTATCCCTTTAGTGTAAAAGATATTGGGGGGTTTGGTTAATTGCCCCCTCCAGTGTGAGCTGCTGTGTTCCCTGAGTATTCTACAGACAGCAGTTACATTGTAATGTCCGTATCCCTTTAGTGTAAAAGATATTGGGGGGTTTGGTTAATTGCCCCCTCCAGTGTGAGCTGATGTGTTCCCTGAGTATTCTACAGACAGCAGTTACACTGTAATGTCCGTATCCCTTTAGTGTAAAAGATATTGGGGGGGTTTGGTTAATTGCCCCCTCCAGTGTGAGCTGCTGTGTTCCCTGAGTATTCTACAGACAGCAGTTACATTGTAATGTCCGTATCCCTTTAGTGTAAAATATATTGGGGTTTTTTAGTTAATTGCCCCCTCCAGTGTGAGCTGCTGTGTTCCCTGAGTATTCTACAGACAGCAGTTACATTGTAATGTCCGTATCCCTTTAGTGTAAAAGATATTGGGGGTTTTTGGTTAATTGCCCCCTCCAGTGTGAGCTGCTGGGATCCCTGAGTATTCTACAGACAGCAGTTACATTATAATGTTCGTATCCCTTTAGTGTAAAAGATATTGGGGGGTTTGGTTAATTGCCCCCTCCAGTGTGAGCTGATGTGTTCCCTGAGTATTCTACAGACAGCAGTTACATTGTAATGTCCGTATCCCTTTAGTGTAAAAGATATTGGGGGGTTTGGTTAATTGCCCCCTCCAGTGTGAGCTGATGTGTTCCCTGAGTATTCTACAGACAGCAGTTACATTGTAATGTCCGTATCCCTTTAGTGTAAAATATATTGGGGTTTTTTAGTTAATTGCCCCCTCCAGTGTGAGCTGCTGTGTTCCCTGAGTATTCTACAGACAGCAGTTACATTGTAATGTCCGTATCCCTTTAGTGTAAAAGATATTGGGGGGTTTGGTTAATTCCCCCCTCCAGTGTGAGCTGCTGTGTTCCCTGAGTATCCTACAGACAGCAGTTACATTGTAATGTCCGTATCCCTTTAGTGTAAAAGATATTGGGGGGTTTGGTTAATTCCCCCCTCCAGTGTGAGCTGCTGTGTTCCCTGAGTATTCTACAGACAGCAGTTACATTGTAATGTCCGTATCCCTTTAGTGTAAAAGATATTGGGGGGTTTGGTTAATTGCCCCCCTCCAGTGTGAGCTGCTTGGCTCACTGAGTATTCTACAGACAGCAGTTACATTGTAATGTCCGTATCCCTTTAGTGTAAAAGATATTGGGGGGTTTGGTTAATTGCCCCCTCCAGTGTGAGCTGCTGTGTTCCCTGAGTATTCTACAGACAGCAGTTACATTGTAATGTCCGTATCCCTTTAGTGTAAAAGATATTGGGGGGTTTGGTTAATTGCCCCCCTCCAGTGTGAGCTGCTTGGCTCACTGAGTATTCTACAGACAGCAGTTACATTGTAATGTCCGTATCCCTTTAGTGTAAAAGATATTGTTTTTTTTTAGTTAGTTGCCCCCTCCAGTGTGAGCTGCTGTGTTCCCTGAGTATTCTACAGACAGCAGTTACATTGTAATGTCCGTATCCCTTTAGTGTAAAAGATATTGGGGGGTTTTGGTTAATTGCCCCCTCCAGTGTGAGCTGCTGGGATCCCTGAGTATTCTACAGACAGCAGTTACATTATAATGTTCGTATCCCTTTAGTGTAAAATATATTGGGGGGTTTGGTTAATTGCCCCCTCCAGTGTGAGCTGCTGTGTTCCCTGAGTATTCTACAGACAGCAGTTACATTGTAATGTCCGTATCCCTTTAGTGTAAAAGATATTGGGGGGTTTGGTTAATTGCCCTCTCCAGTGTGAGCTGCTGTGTTCCCTGAGTATTTTACAGACAGCAGTTACATTGTAATGTCCGTATCCCTTTAGTGTAAAAGATATTGGGGGGTTTTGGTTAATTGCCCCCTCCAGTGTGAGCTGCTGGGATCCCTGAGTATTCTACAGACAGCAGTTACATTATAATGTTCGTATCCCTTTAGTGTAAAAGATATTGGGGGGTTTGGTTAATTCCCCCCTCCAGTGTGAGCTGCTGTGTTCCCTGAGTATTCTACAGACAGCAGTTACATTGTAATGTCCGTATCCCTTTAGTGTAAAAGATATTGGGGGGTTTGGTTAATTGCCCCCTCCAGTGTGAGCTGATGTGTTCCCTGAGTATTCTACAGACAGCAGTTACATTGTAATGTCCGTACCCCTTTAGTGTAAAAGATATTGGGGGGTTTGGTTAATTGCCCCCTCCAGTGTGAGCTGCTGTGTTCCCTGAGTATTCTACAGACAGCAGTTACATTGTAATGTCCGTATCCCTTTAGTGTAAAAGATATTGGGGGGTTTGGTTAATTGCCCCCCTCCAGTGTGAGCTGCTGTGTTCCCTGAGTATTCTACAGACAGCAGTTACATTGTAATGTCCATATCCCTTTAGTGTAAAAGATATTGGGGGGTTGGTTAATTGCCCCCTCCAGTGTGAGCTGATGTGTTCCCTGAGTATTCTACAGACAGCAGTTACATTGTAATGTCCGTATCCCTTTAGTGTAAAAGATATTGGGGGGTTTGGTTAATTGCCCCCTCCAGTGTGAGCTGATGTGTTCCCTGAGTATTCTACAGACAGCAGTTACATTGTAATGTCTGTATCCCTTTAGTGTAAAAGATATTGGGGGGGGTTTGGTTAATTGCCCCCTCCAGTGTGAGCTGCTGTGTTCCCTGAGTATTCTACAGACAGCAGTTACATTGTAATGTCCGTATCCCTTTAGTGTAAAATATATTGTTTTTTTTTAGTTAATTGCCCCCTCCAGTGTGAGCTGCTGTGTTCCCTGAGTATTCTACAGACAGCAGTTACATTGTAATGTCCGTATCCCTTTAGTGTAAAAGATATTGGGGGGTTTTGTTTAATTGCCCCCTCCAGTGTGAGCTGCTGGGATCCCTGAGTATTCTACAGACAGCAGTTACATTATAATGTTCGTATCCCTTTAGTGTAAAAGATATTGGGGGGTTTGGTTAATTGCCCCCTCCAGTGTGAGCTGATGTGTTCCCTGAGTATTCTACAGACAGCAGTTACATTGTAATGTCCGTATCCCTTTAGTGTAAAAGATATTGGGGGGTTTGGTTAATTGCCCCCTCCAGTGTGAGCTGCTGTGTTCCCTGAGTATTCTACAGACAGCAGTTACATTGTAATGTCCGTATCCCTTTAGTGTAAAAGATATTGGGGGGTTTGGTTAATTGCCCCCTCCAGTGTGAGCTGATGTGTTCCCTGAGTATTCTACAGACAGCAGTTACATTGTAATGTCTGTATCCCTTTAGTGTAAAAGATATTGGGGGGGTTTGGTTAATTGCCCCCTCCAGTGTGAGCTGCTGTGTTCCCTGAGTATTCTACAGACAGCAGTTACATTGTAATGTCCGTATCCCTTTAGTGTAAAATATATTGGGTTTTTTTAGTTAATTGCCCCCTCCAGTGTGAGCTGCTGTGTTCCCTGAGTATTCTACAGACAGCAGTTACATTGTAATGTCCGTATCCCTTTAGTGTAAAAGATATTGGGGGGGGGGGGGTTTGGTTAATTGCCCCCTCCAGTGTAAGCTGCTGTGTTCCCTGAGTATTCTACAGACAACAGTTACATTGTAATGTCCGTATCCCTTTAGTGTAAAAGATATTGGGTTTTTTTAGTTAATTGCCCCCTCTAGTGTGAGCTGCTGTGTTCCCTGAGTATTCTACAGACAGCAGTTACATTGTAATGTCCGTATCCCTTTAGTGTAAAAGATATTGTTTTTTTTTTGGTTAATTCCCCCCTCCAGTGTGAGCTGCTGTGTTCCCTGAGTATTCTACAGACAGCAGTTACATTGTAATGTCCGTATCCCTTTAGTGTAAAAGATATTGGGGGGGTTTGGTTAATTGCCCCCTCCAGTGTGAGCTGCTGGGATCCCTGAGTATTCTACAGACAGCAGTTACATTGTAATGTCCGTATCCCTTTAGTGTAAAAGATATTGGGGGATTTTGGTTAATTGCCCCCCACCAGTGTGAGCTGCTGTGTTCCCTGAGTATTCTACAGACAGCAGTTACATTGTAATGTCCGTATCCCTTTAGTGTAAAAGATATTGGGGGGTTTGGTTAATTGCCCCCTCCAGTGTGAGCTGCTGTGTTCCCTGAGTATTCTACAGACAGCAGTTACATTGTAATGTCCGTATCCCTTTAGTGTAAAAGATATTGGGGGGTTTGGTTAATTGCCCCCTCCAGTGTGAGCTGATGTGTTCCCTGAGTATTCTACAGACAGCAGTTACATTGTAATGTCTGTATCCCTTTAGTGTAAAAGATATTGGGGGGGTTTGGTTAATTGCCCCCTCCAGTGTGAGCTGCTGTGTTCCCTGAGTATTCTACAGACAGCAGTTACATTGTAATGTCCGTATCCCTTTAGTGTAAAATATATTGGGTTTTTTTAGTTAATTGCCCCCTCCAGTGTGAGCTGCTGTGTTCCCTGAGTATTCTACAGACAGCAGTTACATTGTAATGTCCGTATCCCTTTAGTGTAAAAGATATTGGGGGGGGGGGGGTTTGGTTAATTGCCCCCTCCAGTGTAAGCTGCTGTGTTCCCTGAGTATTCTACAGACAACAGTTACATTGTAATGTCCGTATCCCTTTAGTGTAAAAGATATTGGTTTTTTTTAGTTAATTGCCCCCTCTAGTGTGAGCTGCTGTGTTCCCTGAGTATTCTACAGACAGCAGTTACATTGTAATGTCCGTATCCCTTTAGTGTAAAAGATATTGTTTTTTTTTTGGTTAATTCCCCCCTCCAGTGTGAGCTGCTGTGTTCCCTGAGTATTCTACAGACAGCAGTTACATTGTAATGTCCGTATCCCTTTAGTGTAAAAGATATTGGGGGGGTTTGGTTAATTGCCCCCTCCAGTGTGAGCTGCTGGGATCCCTGAGTATTCTACAGACAGCAGTTACATTGTAATGTCCGTATCCCTTTAGTGTAAAAGATATTGGGGGATTTTGGTTAATTGCCCCCCACCAGTGTGAGCTGCTGTGTTCCCTGAGTATTCTACAGACAGCAGTTACATTGTAATGTCCGTATCCCTTTAGTGTAAAAGATATTGGGGGGGTTTGGTTAATTGCCCCACTCCAGTGTGAGCTGCTGGGTTCCCTGAGTATCCTTCAGACAGCAGTTACATTGTAATGTCCGTATCCCTTTAGTGTAAAAGATATTGGGGGGTTTGGTTAATTGCCCCCCTCCAGTGTGAGCTGCTGTGTTCCCTGAGTATTCTACAGACAGCAATGTTTGCGTCATATAATGAGATGTAGTGGTTATGGTGCTTGGCCCCACCCAACGTTAAATGAGAAATTCAAATACTTTTGCCACCAGTACTAAGTAACATGTACCTCACAGTTTTAGGCTAACTGAATAACTTGCATTTGAGCCCATTTTTTACTAGCCAGTGCCAGAAGCATCGAGCAATTAAAGAACTGATACCCTAGATAGTTCCTTTTGTGGGGGACTTGGCTAAGCCCCTTTGTGAAGAGGTTTGAGAACTGACAGCAGGCATAGAAAGAGCCATCTGGTGACATAAAGATGGATTCTGCAGCCACATTCTGTGTATCCAGAACCAGCATTCCAAACCAAGCGATCTGCTCTACCCCCAAACATTACAGGCTCCTTATATTGACACAGCAAGCAGATCATGGCTGCTAATCTCCACCATACCTGAGCCAAGACTGAATATACGAGGGTTTGTGTGTGGCAATGACACCTGAAGACAAATCACTTATAACCGTGCATTAGAATGTTTACATTTTGTGGTCAACATCCCGGAGAAACCGAATATCCTGCCTTTACATGTGCCGACTACAAAAACTCAACTGAACTTTCAAATAGGTCTGGAAATACGGTTACCATGCATGGGAATTAAGCAAATGCCCATCACGCCATTATGAAAATGTTAGTATGTTACTACAGAACACACTGTGCTCCTAGAGTTGTTCCTGCCACACAGGGACTGTGCATCTAAGGGGAGCACTGGATGGAATAGCTCCTCTGTCTGCTGGGCAGCTCAGAAAGGTGTTTAGCTACACACATACTTAAATAAACATAAACGTATATACACTGATCTGACGTAAGGGTGACAGTATAGCACAGAAGACTACAAGTAGTTTAAACTGAGTCTCCTGTCTTTACAGTATAGACCCTGAGGAGCCAGGCAAGGCCTAGGCTCTTCTCCGGTAGCTACAGCTCCTGTTTTGTTACCAGGATACCATATGGTCAGCATGTTGGGTGTATGGGGGACTCTGTATGGGGGACTCGGGTGGTGGCATTATGATGAACAGTTTTGCCAGCGGCTGGTAGTTTGCCCATCCGTGGGTTGGGATCAAATGGATATTGGCCTGTGGTTGGCGATCATGACTCACCTAGGGGGGGGGGGGCAGGGGGGGAGGAGGGGGCAGTGCGGTGGTGCACTCCACCTCATCGGCCTTATCCAAGTGCTCTGGTTGCTGTTGGCAATACAACAAAAACCAGTATAAATGGGGGACCAGTTGTAAGTTTAAGCACGAATGCTCCGTGTGTAGGGGCACTCACTCAGCTTCCCACTGTTTCAAGTGGGGTAAGGCTGGGGAGCGAGGTATACCGTGGTCTCGAAAGGGTAGGACGCCAGTGGACATCGGTGCGACGCTCCTGTGGTTTAAGCCGTTATAGGAACCACAGGGCAGCAGAGCTGCTCCTTGGGGGTTTCCGGGTGGGTTTTGGATTTTGCACCGGGTGCGGGATTCTTCTGGGGTATGTCAAAATCTCAAGTCGGTCAGGGATTACCCTGAGGTGGTAGGTAACAAGCTTAGTAAAGAGCTGTCACTTGGGTGTATGGTGTGCCTATTTACGGCCCTGTCAATCCCTTACTTATGGGTCTCCCCATTGGGGTAGGTGCCTAAGAAGGAGCTGGGTAAGTTTTGGCTGATTCACCTACCCGTTTGAGGGTTCGATGAACAGTGATATTGATGAGGAGCTGTGTAGGGTGTCATACACGTCCTTTGACGCTGCGGTTCGGATGGTCTGGTTGGCCCTGTTCGATTTCCTGCTTCTTTTTCAAATGTTTCAGCACATTCCTGGAGTGGGTAGTGTGGGAGGAGGCAGCGTGTAATTCGCTGCTTCATTATTTGGATTACTTTTTATGTGTGGGTCCTGCGGGTTCGAATGTATGTACATACCTTCTCCGAACCCTGGAATCAGCCTCTCAGTTCTTTGGGGTCCCGCTCACCCCGGACAAGACGATGGGTTATATGATGAACCGCCTGGCACTCCGACCGAGTGCCTCTGCCAATCAATGCTCCTTGTGCTCACCGAGGAATTCCAGCACTCCACCGTAAGCCCCCCAGTCCCAGCACCGGGGTCTCGCCATACTTCACGCACCCTGGACCCAAAACCAGGATCCTGCTTCCTGTGTGCAGACTTCTCCTATCCCAGAGAGCGTAGCAGGAACAGATCTTATAAGAGCTAGTGATTATAAATCCTGGGGAGTATGGTGATATAGCAATCCCCAGGATAGATACAGCTGTTTTCCCCACACATGAGATAAGACTCTATGTTGAGGGTCGGCAGGAACAGAATTGTAATGGAGGCACACTGGCCTTTTATGCAAATTTCCCAAAAAGGGTGACACCCAGGTGGACCTTGTTGGGCACAGGGACACAAAGTAAATAAACCAATAAAAACCGAGTCATACAGTGAGACACTCCCATACACAACAATAGAATCCTTCCTCTGTGCTTGGGAGATAAAAAAAAGTACCTTTAAAATACATAAAACTCCATAATAGTAACATCACCTGATTGCCCCGATCTGGGTGAACAACATATCCCAAAATCACCCAGAGCAGTTTAGGGGTTCAGGAATTTCCTGGAAGTCATAGTTTTGACTGTCCGCACACATGGTCCTATGCCCAAAACAGTTCCAGGGAAATCAGTGCTAACGGTCAGTCAAGTTCCGTAGTCTTTTACAGGTTTCCCTGCAAAGCCCATAGTTTGTGGGCAGGAGGCTGGCAAGCAGGCCCATCCAAGTACAAGTGGTGAGGTTACTTTCGCCACAGGTCCTTCCACCTGCTTGAGTTTCTTGGGGATGGAAATTGATTCGGTTGCAGGGGAATGTTGTTTGCCAGAAGATAAGATGTTGGACCTGCGCGGCTTGATCTCTACCGCTCAAGAAAATTCAGTTGCAGCACCTGTAGTCACTCTTGGGTAAGCTACAATTTGCGTGCTGTACTATCCCTATGGGGAGGGTGTTTAATCGTCGCTTGGCGGCAGCTACTTTGTGGGTGGATCTCCCTCATCATTATGTGCGTATCACTCGCCCTTTGCGCAAGGATTTGGGGGTTTTGTTGGTCTTCCTGGACGGGTTCAATGGTAGGTCATATTGGCAGGCGCCGGAGGTTTCCAATGCCAAGCTCCATTTGTTCACCGACGCCACAGGCGCGGTGGGTTTTGGGGCCATCTTTGGGGCCCACAGGTTTGCCGAGCCCTGGACGGATTCTTGGCATTCGGTGGGGTTGACTAAGAACTTGGCTTTCTTGGAGCTCTTTCCTATTGTGGTGGCTGTGGAGATATGGGGTGATCTTCTCAAGGATCGTAGGGTGGTCTTCCACTGTGATAATATGGGGGTTGGGCAGGCCATCAACAATTTATCTGCGTCATCACCTCAGATGGTTCATCTTCTGCAGCGCCTGGTGCTGTGCTGTTTGCTACTAAATGTCTACTCTAGGGCTGTACATGTGCCCGGGGTTGCTAATGTTACAGTGGATGCTCTTTCTCATTTTCAGTGGCGGGATTTAGGAGCGGCGGTGCCCAAGGCGGATGAGATGAGTTTCCCATGTCCAGCGGATTTATGGGGCCTTGGGTTGACCGAGTAGCTGTCACGACTAGTAATGTGGTCCAGCACGCAGAAACTATGTAAACATATACATAAGTAAGAAAAGGAAAATAATAGGAAAGAGCGTAAACCGGTCCTTAGAATGGCCGGACTAATACGCTAGAGACAGAGAATGGTCAAAGGGAAAGCCGAGGTCAAGGAAGCCAGAAAATACTCAATACCGATTAAACAAGCCAAGTCAGGGAAACCAGAGATCAGAATAACCAGGGAAACGCCAAGGATCAGGATACCAGGAAATCAGAAACACGAGAATAGCACTTTCAGGAAACCAGGAAACTGAAACCACGACATGGCAAAGTAATGGGGAAAGCTAGGGGTTTAAATACCCCTCTCTAGGCTATGATTGGTCAGAGGGCGACCTCTGACCAAAAACGTGCGTGTGCGTTGACGTCGTGACGTCACGCACACGTTGGTATAATTCTCGGGGGCGGGGCTAGCAATAGACGCGACCACGCGGTCGGCGCCATCTTGGATCTGGGCGCGATGCCCGGAAGAACTATGTGCGCGGTTCCCGGCTCGCCGACGAGCAGGTAAGCTCGTGTAGTCGGAGCGGTCGTGCCGGTCGGGCACGACCGTGAGGCTCGGCGGGCCGGTGACCGCAACAGTAGCTTCGTGGATCAGGGGTTCTGTCTCAGAGTCTACTTGGCAGCGATATGGTAAGGCATGGAGCGAGTGGCTAGCTTTCAAAAGGCAACTCGGTGGCTTTCGGTCAGATGGTGAGTGAGTGCAAGGTTTATTACAACTGATTTGGTTCTGGAAGACCTCGGGCGGTTCTTCCTTGGCTGTGTCTGTGAAGTTTTCTGGGCTGAGCTTTTGGTTTAAACTCATCAGGGTCGGACATTACTAAGGATGTCCTAGTGTTATTGGTTATGAGGGGCTGGCAGAAAGGGCCTAAGCGTTCTGATTCTCGGAGGCCGGTTTCCCATGCACCTATCGTGGGCATATTCTCGTTCCTGCCTCAGGTTTAGTTCCTCCCCATTCAAAGTAGCATTGTTCCGGTTGGCATTCTCCTTCACCTTTTTTGGTGCCATGTGGATGGGCAAGTTGGTGAGCCCATCCAAATTGGTCCCTGGGGGTTTGTTATCGGGGGATGTGTTTGGCGAAGCGGATGCCGTGAGGTTTCTGATTCGCAGGTCTAAGACAGATGTTCTGGGATGGGGTACTTGGGTCACGTTACGGAGCATCCACATTACAGAGCATCTATAGTGTGTCCTGTGGCATGCTTCATGCTTTCTGCGACATTTGCATGGCGGGTACCTCCACCAAGAACCGCTTCCTAGCTGGAACAGGGGACAAACCGCAGCACTTCTGCCCACAGTCGCCATGGCTTGACTGGGGCCAAAGAACCGCTCCTTCCTGGAGCCGAATGGGGAATTCGCTCTAGAAACCCCCAGGCACTGGACGACACTCAGTCCTGGGAGCTCTAGTCCTTACAATGACTTTCCCCGTTAAATAACCTGCAGGATGGAACAGCAGGCACAGGGGTTAAATCTTCCTTCCCTCCAATAACAGGACGACACAACGTTTTGGAGGGTAAGCTGGAATGCTTTAATGGCAGCCACAACTGGCCTTATATGCAGGTCCCCATGCAAGGGGCACTCCCCCCTGGACCTTGTGGGGGAATGCAGCACATAGTCACAGACCAATGACAAAGGTGTTTAAATACATGACACTCCCATGTACAAGCATACACGCCCTCCCCGCTGTCCGGAGATGATTGGATCAGTAACTGTAGTAATTCTAATCCAATTATTTCCAAGCACAGAAAAAACATACTTTTTCAAAACACCCCAAAAGTACCCTAAAAATACATAAAACCCCACAAATGTTACATCCCCTGATAGCCCTGATCTGGGTGACCAACATATCCAAAAATCACCCAGATCAGTTCAGGGATTCAGGAATTTCCGGGAAGTCATTTATTTGCACAGGCATGGTCCCATGCCCAAAACAGTTCCAGAGAATCAGGGCTTGCGGTCGGTCTAGTTTGGCAGTTTGAAAACTACCAAACTACTAAACAGAGTTAATAGTCTTACCCTGGACCTTGTTCCCCTCATCCAGAAGAATGATTTTACTGAACAGTGCCCTTCTAAGTTGTATAGAAACAAACGCAGGCGATGATGGAAGTCCAGCGGTGTTTGGGAATTTCTGTGTCCGATTTTAGTTCTATGAGATTCACGCCCAAACATTGCTGCCTGCGTTCATGCGAACAAGATGGTCGCCACCTCGTGGTTGTCCATAGGAATTGTGGCCACCCAGACGAACAATTAGAACACTGCGATGAGAAATGCTCCAAGTTGTTAATAGGTGTTAATAAGCTCCAGGGTTCTTCTTTTGGATAGGGGCTGCTACTGAGGCATCACGCCTAGGGTTGGCTGAGAATGTTATCCAAAGGATTGGGAGATAGGAATCTGGGAGGTTTCGATCATATGTTCGTCCAACTGGACTGATTCCTTGTCCCCTTTTGTCGTTCTAGGTGCCGGGAGGCGAGTATGAGTATGAGTCATCCAATGGGCGCAGCTAAGGGCTCAAGTTCGCCCCAGGGGACTACAATTGGGACTGTCGCCAGCAGTGGCAGAAATCCGTTGGTTCAGTACCCGGGGGATGCAGTGGGAGCAGCTGCTGCCCGAAGTGGTCCATTTAGTCGGCCTGCGCGGTGTTCCTGATGTTATTTTAATACATGCTGGGGGAAATCCAGAAGGATTTGGGGGAGCTCTGGCTCTGATTTCCGAGAGTGTTTTTAATTTTGTCCGAGGTGATTTCTCAAAATTTCTGTCATGGAGCTAGGGTCCCCAGGACTTTGGAATGGTCAGAATTAAGCTCAATAAGAGGGTTTCACATTTTGTGAGGGGAATGGGGGGGGGGGGGGAGGAAGGGGGCTCACGGTGCGTCATCACATCTTTGACCGTAATGCTTCTATTTATTTCTGTAATGATGGGGTCCACCTGATGGATGTTGGTCTGGACTTACCGTATTTATCGGCGTATAACACGCACTTTTTCTCCCTGAAAATAGGGGGCAAATGATGTGTGCTTGTTATACGCCGATATACCGTATTTTTTGCTCCATAAGACGCACTTTTTTTCCCCTCAAAAGTGAGGGGAAATGTCTGTGCGTCTTATGGAGCGAATGTGAAGGTTTACTTACCTGTCTTGAAGCGTGGGCCGATGTTCAGCGCGCAACGCGGTACTGGAACTCAGTGTGCACACTTCCTTTCAGTCCCGCCGGAAACCGGAACCTGAAATTGAAGTTCCTCTACCGCGGTGCGCGCTGTGAAGCCGGCCCACGCTTCAAGACAGGTAAGTAATTATGGGACAAGGGGAGGGAAAGTGCACTATGGGACAAGGGGAGGGGGGACACTATGGGAGAGGGGGAGAACACTATGGGATGAGGGGGGGGAACACTATGGGAGGGGGTGGAGAATACTATGGGAGGGGGGGAGAATACTATGGAAAGGGGGGGGGACACTATGGGATGAGGGGGAGAATACTATGGGAGGGGGGGAAATTTCCTGAAATTTCCTTCTTAAAATGAGGTGCGTGTTATAAATTTAATTTAGCTTTGCAGGAGGCTTTGGAGGAGGCCATGGCTGTGGTGGTGGGGCAACCCTGCTGATTTAGGGGTAAACCAGCGAGTCTTGTGGTGGTATATGGCTCTTGTCAACCGGGGGTTGGACCAGCAGTCCGTGGAAAGTGGATGGGTAGGGCTGTCCCTCCCCTAACCTCAGGGCTCGAGTCCTGCAGGAACGCATGGGAACGGCGTTCCTGCACTTTTTCCAAAGCAGGAACGCCGTTCCCAGTCCTGCAGGACCTGCCCGCTGCCCTGCTAACTGAACACAGGGACCATCACACGCGGCGTTCTTCTCCAGCTCTAACTCTCGCGAGACCCGCGGCTGTGAGAGCGTTGCCACGGGTTACCATGGCAACGCTCCGCACAGGCGAGTCTCGCGAGAGTTGAAGCTGAGAGAGCTGGAGAAGAACGCCGCGTGTGATGGCCCCTGTATGCAGCGGCTGCTACCCTCCACCGGACCACCAGGCGATCTCCCCCCTCCCTGACAAGGTAAGAAGCAGGGAGGGGGGAGAGTAAAGTAAAAAAAACATAAAAACAAAGGTTAAAAAGCAAATGCATCCCCTCCCCATCATCCAGCACACACACACACATAATCCAGCACACACACACATAATCCAGTACACACACACACACACACATAATCCAGTACACACACACACATAATCCAGCACACAGACACACATAATCCAGCACACACACACACATAATCCAGTACACACACACACACATAATCCAGTACACACACACATAATCCAGTACACACACACATAATCCAGTACACACACACACACACACACACACACATAATCCAGCACACACACACAATCCAGCACACACACACACACACACACACACAATCCAGCACACACACACACAATCCAGCACACACACACACACACACATAATCCAGCACACACACACACACACAATCCAGCACACACACACACACACATAATCCAGCACACACACACACATAATCCAGCACACACACACATAATCCAGTACACACACACACACACATAATCCAGTACACACACACATAATCCAGCACACACACACATAATCCAGTACACACACACACACACATAATCCAGTACACACACACATAATCCAGTACACACACATAATCCAGTACACACACACACACACATAATCCAGCACACACACATAATCCAGCACACACACACATAATCCAGCACACACACACACACACACAATCCAGCACACACACACACATAATCCAGCACACACACACACACACACACAATCCAGCACACACACACACACACACATAATCCAGCACACACACACACACACACAATCCAGCACACACACACACACACACATAATCCAGCACACACACACACATAATCCAGCGCACACACACACACATAATCCAGCACACACACACACACATAATCCAGCACACACACACATAATCCAGCACACACACACATAATCCAGCACACACACACAATCCAGCACACACACACACACACACACACACACAATCCAGCACACACACACACAATCCAGCACACACACACACACACACATAATCCAGCACACACACACACACACACAATCCAGCACACACACACACACACACACACATAATCCAGCACACACACACACATAATCCAGCACACACACACATAATCCAGTACACACACACATAATCCAGTACACACACACACACATAATCCAGCACACACACACATAATCCAGTACACACACACACACACACACATAATCCAGTACACACACACACACATAATCCAGTACACACACATAATCCAGTACACACACACACACACATAATCCAGCACACACACATAATCCAGCACACACACACATAATCCAGCACACACACACACACACACAATCCAGCACACACACACACATAATCCAGCACACACACACACACAATCCAGCACACACACACACAATCCAGCACACACACACACACACACATAATCCAGCACACACACACACACACACACACACACAATCCAGCACACACACACACACACACACATAATCCAGCACACACACACACATAATCCAGCACACACACACACACATAATCCAGCACACACACACACACATAATCCAGCACACACACACATAATCCAGCACACACACACATAATCCAGCACACACACACATAATCCAGCACACACACACACACATAATCCAGCACACACACACACATAATCCAGCACACACACGCATCATCCAGCACACACACGCATCATCCAGCACACACACACATCATCCAGCACACACACACATCATCCAGCACGCACACACACACACATAATCCAGCACACACATAATCCAGCACACACACACACATAATCCAGCACACACACACACATAATCCAGCACACACATAATCCAGCACACACATAATCCAGCACACACACATAATCCAGCACACACATAATCCAGCACACACACACACACACACACACACACATAATCCAGCACACACACACACATAATCCAGCACACACACACACTGCACTTACTACAAACACACTACATTCATTATACACACTCTACACTCATTACAAACACACTAAATTCACTGTACACACTGCACTCACTACACACACTACATTCACTATACACACTCTGCATTCATTATACACACTCTGCATTCACCACACACACACTACATACACTGCATTCATTATACACACTGCATTCATTATACACACTCTGCACTCACTACAAACACACTACATTCACTATACACACTCTGCATTCATTATATAGACTCTGCATTCATTATACACACTCTGCACTCACTGCACACTACATTCACTATACACACTCTGCATTCGCTACAAACAAACTACATACACTGCATTCACTATACACACTCTGCATTCACTACACACTACATTCACTATACACACTCTGCATTCACTATACACACTCTGCATTCACTATACACACTCTGCATTCACTACAAACACACTACATACACTGCATTCATTATGCGCACTCTGCACTCACTACAAACACACTGCATTCATTATACACACTTTGCACTCACTACAAATACACTGCATTCATTATACACACTCTGCACTCACTACAAACACACTACATTTATTATTCACACTGCAATCACTAAAAAAACACTCTACACTCACTACAAACACACTGCATTCATTATACACACTCTGTACTCACTAGAAACACACTGCATTCATTAAACACACTCTGCACTCACTACAAACACACTGCATTCATTATACACACTCTGCACTCACTACAAACACACTACATTCATTATACACACTGCACTCACTACAAACACACTACATTCATTATACACACTCTGCACTCACTACAAACACACTACATTCATTATACACACTCTGCACTCACTACAAACACACTACATTCACTATACACACTTTGCACTCACTACAAACACACTACATTCACTATACACACTTTGCACTCACTACACACTACATTCATTATACACACTGCATTCACTACACACACTACATTCATTATACACACTCTGCACTCACTACAAACACACTAGATTTATTATTCACACTGCAATCACTAAAAAACACTCTACACTCACTACAAACACACTACATTCATTATACACACTCTACACTTACTACAAACACACTACATTCATTATACACACTCTACACTTACTACAAACACACTACATTCATTATACACACTCTACACTTACTACAAACACACTACATTCATTATACACACTCTACACTTACTACAAACACACTACATTCATTATACACACACTGCACTCACAACAAACACATTACATTCATTATACACACTCTGCACTCACTACAAACACACTAAATTTATTATACACACTGCACTCACTACAAACACACTACATTCATTATACACACTGCACTGAATACAAACACACTACATTCATTATCCATACTCTGCATTCACTACAAACACACTACATTCATTATCCATACTCTGCATTCACTACAAACACACTACATTCATTATACACACTGCACTGACTACAAACACACTACATTCATTATCCATACTCTGCATTCACTACAAACACACTACATTAATAATACACATCCTGCACTGCACTATATGCATAGGAGTGTAATTTTTTTTTTTTAGGGGGGGGGGAGGCGGAATCTTGGGTGAGTTCCCACACTTTTTTCCCCAGGACTTGACCCCTGCCTAACCTCAGGTACAGTAATGGATAACGGACGTGCCCACTGAGCCAACTAACTGGCTAGTGGTTAGCATTACGCAATGGTAGGCCCAAGAACGAGGGGGGAGGGGACAGCTGCCCTTAAGTTGTGGTTGGTTGGCAAGGTGGTACTCAGTTATGCATCTATTTACTGAGTAATTATGTGTATAGTGTTTTATGTTATAATGTTGAAGTTTAAAGAATTGTATATATATATATTAATAAAGCTGTGGCCTGTTTTAATCCAAAGCAAAGTCTGGTGTGTTTCATTGAAGCAAGGTTGGGTTTATCAAAGGGTTAGGTTTATGCCCAGACACAGTTACCCTCTACCTACGCACATGTAATGAACATTAAAAGGTTCCATCTTGCAGGGATTACATACATAATTACACTGAATTTCTGACTGGTTAATTAATTTTTTTAGGGGCAGTGTGAAGAACAACTGAGTCCCACCAAAATTGACTTATGACCCACTTATTCCATCAACATTTACCTGCGTTCCACTCATTCCGTTAACATTTATCTGTGTTCCACTCATTCCGTTAACATTTATCTATGTTCCACTAATTCTACCAACATTTACCTGTGTTTCACTCGTTCCATTAACATTCCATTCCACTCGTTCCACTCGTTCCATTAACATTTACCTGTCTCCCCTTTCAATGGATGGGCGCATTCGCGTGGCATTCGTCAGGATGCTGTGACTTGTGATCTGACCCGGTCGACGTCCAATTCGGATGATTGCGATCTGATCTTCATGCAGCTGTGATCTCCCGAGGAGTGCTCTCACAGTCCTTGCTGTTCTGTGTTAATTTGTCACTTTTACTCCTACTGATTATATGTTGTCTTCCTGGTATTTGAAAATAAAACAATATGTGGGTCAAGTAATACAAGATAAATTCATAAAAGAAGTGGGCTGCTTCGCACTTAAAACGAGTGACTGAGATATGGTAAATCAAAGAATATCTAATAAAGTGTGAGCGGTCCTATTGTAAGTCCAGAATTAAAACCAATAGAATAATTAGATTTAGTTTAGTTTAATAATAGAAAAACAGATAAACACAAAAGCTAGGTATTAATTCAAACACAACTGCAGCCTAGAATGTTGCAATGTAAAAAATGTATCAGAGAAATAAAAACAGATACACAACTCGAAGTAACAAAGTCTGTGACCCAAGCTATAAACCTATACCCTAACCAAGATAGAAAAGGAGTATGTCAAAACACTGATAACGGGCATATATTAGGTGACACCCGATAAACAGATGGGGAATACAAAAACACCACAGCAATAAATATAATAGACAATCCAGGATATATATATATAAATAAATGAAAAGGACAACAGATAATCTTATCAGAGTACTTATCGGGGGGAGGGGGCTCCATGAATCCAGATCATGTTGAAGACTGAAGAGATAAAACACAGGGGAATCAGTGAAAGATCCTATGATGCCCAGCAAGTTCAACCAAAAGATGTCTCAGTCAAAGGGCACAGGTGCTGGTATTTGACCCTTGGCCTGTTATCCATTTATGAACCTGTGCTGCCCAACCTAACCTCTCGCTATCCTGACTACGCCTTTGTCTCATCCGTGCTGATGTTTACCTTGATTTCCACTCAACCTGCTGCCTCATATTGGTCTAGGTTAAACCATTGACAGAAACACTAACTCTTTATATGGTGCCCCTGGGTTTGGCTGAGATTTTGTGCCCTAACCTGGCAAGTCTCCTCCCATAGAAGCGGGAGAAGAGGTGCAGACACAGGCTGCTGCCTCCATGGTGGGTACACCTTAACCACCTCCAGATGCACACATTTGCTATCAGATTGGGTATTCTGTGGTTACGGATCCATGATCGTTCTATCTCATGGTCCACTGGTATTATCACTTTCTCCTCTCCTATATGTACCATGCAGTGTATTTCTGACACCTCTGCTAAGAGAATGGTATGTTCCATTGTAGAAATCTACTTGAAGAAAGGAGATGAGGAATATGGCTGTCTGATTGACCTTCTCCCTGGAGCTTCCATCCCATATGGGAAATTATATCCCCTGGCAGTAAACAAATGAAAAAAAAATGAAAGAAAATGTACATCCAGGAAAATCTCAGCAAGGGTTTTATTACACATCAACATTTCCTGCAGGAGCGGATATTATTTTATCAGGAAGAAGGATGGCAGCTTATGCCCTTGTGAGAACTATAGAGACACTATGGGCACCCAGACCACTTCATCTCATTGAAGCGGACTGGGTGCAGTGTACATGCGCCCTCGATGAGACAGCCACTAGAGGCACTTCCAGGTGGTTAGGAGATTTTTGGTCGCCTAACTGCCAACGCACATCCTCTCGATCCGCATGAGGACATCCAGCGTAAATCAATGAAAGGGCCTTTGCGGAATTTGACGTCAGGTGAATGCCGACCCAGCGTTGGAATGGGTAAGTACAGTAAGGGTTTTCTAACCTTTACCCTGCAGGGTGGGGGTGAAAGGGGTACAAGATGCGGGGTGCAAGGGAGCCATAGTGCTAGTATTACAACATTGGATTCATATGTTGCACTATAGTATCCCTTTAATCACATCACAATAAAAACAAATACTCACTTCCTCTCTCTCATCCCTGAACATAGATCATAGAAAGGTTACAAACCACTGCTATCTATTTTAAACTGGATCTCAGCGGCACCATCAGAATAACGTCTACAAAGAACTTTGCGCAGAATTTCTCTGCATGGGTTTATTTCCAGGTTGTCATAGTCATTAACCGGTGAGTCAGGAAAATGTGGGAGACTAACATCAGTTTAAATGCTGCAAAATTATAGTTTTAGCAACTGTCAATAATAACAATAATAATAATAATAGAAATACAAAAACATTGCAAACTTTCTAAACGTTTATCCAAGGATAATGAAGCACTAATTCCATTCTATAAGCAAGGTAGTATATATGCGTGTGTGTGTATGCATGTATGTGTGTGTGTATGCGTGTGTGTGTATGCGTGTGTATGTGTGTATATGCGTGTGTGTGTGTATGTGCGTATATGCGTGTGTGTGTGTATGTGCATGTGTGTATGTGTGTGTGTGTATATGCGTGTGTGTGTATGTGCATGTGTGTATGTGTGTGTGTGTATATGCGTGTGTGTGTATGTGCATGTGTGTATGTGTGTGTATGCGTATGCGTGTGTGTGTGTGTGTGTGTGTGTGTGTATGCGTATGTGTGTGTGTGTGTGTGTGCGTGTGTATGCGTATGTGTGTGTGTGTATGTGTGTGTATGCGTGCTGCGGGAATGAATTGGAAAATATAGCTTTTCCTTGATTTATGTCCCAGTTGTGAAACTGTAAATGCTGGTCAGTATGGGCGGAGGCGGAAGTGAGGAATGTAGTGATGGTTAATGAGAAGTTGCTCACGGAAGACTACCAATAAAATGGATCTATACTATAGTATTATCTCTTACTAATAGAGAAATAGACTCAGGTTCTGAATTGGTTAAAAATGTCCGAATTAATGTCATATTAGGTATTTTGCATTTCAGATTTTTTTAAATTTAGAATTTTCTTCCTGGCTTATTTTCCATCTGGATGTTTGACTTCGAGGGTGCAGATAATTCCTACATTTCAAAGCGTACAACCAAATTAAAAATGTGTCGCTACTGCAAGTGACAAGAACCAGACATTTAAAATGTATATGCGGATAATACGTGCACTTGTCGAAATTATTATATTTTCACAATAGGCATCTCTAATTTTTAATCTGCTTAACGTAACTCTGTCATCAGTTCGGCTTGGTGTTATGTGGGCCTGCCCTTAATTCGCATTTTGAGTGCCACGTCTTTCTATAAAACATGCAGAAATTTCGACTATGTCTGCCACAGCGGGGCCAGTCCTGAAGTTGGGTGTTGGCAAATAAAGGCCGGTCTGTTCTGATGGAGCTGTTTTATATCTGCAGTATGTGTGCCTACTTTTTTCTAATTAGGTGTTGGGTAACATAGCGTACCAGAGTTGGAATAGCACAAACCACAAGAGGACAGGATCCAACATAAACTAGTTAGGTCGAAAATTATTCTTCCTCATCCCATAGGAGCTGGGAGTATTTTCAGGTGACCTGAGGAGTAATGTTAGGAAGAAGAGTGACAAACCAATGGGTCTGCTAATTGTATTCCATAGTTCCAACCTTTGTGCATTTTGTCATCTCAATACTCCGTAGGGACTAGAGACGAAGAGTGTATTTAAAGGACAACTGTCTTCTCAACACTATTTTAATATAATAATTCTTTCATCAGGTTTACGAAGGAAATTGTTTGTTTGTTTTTTTAAATAAAGTATACGTAAAAAGAGGAAAATTCACCCCTACCTTTGGTGTATGACAGGATCCTTCAGCCATATACATACACCTCGGGTCAGACAGTGTTTGAGAACGACAGTTAGTCTCTATGGTCTTCCCTGTATCTGTGCTGGGAGTGATGCCGGAAGGACCATAGAGTCTAATCATAGAGACCATATGGACTAACCATAGAGACTAACTAATCCTGTCATACACTAAATATAGGGATGATTCTTCCTCTACTTTTACATATACTTCATTAAAACGTGATGAAAGAATTATTAGAATAGAAAATAGTTTTGAGGTGGCAGCTGTCTGTTAAGGGTGCACACAGCATGTATTGGGTCCCTACTTTGGTGCCAGGTGTATTATTGGGATTGTCAACGTTCTTTATTCATCTCTGCCGCAGCAAAATGAGTGGTTTCCACAGCTTGAAGGCCTACTAAACTGTAAGACCGGACGGCCAAGTTTCAGAATTTATTTGAAAACCAGAATGTAAAAAAAATTGTCCAGTTCCTTCGTGTAATTAAAGTGAACTTATCAAAATGAATACGATACTTAGGAGAGTGAAGACGTGATAGCTCCTGGCATTTGGAAGCCGTGAGAACCTGTAATTCTAGCAATTAGCGAACACTCTATCTCCGGTAAAATAGCCAATAATGCATAGTTATCCTTTTGTGTTTAATATAGAAATGTAAGCTAATTTGGCCTGTCCATATACAGATCACTTTTGCTATATGTGCAATTCATTAGGGAAATCCCTTTAATTGGATGACTCTTGTATTAGCTCATTGAGGCCTCGATTTCACATTGTTACATAAGCTTTCCACATGATTTTTGGATAAACTTTTAAAAGTATTTTTTCAACATATTAAAATATGGAAAAAAAAAATTATAATTATATATATATATATCAAAAATAGCTAAATATTACAGAATTAAAATATTTGAATAATATTAAATAATTTGAAAAAATGTATCCTGAAATATTTACTTTTATATTAATATTAAATCAATGCGTAAGATAGCTGCTGGACAGTTGAAGATGATTGCAGATATCCACATAGACAGGGCTGAAGATGCCAGAATAGCTAGTGTTGGCCCTGGTATCCGCAGACTTCAAAAATATTCCCATGGGAAGTGGAGTGGGTTGGGCAACCATGGTATGGGAGTCATGGGACCGTTTCTGAGAGGTCCATGGACTTCATCCCTCTAATGGCTGCAGTGTCTCGGTGTCTCTGCTGGGTTGGAATCGAAAACCTTTTTAGATATGTATTTATTTATTTAAGCGTGTAATAAGCGTGTAATAAAGCCTACTTGAGATTGATATAAAGTATCACAATATGTTTGTATGTTTTGTTTGAGTGTAAAGAGATATTTGCTGGAATACCCCTGGCTCTAACTAGATGGATAGATGCCCATCACCAATCGCTATAGTTAGAAACAGTCCTGGAACAAGCATGGTTCCTAAAGCAGATATAACATGATTTACTTGGAAAAAATCTTTAAATAGATGCTGTTTAAATGCACAGTTTGTCAAACTAGATTTTTTCAAAGTTGTGAAATCCCTTGAAGGAGATAATTACTTTTTTATTATTTTCTGAAATCCCCATTTTTTCCCCAGGATTTGCGGCCAGCATGTAGGATTCAGGAATGGCCTGTATCGCCTGTTTGCATTCTGATTAAGTACTGCACCCCAGAGGACGCGTGTCGCCACCTGGTCAGCAATCTCCATTATCACTTTTTTTTTTCAACAAACTGATTGTTTATAATCCGGTGAAAAGGCGCATATCCTCAGAATGTTCCGGCCGTTTAACCCTTCTTCTCCCTTTAGCTAAGAAAACAATGGCCAACCCGAATCAACACTGCGTGCGTATCGATGCCGCCCTGCAATAACTGCACGGGAATGGTTCGACAGAGCAGCAGGTGAAATAGCTTAACTTGCAGCACAGACAAAGTCAACGCAGGGGTTTGTTTTTTGAACGATTTTCAAATGAGCTAAAATTTGTATTTTAAATTTTGATATTATTTGATTTATTTATATATTTTTATACTAGATATTATATGGTGTTTATTTGAAGTGGTGATGGTGCCTGGGGTATGATGTGCTGCCCTCTGCTCGCGGATATGATGTAACTCCACCTCTAGCAGTGTCATTAGAGCGTCATTAGCCAGCCCGAAACAAGAGATCCAGTGATGACTAACATTAATTATATGCATTATGGTCTGCGCTATTATCGTATCATTTTATTATATTATTGTATTATTAAATAATATACCGAATATTATTGTATAATTACTGTATTCTTGTATAATATATGAAATATTATTGTATAGCTATTGTATTATTGAATAATATACCGAATATTATTGTATAATTCTTGTGTTATTGTATAATATACGGAATATTATTGTATAATTATTATAACATTGTATAATTATTGAATATTATATGAAATATGATTGTATAGCTATTGTATTATTGAATAGTTATTGTATAGTTATGGTATTATTGAATATTATATGAAATATTATCGTATAATTATTATAACATTGTATAGTTATTGTATTATTGTATAATTATTGTATTATTGAATAGTTATTGTATTCTTGTATAATATATGAAATATTATTGTATAGCTATTGTATTATTGTATAATTATTGTATTATTGAATAATATACAGAATATTATTGTATAATTCTTGTGTTATTGTATACGGTAATATATGAAGTATTATTGTATAATTATTATAACATTGTATAATTATTGTATTATTGAATAGTTGTAGTATTGCATAGTTATTGTATTATTGTATAATATATGAAATATTATTGTATAATTATTATAACATTGTATAGTTATTGTATGATTGTATAATTATTGTATTATTGAATAATATTTGAATATTCTACAATGGCAGCATTTTAAAAATGTCAGCTTAAAATGTTAATGCTGGTTTGATAGTTATTACTAAATGCTGTAAACTGCAACTATTATAAATCAAAGCAACACTGCAAGTACCATAACCACTGTCACACTCACTTACTTGCATTTTAGTATATGTGATACCAGGAGTACAATGGTCCACCATTGGAACATGAGCCACCTGCAGTCCTCACCTGCAGCCTTGTATGAAATTGATTCTGAGTGAGAATCTGCAGTGAGAATCTGAGTGAGAATCTGCAGTGAGAATCTGCAGTGAGAATCTGAGTGAGAATCTGCAGTGAGAATTAGTTTTTTTGGTAAAGTATTGGATTTGGTGATTGGGTTCACGTGTTTATGATGTGTGTGCATTCTGTGTACTGACGGTGTACTCCTGCTGAGTGCGTATTTAAAGAAGAGCTAAACTTCTCTGAGTAACAGACTTGACGGAACAGTCAAACCATCCTGTGATTAGTGTGATTCAGAATCTAGCAAATCATTGCAGTCTTAGAGGCAATGTCAGCGAATGACAGCGAATGTCAGCGAATGTCAGCGAATGTCAGCGAATGAGGAAACGCACAAGCGTTTTACACCCTATATCGCTTAGCAGTGATTATGGTTGTAGTAAATTTCATTCAAGTTCCCTTTAAAAAACATTATTTCGGGCTCCTGCACTGACAGGCTGCAAAACAGTAAAATCAGAGCTCTGCATCTTTTACAGCTATGTGTGCTTTGTAGCTCTGCATGTTTTGTAGCTATGTGTGCTTTGTAGCTCTGCATGTTTTGTAGCTATGTGTGCTTTGTAGCTATGCATGTTTTGTAGCTATGTGTGTTTTGTAGCTCTGCGTGCTTTGTAGTTTTGTGTGTTTTGTAGCTATGCGTGTTTTGTAGCTATGCATGTTTTGTAGCTCTGTGTGCTTTATAGCTCTGCATGTTTTGTAGCTATGTGTGTTTTGTAGCTATGCGTGTTTTGTAGCTCTGCGTGTTTTGTAGCTCTGCGTGCTTTGTATTTTTGTGTGTTTTGTAGCTATGCGTGTTTTGCAGCTCTGCGTGCTTTGTAGTTTTGTGTGTTTTGTAGCTATGCGTGTTTTGTAGCTATGCGTGCTTTGTAGCTATGCGTGTTTTGTAGCTCTGCGTGCTTTGTATTTTTGTGTGTTTTGTAGCTATGCGTGTTTTGTAGCTCTGCGTGCTTTGTAGTTTTGTGTGTTTTGTAGCTATGCGGGTTTTGTAGCTATGCGTGTTTTGTAGCTATGCGTGTTTTGTAGCTCTGCGTGCTTTGTATTTTTGTGTGTTTTGTAGCTATGCGTGTTTTGTAGCTCTGCGTGCTTTGTAGTTTTGTGTGTTTTGTAGCTATGCGTGTTTTGTAGCTATGCGTGTTTTGTAGCTATGCGTGTTTTGTAGCTCTGCGTGCTTTGTATTTTTGTGTGTTTTGTAGCTATGCGTGTTTTGTAGCTATGCGTGCTTTGTAGCTATGCGTGTTTTGTAGCTCTGTGTGCTTTATAGCTCTGCGTGTTTTGTAGCTCTGCGTGTTTTGTAGTTTTGTGTGTTTTGTAGCTATGCGTGTTTTGTAGCTATGCATGTTTTGTAGCTCTGCGTGCTTTGTAGCTCTGTGTGCTTTGTAGTTTTGTGTGTTTTGTAGCTATGCATGTTTTGTAGCTCTGCGTGCTTTGTAGCTCTGTGTGCTTTATAGCTCTGCATGTTTTGTAGCTCTGTGTGTTTTGTAGCTCTGTGTGCTTTATAGCTCTGCATGTTTTGTAGCTATGTGTGTTTTGTAGCTCTGTGTGTTTTGTAGCTATGTGTGTTTTGTAGCTCTGTGTGCTTTATAGCTGTGCGTGTTTTGTAGCTCTGTGTGTTTTGTAGCTCTGTGTGTTTTGTAGCTCTGTGTGCTTTATAGCTCTGCGTGTTTTGTAGCTATGTGTGCTTTATAGCTCTGCGTGTTTTGTAGCTCTGTGTGCTTTATAGCTCTGCGTGTTTTGTAGCTATGTGTGTTTTGTAGCTCTGTGTGTTTTGTAGCTCTGTGTGCTTTATAGCTCTGCGTGTTTTGTAGCTCTGTGTGCTTTATAGCTCTGCGTGTTTTGTAGCTATGTGTGTTTTGTAGCTATGCGTGTTTTGTAGCTATGCGTGTTTTGTAGCTATGTGTGTTTTGTAGCTATGCGTGTTTTGTAGCTCTGCGTGCTTTGTAGCTCTGTGTGCTTTATAGCTCTGCGTGTTTTGTAGCTCTGCGTGCTTTGTAGTTTTGTGTGTTTTGTAGCTATGTGTGTTTTGTAGCTATGCGTGTTTTGTAGCTATGCGTGTTTTGTAGCTCTGTGTGTTTTGTAGCTCTGCGTGCTCTGTAGCTCTGTGTGTTTTGTAGCTCTGCGTGCTTTGTAGCTCTGTGTGTTTTGTAGCTCTGCGTGCTTTGTAGCTCTGTGTGTTTTGTAGCTATGCATGTTTTGTAGCTATGTGTGTTTTGTAGCTATGCATGTTTTGTAGCTATGTGTGTGGTCACACTGTATGTTACATAAAATCCCAAAGCGGTCTGATAGAGCCCATGTAGAATTGGCCAGTTCTAAGGAAATGCCCAGAAGTAGGAGATCTTGTGGCACACGAAGATGGCGTGTCTTTAAACGTATGGGTCATCAAACATTCCACATTGTATTTATTGTAACGTCTGTCACCTCCATCATATTTCACCGTATTTGGCAGATTTTACACATACCTCAAATGTCGGCCCAGCTGGAGTGTATATTTTTGCATCTGCAGCCCACCTGTCCGTTTTTATTTTATTTATGTATTTTTATTATTATTTTAAAGAATTGCTATTCTTTGCAGGGAGGTAATAACACAACGTTTTCAGCATTGGAGGAGTTAATCATTATTATAAATTTGAACCATTTGAATAAACAACATTCATCTCTGACCTTTGCTGTTTGAAGGACTTAACACCTACCAGACTTGTTACCAGATGTAGCTATTAAACGTGGCAGTTGTTCGCCTGATATTTAGGGTTATAGCTGAGCTTGGCAGACTTAGCTCGTCATTTACCTCTAGACCCTGATTATACGGGTCGCATCTGAAACAGGACCTCCATTAACGTGTTCGCTACCCTGGACTTGGTTAATAAAATACACACCAGCACCTGAATGTGTGGGTTTTGGTTTAGGGAAAATTAAAGAGCAGAATATATTTTAAATTAGAAACATCGCTGAAATAAATTATAAGTAATAACCGAAAAAAAGGTACACCTACTAGGCCTTCGTTAGTGTTCAAAAGTATTTAATTAAAGGGGCACTAAAGTCACCAAAACAAATGTAGTTTATTGAAGCAGTTTTGGTGGATAGATCACGCCCCTGCAGTCTAATTGTTCAATTATCTGCCATTTTAGAGTTAAATCACTTTTGTTTGTGTTTATACAGCCCTAATCACACCTCCCCTGGCTGTGACTGACAGAGTTTGCATGAAAACAAAATGGTTTCATTTTCAATCAGATGTAACTTACTTTAGACATTTTGTTTTATCTCCTGCTCTGTACATTAAAATTAAATCACTCACAGGAGGCTGCTACAGGATCTAGAAGGCTATTACCAGAGCAGGCAGGGGCGGACTGACCACTCGGGCACATCGGTCATGGACCGAGGGCCCGTGGCAATCAGGGGCCGGAACAGCTATGGCCAGGCTGGGGAGGTTAGATAATCCCAACCAGCCCAGCATCAAGGCAGCAAAGTTAGTGAGACCAGTTTCCAAGTGGGAGTGCTCTGTGTTGTAAAAGGGGAGGGTATGGGGAGTGACACAGATACAGAGCCCCCAACGCATTTGTGAAGGGGGAGGAGGAGGAACATCTGCGATAATTGCAGCGTCATGCTGCTCAGGGGAGGACGGAGAGTCAG
Source organism: Pelobates fuscus (assembly GCF_036172605.1). NCBI lineage: Eukaryota > Metazoa > Chordata > Amphibia > Anura > Pelobatidae > Pelobates > Pelobates fuscus. The sequence continues at coordinate 385,862,156 of NC_086321.1, forward strand.
CCTGTACAGACTGAAATGCAAGATAAGATGGGGCAGAGATAGCAGTAGGCACCAGAGTAGGGCTTGGGGAGGAGGAGGACAATTTGAAGGAATTGGGCGCATGGTGAGAGACACAAACGGCATAAAAATAAGTAGACCTACAACAGACTCACCAAACTTTCACACACATACAATCAGACATGCACTCAAACTGACACACTGCGCTATATTCACAAACACAGACACACACTGACACACTGCGCTATATTCACAGTCTCACACACACTGACACACTGCTCTATATTCACAATCACACACACTGACACACTGCTCTATGTTCACAGTCTCACACACACTGACACACTGCTCTATATTCACAATCTCACACACACTGACACACTGCTCTATATTCACAATCTCACACACACTGACACACTGCTCTATATTCACAGTCTAACACACACTGACACACTGCTCTATAGTCACAGTCTCACACACACTGACACACTGCTCTATATTCACAGTCTAACACACACTGACACACTGCTCTATATTCACAGTCTCACACACACTGACACACTGCTCTATATTCACAATCTCACACACACTGACACACTGCTCTATATTCACAGTCTCACACACTGACACACTGCTCTATATTCACAGTCCCACACACACTGACACACTGCTCTATATTCACAATCTCACACACACTTACACACTGCTCTATATTCACAATCTCACACACACTGACACACTGCTCTATATTCACAGTCTCACACACACTGACACACTGCTCTATATTCACAGTGCAACACACACTGACACACTGCTCTATATTCACAGTCTAACACACACTGACACACTGCTCTATATTCACAGTCTCACACACACTGACACACTGCTCTATATTCACAGTCCCACACACACTGACACACTGCTCTATATTCACAATCTCACACACACTTACACACTGCTCTATATTCACAATCTCACACACACTGACACACTGCTCTATATTCACAGTCTCACACACACTGACACACTGCTCTATATTCACAGTGCAACACACACTGACACACTGCTCTATATTCACAGTCTAACACACACTGACACACTGCTCTATATTCACAATCTCACACACACTTACACACTGCTCAATATTCACAATCTCACACACACTGACACACTGCTCTATATTCACAGTCTCACACACACTGACACACTGCTCTATATTCACAGTGCAACACACACTGACACACTGCTCTATATTCACAATCTCACACACACTTACACACTGCTCTATATTCACACTCTCACACACACTGACACACTGCTCTATATTCACAGTCTCACACACACTGACACAATGCTCTATATTCACAGTCTAACACACACTGACACACTGATCTATATTCACAGTCTCACACACACACTGACACACTGCTCTATATTCACAATCTCACACACACACTGCTCTATATTCACAGTCTCACACACACTGACACACTGCTCTATATTCACAAACGCACACACACACTGACACACTGCTCTATATTCACAATCTCACACACACACTGACACGCTGCTCTATATTCACAGTCTCACACACACTGACACACTGCTCTATATTCACAATCTCACACACACTGACACACTGCTCTATATTCACAATCTCACACACACTGACACACTGCTCTATTTTCACAATCTCACACACACACTGACACACTGCTCTATATTCACAGTCTAACACACACTGACACACTGCTCTATATTCACAGTCTAACACACACTGACACACTGCTCTGTAGTCACAATCTCACACACACTAACACACTGCTCTATATTCACAGTCTTACACACACTGACACACTGCTCTATATTCACAGTCTCACACACACTGACACACTGCTCTATATTCACAATCTTACACACACTGACACACTGCTCTATATTCACAATCTCACACACACTGACACACTGCTCTATATTCACAGTCTCACACACTGACACACTGCTCTATATTCACAGTCTAACACACACTGACACACTGCTCTATATTCACAATCTCACACACACTGACACACTGCTCTATATTCACAGTCTCACACACACTGACACACTGCTCTATATTCACAATCTCACACACACTGACACACTGCTCTATATTCACAGACTCACACACACTGACACACTGCTCTATATTCACAGTCTAACACACACTGACACACTGCTCTGTAGTCACAATCTCACACACACTGACACACTGCTCTATATTCACAGTCTAACACACACTGACACACTGCTCTATATTCACAATCTCACACACACTGACGCACTGCTCTATATTAACAGTCTCACACACACTGACACACTGCTCTATATTCACAATCTCACACACACTGACACACTGCTCTATATTCACAATCTCACACACAAAATGACACACTGCACTATAGTCACAGTCTCACCCACACTGACACACTGCGCTATTTCACAGTCTCACACACACTGACACACTGCACTATATTCACAGTCTCACACACACTGACACACTGCTCTATATTCACAGTCTCACACACACTGACACACTGCTCTATATTCACAGTCTCACACACACTGACACACTGCTCTATATTCACAGTCTCACACACACTGACACACTGCTCTATATTCACAAACGCACACACACACTGACACACTGCTCTATATTCAAAATCTCACACACACTGACACACTGCTCTATTTTCACAATCTCACACACACACTGACACACTGCTCTATATTCACAATCTCACACACACTGGCACACTGCTCTATATTCGCAGTCTCACACACTGACACACTGCTCTATATTCACAGTCTAACACACACTGACACACTGCTCTATATTCACAATCTCACACACTGACACACTGCTCTATATTCACAGACTCACACACACTGCCACACTGCTCTATATTCACAATCTCACACACACTGACACACTGCTCTATATTCACAGACTCACACACACTGACACACTGCTCTATATTCACAGTCTCACACAAACTAACACACTGCTCTATATTCACAATCTCACACACACTGACGCACTGCTCTATTTTCACAATCTCACACACACTGACACACTGCTCAATAGTCACAATCTCACACACTGACACACTGCTCTATATTCACAGCCTCACACACACTGACACAGTGCTCTATATTCACAGTCTAACACACACTGACACACTGCTCTATATTCACAGTCAAACACACACTGACACACTGCGCTTTATTCACAATCTCACACACACTGACACACTGCTCTATATTCACAATCTCACACACACTGACACAGTGCTCTATCTTCACAATCGCACACACACACTGACACACTGCTCTATATTCACAATCTCACACACACTGACACACTGCTCTATATTCACAGTCTCACACACACTGACACAATGCTCTATATTCACAATCTCACACACACTGACACACTGCTCTATATTCACAATCTCACACACACTGACAAACTGCTCTATATTCACAATCTCACACACACTGACACACTGCTCTATATTCACAATCTCACACACACTGACACACCGCTCTATATTCACAGTCTCACACACACTGACACACTGCTCTATATCCACAGTCTCACACACACTGACACACTGCTCTATATTCACAGTCTCACACACACTGACACACTGCTCTATATTCACAATCTCACACACACTGACACACTGCTCTGTATTCACAATATCACACACACTGACACACTGCTCTATATTCACAATCTCACAAACACTGACACACCGCTCTATATTCACAGTCTCACACACACTGACACACTGCTCTATATTCACAGTCTCACACACACTGACACACTGCTCTATATTCACAGTCTCACACACACTGACGCACTGCTCTATATTCACAGTCTCACACACACTGAAACACTGCTCTATATTCACAATCTCACACACACTGACACACTGCTCTATATTCACAGTCTCACACACAGTGACACACAGGGCAGGAGGCTGATAAACAGGCCCCTCCAAGAGCCAGTGACAAGGCTACTTTCGTCACAATCACCACTACCCGTCCAAAAATGATAGAGTGTAACCCTGGACGCATTTCGCAGTGCTTTCTCAACATGGTCTCAACAAAGTCTTCTCTTTGAGCTGAGTCTCCCCCGGTGCAGACAATCTATAATTTCCATTAAGGTTGGATGGATTCACACCTGACTATCAGTGCTGCAGCAGAGCCTCACTCTGTAGGTTCTGGAAAGGGCTCAGGTTTCTGGCAACCTGCTCTGAGTGGATGTACTAAAAAATAGGAAACAGCGCACACAGATTTATAGCACAGTAACAATACACTGTAGTGGTTATGGTACATAAAGTGGAGGGACAACACCAGTCTGGAGTGTCTGTTTAGAAGAACACTCAAACCACCGCGACAACCTGCTGCAGCATGTGATTATGGTCCAGGACTGGCACCCTCTGGCTCTAAAACCATTTTACCGGCCTGTAGTAGTTATGGTGCTTGAGTGTTGCTTTAAGAGGTTACCATGTAACTGTTTAGCCTGAAATAACATAATTCCTTTAATATTAATGAGTTTGTTTTGGTGAAAAGGGAAGCTGAAGACATTTTGGAATATTCTAATATAAATTTAAAAATACACTTCCTCAATATTGTTAAAAAAAATTCCCTCTGAGTTTAGTGGATTATTCTGTCTGTTAGTGATGTGTAACAATAGCCGTACACATTTAGGGTAGGACGTAAAAATTCCGTTTGGCAGCAATATTACAGCAATTAATGCAACGTTTAAATAATATTAAATGACAGCGAATCCCCCCCAGTCATTGTGTCCTGTGCTGTTTCCACATATTTCAATCACTGTCCAAAGACTTGTCTCAAGCCTGGCACATATTTTATGTAGAAAGTAAAAGTTTATTTTTTTAATTATACATTTCGTTTTTCACAGAAGTCACCGTCCCAGTCAGATAAATATTGTATTGCTCCCCGGTGTAACCGTGACTCACCGGAGGATATGGATCAGGGGCTTGTATGTATGTAGTGGGGAATCGCGATGCAGCCTAGAACAAAATCTAACCCCATTCAACCCCCCAATAACGACAGACCATTTAATATGGGTGAAACAGGCCACAGCATTTATTATCACAAACTAAATTACTGCATAACACATGACAGGTGTATAGTCGCCATTTGGGCAGTCGGAATCCAGGACAAACCACCCCCATAACCTAACCCAATAACACACAGACACTAAGTATTATGGGGAAATTTGTCCACAGCTTTATTAACCAATAATTATAATAATAATAATAATAATAATAATAATAATAACAATAATAAATTAACATATTAAACATGGGTCATTGCCCCCCATACTCCGCCCCCTGGCATCCTGTTCCTTCGGCTACCATACAAAAGGCAATGACCCCCATATAATAACACCTATACATATTTATAACATATTTATCACATACACCAACATTCCAAAGTACCAACCAACCATTAACCACGGCAGGGGTATACCCGGATACCCCTGCCCCACCAGGTTCTGAGTCACCTCCAGGACTCGAAACCTCTCAACCACCGATGACCACAATCTGTTTATTCCACCTCACGTTCATCCAGGGGAGCCTATTTCCTCTCCTTCGGCTCCCCGTCCCGCCGCTGTGAAAGAAACGGGTTAAATAAACACATAACAAACAAAGGGAGGGTGGGTGGGACAAACTCAACCGGGTAGAAAGTTAGAATGACTCACCTAAGATGGCTGCTCATTTAAATAGCCCATCCTACTTACCCATAATCCAACCCTTGCTTACTTCCTCCTAAGCCCGCCTCCTAACCCCTGTCAAGGCCTTTTTCCGCTTAGCTGCGCTCTGGCTACATGGGGCTACATCCATAACTTTATTTATTAAATCTCTTTTTTTCTGTAACCAAAACATTAGACATAAATAAGCATAAATTAACATATATACATATATAACTCCACCCATAGTGTTATACAGTGACCCAACCGTCCTTGCCAATAAAACCTGGAGTGGTTCCTAATCACCACTCCCTCTCACCTCCCCCCTCATCATAAAAATCATATATTTCCAATGCCTGCCATCAGCCGACCTTATCCACGCTCGATGGGCACGAGACCTCAGGCAACCTAAAGTTTAACCTTTGGAGCAGGGGAGGTTTGAGACCTTAAAAACTTGTTCATCTCATTCCATATACTTAAACGTAACCTCAAACTCAATTGGCAAGGACATATCCCCGGCTAGCTGTGACTAAATACACTAATAGGGCGGGCAGGAGGGAAGCTGTTTGCTGGCCCGAATCCCAAGTGGCACTGAGGTAAGACCTCCCCCACACTAACTTACACAGAACATAATCCCACCCACAGACTCTTTCCCAACCAATCCCATGCATCTATCCCCACACTCCTACATGTGCCCTTGTCCAAGTTGTCCACTTAGCTGCGCTATCTCCCCAGGGCCTGATCGTTAGACTGACTCCTTCCTTTACCGACCGTAAGGCTGCTAGGACTTTCTGGGTGACTAGTTTTAATAAAACGTGCAGCAAAGCAAGGCTCGACTAGATATTTACTAGCCATGATCTTGACGTTTTAAAGGAAGAGACAAATGTATATAAAATGTTCCTTAAAGGGTCACTCCAAAACACTACAGTTTCCTGAATTGCTTTAGGGGTTAATTGCTGTCCCCCATCACAATTCATAAAAAGTGCTGATTTCAGGAGAAATTCAGTAAATTTGGATCGGTTTGGGAACACCCCTGGGCAGCCAAATTGACAGCCCGGAGAGCTTCCTGGCTCCCTCTGCTTGATTGTTCACGTACTATGTGAAGCATTAGTCACTGCTGCCCTGTGAGAAGCATTCTGTTGGGCACGCAAGATCAACGTATTTGATTGGCACATTTGCGGCAATCACCACACATCCAACACATTTAACAAAGTTTCTTCACAGGTGTGATGGTTGTGGTTGAGAGAGGACTGGAGAAAAAGGTGTGGGGGAGGGGAGGCTGGCATTTCGAGGGTTAAAGGAATACTCCCAACATGAAAACATAAATAAATGTGAGTATTCCTTTAAATGAGCAGAACATTTTCTGTAAGTCTGTCTCACATGGCCAGAATACTGTCTGTGACAACTGCTTGATTGGAGTGTCGCTACGGATAAGAGACTGTGTGTGCGTTTCCCTAGAAAAAGTTTTCTGACTTTGTTCCAGGTTTAACATGGGAATCCAGATGTTCCAATATGCAGATCCTACAGCCATAAGGGGTAATCGTTTTAGCCAAAATAACAAACCCTATCACACCCTCCCTAACCCAACAATAACATAGAGAATATGCTGGGAGGTAAAGCCATCGCTGGCCACATTTATTGAATACATCAACATGGCATCATGGCAGCAAAAACCATTCAAACAGGTGGTGACACTGAGGGTTAAACTCCTGAGCCCACAAGAGGATGCGGCTCAACCTAATCCTGCAGCCGAGCACCCATTGCATCCACTCAAGCAGGGGCATAAGGGCAGCAAGGGAGAATCTTTGGTACGCCCACCTTGAACGCAGACTGCAGGCGGGCGCCCCAGTCAGGTCACTGCCCAATAGGGGAAAAAGCCCAACCTCCTTGCCGCTGTCACTCCCACCCTCTCTTTCTGCTCCACGCCCTAAAGCCGTACCCTCTCACCACAAGAGATGCAATCTATTGTCGTCAACCAAACAACATATATATTATTTTTTTGTGCAGCCTGGGTTAGACCTGGGGCACCAGAGCCTCATGAAAGTCAGCAAGAAAAAGGTCCAGACCAGCAGCGCTAAGGTAGAGCCATCAGGCCTAAAAAGTTCAACGCGGTCGGCAGAAATGCCAAGATGCCCTATGATAAACCCATGCAGGTCAGCAACAGCCCGACCTACCAGCCTATTAAGTTTTTTCCTGGAGAAGAAACCCTGCGCCACTGAAGCCTGGACAACACATTGGACCACCCAATGCTCACGCCTGGTAACCAAACAGAAAGCCAGAGGAGATCCGAGCAGACAACCCATGCCAGGTCTTACACTGGAACAGACCCCAAATAGTTACGACCAAGTTGGAGCACCAGGATGTGCAGACTCCCCCATCAAGCCCAAGCCTCCTGAAGCAACACTGGGAGAGCAGGCCAGCAAAGGCTGCACCGTCCCAACCAGCGGACACACACCCGATAGGCTGAAAACCCCAGAGTCTGGCCCAGCGATGATGAGAGTGCGTACAAGGAAGTGGACGAATGAGTGACCTACTAGCCAAATACATGTGAGTAGAGCAGCTCCTAAATGAAAACCAGAGTGAATAAATGAAAAACAAAACAGGTAACACATTAACCTGCGCAGCCGATAGGGGCCTAACATATAGCTTGTACCTCTGCGACATCCACCGCCCCAAGTGATGAAGTACATCCAGGGGGTGGCCCAGCGCAGCTGCAAAAGTTGCCGCGCCAATCCTGAAAGTATGGGAAGTGATATGGCAGAAAGTCAACCCCACATGATACACCGCTAAGCTCAAAACCCTGGTAAACTGAAAACGCAACAGCGCTGAACCGTCCGCGTGGACCAGAAACTGGGCACAACTCAGGGGACTCAAGTGAGCGAAGGAACTAACAAGTTGCACAGGGCAAAAAGCGCTATCTGCCGAGGGAGGCATGGACACCAATGTACCTCGCCCCTCCTGGTCAGACTTGGAACGGGGAATGAAAAGCAAAACTGGAAAGGTAGACATGAGCAGCTTGGATCCCACGGCCCACCACCATGGATAACGGAACTACTAGCTCCCCCACCCGAAACGCACCATGAAAAGCCAGGGAAAACACTGCCTGAAAAAGATAGACGCAGAAGAACAAACAAATGGTAAAGCAAGCAGAAGCGACAGCAGACGAGAAGGGGTTATCGGTTCCCGAGTGTCCGGCGGACTAGACTAGACCTACTCCAACCCCTGAGAACCTGCCTAACCTTCAAAAACCTAGAAGGATCTGGCTTACCTGCAAATCTCAGAAAGAAGGAAAGGGCAGCAAGTCTGGTCCCCACCATAGCTCTAGAAAGGCCGCGGGAACGTAATGTAGCCAGCCAACTCAAAACCGCCACCTGGGAGGCCTCCACATCACAAACTGCCACCTGGGAGGCTTTCACATGATACCCATAGAGAAACTGACCCATTTGCCCCAGCAGCAGATGTACGACCTCCAAGTTTGAGGGGCCAGCTTTCACCAAGGGGAAAATGAGCTTCCATTGTCCACCATCTGCCAAAGAATAGGAGGACAATCAGTGCCCTGAGCTGCAAACCGAGAGAGCAACGGATCTAAAAAGATCCCACTGAAAACATAACAAAGCATCCGTCAGTGTATTATTGACCCCGGGAATATGGCGACCTGCAAAGTGAATGTTATTCTGCAGGCAACGGAGAACTAGCATACGGAGCAACCTAACCACAAGGGGAGAAGAGGCTGACAACCGATTGATGACGTGAACCACCGACTGGTTATCAGTCCAAAAAACAACGGACCGGTCACGGAAACGCGAGCACCACCCGACTGCCAAAAACGAACTCTGTTGAAGTCCCGCAAAAAACACCCCCAGATGCAAAGATCCTCCAACATGTCCCTAGACAAGGAGATCTTAGCTTGGCCCCTAGGACTGCCAAGAAGGGCCATCTCCAGATGCCTATTGAAAACCCTACCCAAAACTTATTGCAAATCCCTCAGGGACAAAACCCGTGTTGCCACAGCCATACAAACCAAAAGCAGCGTCCTATCAACCTTGTCCTGTGGTAGCCTACACTGCATTAAAGAGGTGTCTATTTCAATTCCCAAAAAGGAGCGTGACAGAGCGCGGGAGACCACCTTGAAGTCGGCCGGTGAAAATCGCGGGACTGGAAGTTATGGCCACTTGGTACATAACGTTATGTATCACATCACTCCCGGATCACCTTGGGATCAACGAAATCCCTTTCCAGAAAAACGTAGTAAAGGTCAGTATAATGAGTTTTGTGGCTCCGTATAGGCAGCGTAAGGTAACATTGCAACCACTTACTGGATCAAATTATTTGTTATAGGGAAATAAACATCTAACTTAGTTTTTAGCAAGAAACAAGTTAAAATAAGTAATATTCGAGATGGCAAACTGTCCACTTTTCCTTATTCATTTTTATTGTTAGAGATGGGACTCTTTGATGTAATATAATTATCAGAATGTATAAATATTGACCCCATTTTACAATTCCTTAAGGTGATGATACTTGCATACCACAGTATGGACACCCTAGAAATAAGAGTTCAGGCTTCCTGATTGACAGCTCTGGTGGGATGGCACACAGCTGTTTTAAGCCAATGAGAGAGGGTGAGCACAGGTTGCTCTTTGTAGTTGTTATGGTGTTTGTGTGATCTCTTTAAAATAAATAAAGCAGAACTTCTTGATTAGACACCTGGTACATTAAAAAGGGCTCCTTCCAATTAGGAATCCACTGAAATGGCCACGGGAGCCAATTTGGGTTTCTGTCGAAGGCGGTAATAAAAACAATTAGTTTAAGACCATAAGATATGGGGATTTTGTCCTCTCAAATTGTTAAATTTATAGGAATCCAAATTTGTGTACCCAATAGTGACTTGTTATATAAAAACACAAATGGGGGGATGTGCTGACTAGCAAACAGAACAGATTTGTTTAGTTGGTAAATACAGGGGTCCAAATTTATGCAGTTTATTTTATTTTTATTATTCACAAATACATATTAGTTAAATATAGGGGATAAAGAGACATAACATTAGAAGTGACCTTTCTCCTTTAAAAAGTTCCAACAAAGAACATGGTGATTCTTTATATGGGATAGCATCGGAGTTGTTAGTGAAGTAAAATTTCCCCTTATGCCCAGCTGATCTTTCTGCCACTAAACCTGCTAGCACTTCCAGCCTAGTAGCCAGCCCAATAGCCAAAACAGTAGCCAATACAGTAGCTAGCTACATAGCCCTATCAGCCCACTAGCACTGCCAGCCCAGTAGCCAGCCCATTAGCACTTCCAACCAAGTAAGCAGCCCAGTAACACATACAACCAAGTAGCCAGCCCAGTAGCACGTCCAATACAGTAGCTAGTCCAGTAGCACGTTCAACCCAGTAGCCAGCCTAGTGGCATATCCAACCCAGTAACCAGCCCAGTAGCACTGCCAGCCAAGTAGCATGCCCAATCCAGTAGCCAGCCCACTAGGATGGCCAGTGCAGTAGCCATCCCACTAGCACTGTCAGTCCAGTAGCCAGCCCAGTTGCACATCCAACCCAGTAGCCAGCCACTAGTACTACCAACCCAGTAGCCAGCCCACTAGCACTGCCAGCCCAGTAGCATATACAACCCAGTAGCCAGCCCAGTAGCACATACAAGCCAGTAGCCAGCCTAGTAGTACATCCAACCCAGTAGCCAGCCCAGTAGCACGTCCAACCCAGTAGCAAGCCCAGTAGCACTGCCAACCCAGTTGCACATCCAACCCAGTAGCCAGCCCACTAGTACTTCCAACCCAGTAGCCAGCCCAGTAGCACGTCCAACCCAGTAGCCAGTCCACTAGCACTGCTGGCCAGGTAGCATATACAACCCAGTAGCCAGCCTAGTAGCACATCCAACCCAGTAGCCAGCCCAGTAGCACGTCCAACCCAGTAGTCAGCTCACTGGCACTGCCAGAACATCATCAGTTGTCTTCCTCTAACGCTTCTGGTGCAATGCTTTTTCAATATAATGAAATGTGGCTAAGATTAGCAAGCAGAGAAATGCTGCATACACCAGAGGAGTGGAGGGCAGACAGGACCAAAGGGTGGATGTAACAGTAGCCACGAAAGGTTGCTCTGGAAAAGAGATAAGAGTATAGCAGATGTCTTATCCCATAGTGGGATCCATTAGCTGAACTTTCCACAGTCTTAGAAAAAGCTATTTAAAAGAAACAAAGATTGATGTAAAGATTGAATGCAATTAATGTGAAAGATGGGTGCGCTATCACACCATGAACTATTCTAACACACACAGAGCAGGCAATAAGTGCCACTTCTTGGCATCAGGGTGAGGGGAGGGAAAACAAGGGAGAACGATCGGAGCAGCTGGCTCCGTCCAGGTTTTCCAACACCTTTCCTGGCTTCTGTTTCATTTTTCTTGTCCTGTGGACAAGTAGATTGCTCCACTCTGGCCCTTGAAAATAAGATTTGTGCAGACAAACAGCCTCTATAACACGTGTTGGTTTAGGGAGGAGGTTTGGAAGGTGTGAGAAGACTTTTATAATGGTGGCCAAGCAGCCTTAACGGCAATATGGCGCTGTATTTCTGTATTTTTTATTGGTACCTCATGATAAATGAACTGTAAAGGGGCCGTATATCTCTCAGCGTACAAATACTCCATAAAATACATGGGGTCCTTTCACTAGGCTGCGTATTGTGCAGAATTAACAAAAGAATTGAACATTTATGTTCCAGAATTAAACAAATTCTTCTGAATTGACAGAAAACGTCCAAATTCAATGCTAATTCTAGAAATGTCCCTGCTCAATGAATAAACATCACAAGCTTTTCATTGTACTGAGATCCACATATGATTTTTGTACTATATCTGGAATAAAGCAATATTTATCTTCGCCAAACAAAAAGTATGAGAATAGTGGGATAGGCAGAAATGAATTGCTAGCCTTTTGGTTAGTCCATCGTTCCTGCTCTATAAAAACTGACAGAAAGTATCAGTGACTACTAATTTGATGATAAACATCGCAGATAAGATGTAACGTTCTTATAACTGTTCACACTCATTCTGCACCTAATAGAATATTGTTCCATTATCAGTAGTGATGTCCTGAACTGTTCGCTGGCGAATAGTTCCTGGCGAACATTGCTTGTTCGCGTTCGCCACGGATGCCGAAAACATGCGCTGTTCGGTCCGCCCCCTATTTGTCATCATTGAGTAAACTTTGACCCTGCCTGTATCTCACAGTCAACAGACAAATTCCAGCCAATCAGCAGCAGACCCTCCCTCACAGACCCTCCCACCTCCTGGACAGCATCCATTTTAGATTCATTCGGAAGCTGCATTCTTAGTGAGAGGAGGGACACTGTAGCTGCTGCTCATTAGATAGGGAAATTGATAGCTAGGCTAGGGTATTCAGTGTCCACTACAGTCCTGAAGGACTCATCTGATCTCTGCTGTAAGGACAGCACCCCAAAAAGCCCTTTTAAGGTTTAGAACATCAGTCTGCTTTTTTTTTCTTCTGTGTAATGTAATTGCAGTTGCCTGCCTGCTAGCCTGTGTGTCAGGCTCACAGCATATACGTGCCCACTTGCCCAGTGCCACCACTCACTCACTGGTGTCCCAATAGCTTGCATTTAAAAAAAACTAAACTTTTTGGACTGTAATATAATAGCAGTGTGCATTTCAGGGCCTGCCAGGGCACAGTGTCACACCAGTGCAACTCATATCTGGTGTAACAGTAGTGTACATTTAAAAAAAAAAATATTTTGACTGTAATAGATTGAATAGCAGTTAGTTGTCTGCCAGTGTGTGTGTCAGGCTCACAGTGTATACTGTGCCCACTTGCCCAGTGCCACCACTCATATCTGGTGTCACAATAGCTTGCATTTAACAAAAAAAAACCTTTTTGGACTGTAATATAATAGCAGTCAGTTTCCTTCACTAGTGTGCGTTTCAGGGCCTGCCCAGTGCCACCACTCACTCATATCTGGTGTTCCAATAGCTTGCATTTAAAACAAACTAAACTTTTTGGACTGTAATATAATAGCAGTCAGTTTCCTTCACTAGTGTGCGTTTCAGGGCCTGCCCAGTGCCACCACTCACTCATATCTGGTGTCCCAATAGCTTGCATTTAAAAAAAAAAAACTTTTTGGACTGTAATATAATAGCAGTCAGTTTCCTTCACGAGTGTGCGTTTCAGGGCCTGCCCAGTGCCACCACTCACTCATATCTGGTGTCCCAATAGCTTGCATTTAAAAAAAAAAACTTTTTGGACTGTAATATAATAGCAATCAGTTTAGAAACATAGAAACATAGAATGTGACGGCAGATAAGAACCATTCGGCCCATCTAGTCTGCCCAGTTTTCTAAATACTTTCATTAGTCCCTGGCATTATCTTATAGTAAGGATAGCCTTATGCCTATCCCACGCATGCTTAAACTCCTTTACTGTGTTAACCTCTACCACTTCAGCTGGAAGGCTATTCCATGCATCCACTACCCTCTCAGTAAAGTAATACTTCCTGATATTATTTTTAAACCTTTGTCCTTCTAATTTTAGACTATGTCCTCTGGTTGTGGTAGTTTTTCTTCTTTTAAATATAGTCTCCTCCTTTACTGTGTTGATTCCCTTTATGTATTTAAATGTTTCTATCATATCCCCCTGTCTCTTCTTTCCACCAAGCTATACATGTTAAGATCCTTTAACCTTTCCTGGTAAGTTTTATCCTGCAATCCATGAACCAGTTTAGTAGCCCTTCTTTGAACTCTCTCTAAGGTATCAATATCCTTCTGAAGATATGGTCTCCAGTGCTGTGTACAGTACTCCAAGTGACTCCAGTCAACCCTGTTACATATCTTAGTATCATCCGCAAAAAGACACACCTTACCATCAAGACCTTCTGCAATATCACTAATAAAAATATTAAAGAGAATGGGTCCAAGTACAGATCCCTGAGGTACCCCACTGGTGACAAGCCCAAGCTTCGAATATACTCCATTGACTACAACCCTCTGTTGCCTGTCACTCAGCCACTGCCTTACCCATTCAACAATATTGGAATCCAAACTCAAAGATTGCAGTTTATTGATAAGCCTTCTATGTGCAACAGTGTCAAAAGCCTTACTGAAATCTAGGTAAGCAATGTCTACTGCACCACCCTGATCTATAATTTTAGTTACGCAATCAAAAAAATCAATAAGATTAGTTTGGCATGATCTCCCTGAAGTAAACCCATGTTGTCTCTGATCTTGAAATCCATGTGTTTTTAGATGTTCAACAATCCTATCCTTTAACATGGTTTCCATCACTTTCCCCACTACTGAAGTAAGGCTTACTGGCCTATAGTTGCCCGACTCCTCCCTATTACCTTTCTTGTGAATGGGCACAACATTCGCTAACTTCCAATCTTCTGGGACTACTCCTGTTAACAATGATTGGTTAAATAAATCTGTTAATGGTTTTGCTAGTACACCACTAAGCTCTTTTGATAGCTTTGGGTGTATTCCATCAGGTCCCATTGACTTATTTGTCTTTACTTTTGACAGTTGAAATAGAACCTCTTCCTCTGTAAACTCACATGTAATAAATTACTCATTTATCCTTTTTTTTAACAGAGGTCCCTTTCCTTCATTTTCAGCTGTAAATACCGAACAAAAATATTAATTGAGGCAGTCAGCTAGACCTTTATCCTCATCTACATACCTTCCTTCTTTTGTTTTTAATCTAACTAATCCTTGTTTTACTTTTCTTTTCTCATTTATGTATCTAAAAAAAGTTTTGTCCCCCTTTTTTACTGACTGTGCTATTTTCTCCTCTGTGTGTGATTTGGAAGCTCTTATAACTTGCTTAGCCTCTTTCTGCCTAATCTTATAGGTCATTCTGTCTTCCTCACTCTGGGTTTTTTTATAATTACTAAATGCTAACTTTTTGTTTTTTACTATTTTGGCCACATCTGCGGAGTACCACAGTGGTTTCTTGAGTTTTTTGCTTTTACTGACAAGCCTAATGCAATTTTCTGTTGCCTTCAGTAGTGCAGCTTTTAAATAATCCCATTTATTTTGGACTCCATTTAAATTGCTCCAGTCTGATAATGACTCCTTTACACATATTCTAATTTTAGAAAAGTCTGTTTTTCTAAAGTCTAAAACTTTTGTTTTTGTGTGGTGTGACTCAGTCACTGTTCTTATATTAAACCACACTGACTGATGATCACTGGATCCTAAACTTTCACCTACAGTAATATCTGATACCAAATCTCCATTTGTTAACACTAAATCTAGTATGGCCTCTTTACGAGTTGGCTCCTCAACGACTTGTTTTAGAGACAATTCCAGTAGGGAGTTTAGAATATGTGTGCTTCTGGCACAAGTAGCTATTTTTGTTTTCCAATTCACATCAGGAAGATTAAAGTCACCCATGGTGATAACTTCCCCCTTCATTGTCATTTTAGCTATTTCTTCAACTAGTAGATTATCTAACTCTTCAATTTGTCCTGGGGGCCTATAAATTACACCTACACGAACTACTGTGTGATTACCAAATTCTAACGTAACCCAAATAGACTCTATGTTCGTCTCACTAACCTTTATTAGGCTAGATTTTATGCTATCCTTCACATACAGGGCCACCCCTCCCCCTTTCCTTCACGAGTGTGCGTTTCAGGGCCTGCCAGGGCACAGTGTCACACCAGTGCCACTCATATCTGTTGTCACAGTAGCTTGCACGCATAGTACCACTAATCGAAAAAAAAAATGACAGGCAGAGGCAGGCCACCCCGCAGGGGCCGTCGTGGTGCTGTGATTACCTTTGGCCCTAGAATAATGCCCAGTGTTTAGAGGCCAAGTACCCTGAACTTGAAAAGTTCTGAGGACATAGTTGACTGGCTAACACAGGACACCCAATCTTCTACAGCTTCCGCTCGGAACCTTGACGCCCCATCCTCCTCCAGCTTAGCTTCGGGCACCTCTCAAGTTACCACTCGCCCGCCTGCCGCCACCACCAACACTAGCACCACAGCCGCTTCACTTGATCTGTCAGAGGAGTTATTTACACATCAGTTGGAAGAAATGAGTGATGCGCAACCATTATTGCCAGAGGATGTAGATAACAGGGATATGTCTCAGTCAGGCAGCATTACACACGTACGGTGTGATGATGATGATGTTGTACCCGCTGCTGCTCCTTTGCTGAGTTGTCAGATACAAGTGAAGCGGTTGATGATGACGATGCGTCCGTGGATGTCACGTGGGTGCCCGCTAGAAGAGAAGAAGAACAGGGGGAATGTTCAGATGGGGAGACATAGAGGAGGAGGAGACGAGTTGGAAGCAGGGGGAGGTCGTCGCAAGGAGCTAGTGGCACAGTCACAGTCAGACAGCATGCATCGGCACCCGGGGTCAGCCAGACAACACGCCAATCAATGCATGCTGTTGCCACCACCAGAATGCCGTCATTGCAGAGCTCAGCAGTGTGGCATTTTTTTTGTGTGTCTGCCTCTGACAACTGCGATGCCATTTGCAACCTGTGCCAAAAGAAACTGAGTCATGGGAAGTCCAACACCCACCTAGGTACAACTGCTTTGCGAAGGCACATGATCGCACATCACAAACGCCTATGGGATCAACACATGAGTACAAGCAGCACACAAACTCAATGCCGCCATCCTCCTCCTGGTCCAGCATCTTCAGCCACGTTAACCACTGCTGTCCTCCTTGCCCCCTCTCAACCATCTGCCCCTCCATCTCTCGCCTTGAGCAGTTCCTGCTCATCTGCCCACAGTCAGGTGTCTGTCAAGGACATGTTTGAGCGTAAGAAGCCAATGTCACAAAGTCACCCCCTTGCCCAGCGTCTGACAGCTGGCTTGACTGAACTCTTAGTCCGCCAGCTTTTACCATACAAGCTGGTGGAGTCTGAGGCGTTCAGAAAATTTGTAGCTATTGGGACACCACAGTGGAAGGTCGAAATTTCTTTGCACAAAACGCAATCCCCAACCTGTACTCGATTGTGCAAAAGGAAGTAATGGCATGTTTGGCACACAGTGTTGGGGCAAGGGTCCATCTGACCACTGATACCTGTTCTGCAAAGCATGATCAGGGCAGGTATATCACCTACACTGCGCATTGGCTAAATCTGCTGACGGCTGCCAAGCATGGAATGTGTGGCTCTGCAGAGGAGTTGGTGACACCGCCATGACTTGCATGACTTCCTCCTACTCCATCCTCTTCCATAACCTCCTCTTCTGCTGCTGCGTCTTGCTCCACATCAACGGCACCCCCCCAGCTCCCCAGGTACTGTTCAACATCCCGGATACAGCAGTGTCACGCCGTCTTGGGGTTGACTTGCCTGAAAGCAGAGAGTCACACTGGACCAGCACTCCTGTCCGCCCTGAACGCACAGGTGGATCAGTGGCTGACTTCGCACCAACTGGAGATCGGCAAAGTGGTTTGTGATAACGGAAGAAATTTGTTGGCGGCATTGCATTTGGGCAAGTTGACACATGTGCCGTGCATGGCACATGTGTGTAATCTGATCGTACAACACTTTGTGCATAAGTACCTAGGCTTACAGGACGTCCTTAAGCAGGCCAGGAAGGTGTGTGGCCATTTCAGGCGTTCCTACACGGCCATGGCGCACTTTTCCGATATCCAAAGGCGAAACAACATGCCAGTGAGGCGCTTGGTTTGCGACAGCCCGACACGTTGGAATTCAACACTCCTAATGTTCAACCGCCTGCTCCAACAAGAAAAAGCCGTTAACGACTATTTGTATGACCGGGGTGCTAGGACAGCCTCTGCGGAGCTGGGAATTTTTTTGCCACGTTACTGGACGCTCATGCGCAATGCCTGTAGGCTCATGCGTCCTTTTGAGGAGGTGACAAACCTAGTCAGTCGCACCGAAGGCACTATCAGCGACAACATACCATTTGTTTTCTTCCTGGAGCGTGCCCTGCGAAGAGTGCTGGATCAGGCCGTAGATGAGCGTGAAGAGGAAGAGTTGTGGTCACCATCACTACCAGAAACAGCCTTATCAGCATCGCTTGCTGGACCTGTGGCAGCGCTGGAAGAGGATAGTGAGGAAGAGGAGTCAGAGGAGGAATGTGGCTTTGAGGAGGAGGAGGAAGACCAACCACAACAGGCATCCCAGGGTGCTCGTTGTCACCTATCTGGTACCCGTGGTGTTGTACGTGGCTAGGGGGAAGAACATACCTTCAGAGAGATCACTGAGGACGAGGAACAGGACATGAGTAGCTCGGCATCCAACCTTGTGCAAATGGGGTCTTTCATGCTGTCGTGCCTGATGAGGGACCCTCGTATAAATACACCACATATTTGGTGGCACATAAGATTGCATGCGCAGTGCCCCAAATTTGAAGTAGGAGGACCGACAGAGCATCTTTTTCCATCTGTAGCGTTACTTAACTTGTCCGGGGGGCGGCCGAGGTCCTCTGTTCCCGGCGCGCTCAGAGCGCCGATGACGGCGGGTGCTGACCGCGGAATGCGGTCACGTGTCCCACCTAGCTCTGAGAGCGCGCCGCGCGTCACAAGCACGCTCTTAATGGGGAAGTGGGAGCCGAAAATCAAAACGGTCCCCCATTGGCCCCTGTCACCCCACACTCCCCATACTCTCACATTTTGGGGGCGTGGATATGACAGGGGCCATAAAAGGTATTTAAACTTAAATAAAAGGTATTTAAACTCTCCCTTTACTCCCTGCCCTATCGTGGTTTCTGTTGCAGTTCCCTTTAGCGCTTGTTGTGTTCTGTTGTGTTCCTTCGTATTGACTTTGGCTTTGTTTCTGACTACGTTATCTCTTTATCCTTATCTGTTCTGTTTGCCGGCTTGCTGTTTACTGTGTACCAGACCCGGCTAGTCCTAGTTTACGCTGTCTCTTTGTGCCCTTGATCTCGGATCGTTACTGACTCTGTCTCCTCTCATATACGTCGAGTCCGGCCATTCTAAGGTCCGGTAGACGTATCTATCCTCTGTGTTGTCTTTTGTCGAGTTGAATCCTGCGAGTTGGGGTAAATTTTTGTTACACCATCCCCCTCTTCCTAAAATCGATGCCTTATATACACGTCCCCTGATAGGGATTAAACTGATAAGAATAGTACTACTTAATACACTACTCCTATCTGGTGGCACATTAGATTGCACGCGCAGTGCCCCAAATTGGAAGTAGGAGGACCGACCAAGCATCTTTTTCCATCTCCCGCTTCCTAAAATCGATGCCTTATATTCACGTCCCCTGATAGGGGACGTAACAGGGATTAAACTGATAAGAATAGTACTACTTAACACACCACTCATATCTGGTGGCACATTAGATTGCACGCGCAGTGCCCCAAATTTGAAGTAGGAGGACCGACCAAGCATCTTTTTCCATCTCCCGCTTCCTAAAATCGATGCTTTATATACACGTCCCCTGATAGGGGACGTAACAGGGATTAAACTGATAGGAATAGTACTACTTAACACACCACTCCTATCTGGTGGCACATTAGATTGCACGCGCAGTGCCCCAAATTTGAAGTAGGAGGACCGACCAAGCATCTTTTTCCATCTCCCGCTTCCTAAAATCGATGCCTTATATACACGTCCCCTGATAGGGGACGTAACAGGGATTAAACTGATAAGAATAGTACTACTTAACACACCACTCCTATCTGGTGGCACATTAGATTGCACGCGCAGTGCCCCAAATTTGAAGTAGGAGGACCGACCAAGCATCTTTTTCCATCTCCCGCTTCCTAAAATCGATGCCTTATATTCACGTCCCCTGATAGGGGACGTAACAGGGATTAAACTGATAAGAATAGTACTACTTAACACACCACTCCTATCTGGTGACACATTAGATTGCATGCGCAGTGCCCCAAATTTGAAGTAGGAGGACTGACCAAGCATCTTTTTCCATCTCCCGCTTCCTAAAATCGATGCCTTATATACACGTCCCCTGATAGGGGATGTAACAGGGATTAAACTGATAAGAATAGTACTACTTAACACACTACTCCTATCTGGTGGCACATTAGATTGCACGCGCAGTGCCCCGAATTTGAAGTAGGAGGACCGACCAAGCATCTTTTTCCATCTCCCGCTTCCTAAAATCGATGCCTTATATTCACGTCCCCTGATAGGGGACGTAACAGGGATTAAACTGATAAGAATAGTACTACTTAACACACCACTCCTATCTGGTGGCACATTAGATTGCATGCGCAGTGCCCCAAATTTGAAGTAGGAGGACTGACCAAGCATCTTTTTCCATCTCCCGCTTCCTAAAATCGATGCCTTATATACACGTCCCCTGATAGGGGACGTAACAGGGATTAAACTGATAGGAATAGTACTACTTAACACACCACTCCTATCTGGTGGCACATTAGATTGCACGCGCAGTGCCCCAAATTTGAAGTAGGAGGACCGACCAAGCATCTTTTTCCATCTCCCGCTTCCTAAAATCGATGCCTTATATACACGTCCCCTGATAGGGGACGTAACAGGGATTAAACTGATAGGAATAGTACTACTTAACACACCACTCCTATCTGGTGGCACATTAGATTGCACGCGCAGTGCCCCAAATTTGAAGTAGGAGGACCGACCAAGCATCTTTTTCCATCTCCCGCTTCCTAAAATCGATGCCTTATATACACGTCCCCTGATAGGGGATGTAACAGGGATTAAACTGATAAGAATAGTACTACTTAACACACCACTCCTATCTGGTGGCACATTAGATTGCACGCGCAGTGCCCCGAATTTGAAGTAGGAGGACCGACCAAGCATCTTTTTCCATCTCCCGCTTCCTAAAATCGATGCCTTATATACACGTCCCCTGATAGGGGATGTAACAGGGATTAAACTGATAAGAATAGTACTACTTAACACACTACTCCTATCTGGTGGCACATTAGATTGCAAGGGCAGTGCCCCGAATTTGAAGTAGGAGGACCGACCAAGCATCTTTTTCCATCTCCCGCTTCCTAAAATCGATGCCTTATATTCACGTCCCCTGATAGGGGACGTAACAGGGATTAAACTGATAAGAATAGTACTACTTAACACACCACTCCTATCTGGTGGCACATTAGATTGCATGCGCAGTGCCCCAAATTTGAAGTAGGAGGACTGACCAAGCATCTTTTTCCATCTCCCGCTTCCTAAAATCGATGCCTTATATTCACGTCCCCTGATAGGGGACGTAACAGGGATTAAACTGATAAGAATAGTACTACTTAACACACTACTCCTATCTGGTGGCACATTAGATTGCACGCGCAGTGCCCCAAATTGGAAGTAGGAGGACCGACCAAGCATCTTTTTCCATCTCCTGCTTCCTAAAATCGATGCCTTATATTCACGTCCCCTGATAGGGGACGTAACAGGGATTAAACTGATAAGAATAGTACTACTTAACACACCACTCCTATCTGGTGGCACATTAGATTGCACGCGCAGTGCCCCACATTTGAAGTAGGAGGACCGACCAAGCATCTTTTTCCATCTCCCGCTTCCTTGGTGGAGGAAGAGAGACCTTCAACGACATCAGTGAGGATAAGGAACGGGACATGGCTAGCTTGGTATCCAACCTTGTGCAAATGGGGAGTTTGCGGTTGTGCAAATCGACTGTTTGCGGTTGTTTGCAGTGCGTTAAACAGGGAGTTTGGTCTGTCACTGTGAAGCGGGCGTAACCCTTACACTACCTGTTTGATACAACATCATACCTGATGTTTTAAAGCATGTTATTCCAAACAATTTAGGAATGTTAGGTGATTTATGCCCTTTATGGATTAAAACCAGACTCTGCATCAACTATGTAATTTTCCATGGGAGTTTTGCCATGGATCCCCCTCCGACATGCCACAGTCCAGGTGTTAGTCCCCTTGAAACAACTTTTCTATCACTATTGTGG
This sequence comes from Pelobates fuscus, assembly GCF_036172605.1. Lineage (NCBI taxonomy): Eukaryota > Metazoa > Chordata > Amphibia > Anura > Pelobatidae > Pelobates > Pelobates fuscus. Next base: position 385,884,826 of record NC_086321.1, read on the forward strand.
CCAGAAATAGTCCCTGTGTGTTTTGAAATTCGAAGTCTATTTGAAGTCTATGGCGGTTCGCCCGGTTCGCCCGTTCGCGAACGTTTGTGGAAGTTGGCGTTCGCCGTTCGCGAACCAAAATGTTATGTTCGCGACATCACTAATTATGAGAAGTCACACTTTTTTATCACACTGTGTTTTACACCCCACCTCCTATAGACTGTAAGCTCGTTTGAGCAGGGTCCTCTTCAACCTATCGTTCCTGTAAGTTTTTGTAATTGTCTCATCTATTGTTAAATCTCCCCTCTGATAATGTTGTAAAGCGCTACGGAATATGCTGGCGCTATATAAATACCAGTAATAATAATAATCAGTCAGAAATTACTACTGTATCTTATATTTTATAATGAGAACATGTTTATCAACACCCATCGACCTCAATTAAATATTTTTGGATCAGATTTTAAAATGACCAGAATATGTTAGAAAACTCTGATTTAACTACAGAAGGCACCATTCCAGTCTATGAGAATATTTGTTGATAAATCAACTGGAAGGTTTTTCTAACAAAGTGTGATCGTTTGGAAAGTTATCCAGAAATATGAAATTGAGGCCATAATGTTTCGGGTACGATATGGTGTTTTTGTTTTTTTTGTGTGCTTTCTATAACACTGAGCCCATTCTGTATAACACACACTGAGACATTCTGAGTAAGCAGATTTAAACGAGGGCTAAATGCAGCCCTTTGAGATCGCCTAGTGAGTGAATTGTTGCGCACTAGCAATGCACGTACCTGATTAATTCATAACGCCTGTTATGACAAACGCCCTGTGGTCTGGTCATTTGCCACAACCTCCTGGAGGAACCTGCTAGCCAGCCTCCTGCCCCAGGATTATGGACCATACAAAATACCCTGCAAACTACTCTTTTCGTGTGATTTAGGATTATGTTGTTCGGGAACCGAACAACCGCAAGAACCAGAGACCATCCGGGAGCTTGTTAAGCCCAATTGACACCTTGTTACTAGTTCCACCGCTGTGTTCTAATTGTTCTTCTGGGTGGCCTCATTTTGTATGAACGACCACGAGGTGGTGGCCATCTTGTTCCCGTGAACACAGGCAGCTGTGTTTGGGCACCAATCTCCTGGAACTAAAATCGGACACGGAAACTCCCGAACACCACTGGACTTCCGTCATCGCCTGCATTCGGCTCTATATGACTTTGAAGGGCAATGTTCGGTGGAAAAGTTCCCACGAACAAGATGAACAAGCTCCAGGGTAGAACTATGGATTCCGTTCGGTAGTTTGTTCATTTCTAAACTACTGTACTTGACCGACCGTTAGCACTGATTCCATGGAACTGTTTTGGGCACGGTCGGTCAAAATTATGACTTCCAGGGAAATCCCAAACCTCTGAACCGATCTGGGTGATATTTGGAAATGTTGGTCACCCAGATCGGGGCTATCAGGGGATATGACTTTTGTGGGGGGTTTATGTGTTTTAAAGGTATTTTGGGGGTTTCTGTAATATTGTATGTTTTTCTATGCCTGGAGATAATTGAGTTAGTTCAGTTCCTGACTCAATTATCTCTCAGGCACAGAGGAGGAGTTTGTAACTTGTAACTAGTCCACTCTCAGGTGCAGAGGGAGAGATTATCCTGTTTGTGTGGGAGTGTCAGGGGCGTGCTTAACTGTGTCTGAAATTGTATAAAAGCAGGCTATCTGGCCAGATTAAAACATTCCAGCTTGTACTCCCAGAACTATGTGTCACCTGGATACTGGGAGGAGAAAAGGCTAATCACTGTTCCTGTGTGGAGGATTCCATGGGGAAAGTCCTTGTAAGGACTAGAGCTCCCAGGACTGAGTGTCCAGTGCCTGGGAGTGGATTGTGCGAGTTCCCCATTTGGCTCAGAGAGGGAGGGGTTCCAGGATCCCAGTCAAGCCACAGTGACTGTGGGCAGGGGTACTGCGGTTTGTCCATTGTTCCAGCTAGGAAACGGTCCTTGGTTCTTTGTCCTTTTTAATGTTGTCACTACTTTTTTCCTAGAAAGCTAGTATGAATGCCAACCCAAACAACCGCGCCTCATAATCGGTAAAGCTAATTCTGGGAAGAGCACGCACCAAGCCCTCCAGTAGGTTGATGGAAATGGGCCTCCTTCTGTCTGGCACCACGTGCCCCTTTTGAAACTCCTTGAGTGCCTGCCATACAATAAAATGCTTGGTAAGATTTTTCCACACACACATCTTAAACCAAAATGCCAACGCCGACATATGTCAATTCCCCACCGCCGGGGATAAGCCCCGAACTCACAGCTGGCAGGTGTACCACAGAAAGGAATCCAAGTGGGACCCCCCAACCAGCAACCCTTCCAAACCATCCCAGAATTTCCCACTCCCACACCTTACAGCAAGCTGACCAGGTACCGGAAGCCAACGAGGACTGCGGGCAGGCCTGCCCCTCCTCACTCTCCCCTGGTGCTGCCAGCCGAATCCGGGACCACTGCAAACTAGACAAAGCGTCAGCCACAGCATTCAAGTACCCCGGGACATGCCGCGCGCAAACCACCACATTAAATGACATACACAGCAATGCAAACTTTCGCAACAGGCACACCACTGGGGCGGAAGAAGCAGACAGACTGTTCACTGAGTGCACCATGTTGTCTGAGTAAAAGACAGCCTTCATATTCTGAAACAAATATTTGCCACCACCAAAGGGAACAGTTCCAAGAGTGCAAGGTTGCGGATAAGCGGGCTACGCAACCAGGCCACTGGCCACGGCTCAGCACACCAATGCCCCTCCAAAATACGCCCCAAAGACCACACTTCCCAACACATTGGTGTACAGCTCCAACCCCTTGTCCAACACCAACGGCTTCCGAAATATCACCATGCCGTTAAAATGCGACTAGAATGTATCCCACACTCCCAGGTCAGCCTTCATGGAAGATGAGACCCGAAAAAAATGGTGCATAGAGCCAACTCCTGCCGTCACCCGAGAAAGGTTTGCGACAAAAAATTCACCCCATGGGGATTATCCGACAAACAAAACTAAGCTTCCCAATCAGCGACTGCAGCTGCTTCAGGGTAACCTATCTAGAATGGCACACCTCGCCCACTGCCTCCCAGAGCCCCACCAGCTTCTCCAAGGGAAGCCAACACTCACCCTTCACCGAGTCGATCTCAAGTCCCAGGAAGCAGAGACATTCGGTGGGCGCTTTCATCCTGCCCTCAACCAGCGGCACACCAAACCACCCTGTCACCCACTTGAGTATCCACAGAAGATAGCAGCACATCAGGGACCCTGCCGGACTCACCCATAAGGAATTGTTGAGGTAATGCACAACCCACCGATTCCCTACCTCCGACTGAACCACCCACTCCAGGAAGGTACTACACTTCTTGAAATAGGAGCAAGAGATGGAGCAACCCATAGGGAGGCAAAGGTCCATGAAATACTGCCCCCTCGAAGAAACAACCCAGCAAGTGATGACACGCCGGGTGCACCGGCAGCAGCCGGAATGCCACTTCTATGTAAAACTTCGCCATCAATGTTGCGGGCCAGGCCTTCTTAAGCAGCTCGACCGCGTGGTCAAATAATGCGTTGAGACTGAGCACAAGTTCTTGTCAATATCGTCATTGACCGACCCCCCTTTTGGGTGAGAGAGATGGTGAATGAGCCTAAATTTACCTGCCTCCTTCTTCGGAACCACCCCACAGAGGAGACAGACGCAAATTGCTCAATGGGGTGAGGGCAAACAGCCCTGCTATTTTCCCCAACTGAACCTCCTTGAACAGCTTGTCCCGCACCACCTGAGGGAAATCCACCACCAAACGCAAGTTGAGAAAACTTAAGGGGAATTAGGCTGGCCCCTGATCATCTCACCAATCACCACCAACTTATTCTCCCCTTAAGCTTGCCTCCAGGCCTTGTTAAGGCCCTATTCCACTTATGCTGCTCATGTTCCATGGGGCTACATTACTGACAGGGAAACAAGATGGAGGCATTCAGAATAACGTTACATCATTACTGACAGGTAGACACTCAGAATAACGTTACACACAGCTATCTTTGCTCAGTAAACCATTATCGACAGGGAGACAAGATGGAGGCACTCAGAATAAAGTTACATCCACCGCTGGGGATTAATGCATTTACATTTATTTTTTTCAGAAATCACAAACGTATTTGTTATAATACGTTTGTGATTTACATAATATTAAATTACAACATAATATTATTATTTCACATTAAATCCAGAGAAATGATCTATGTTATTTGTTTGTGTATCTAAATATGTTGATATCTATTTATCTAAGTACGTACCTTGGAAATAGCATTTTATTAAATATTGTATCCAGAATCCGGTCTCCCCAGCGACGTATAGTACAGATTCCATAGCGAGTTCGAAGCAGCGATTTAACCTTTCTTATTTCTCTAATATATTGACTCTGGCAGGTTGCGCCATATAATATCAATGCAGTCGAGTGCTTTCCTTTTGCTAATTGACAAATACAGACAGGACACAAGGAGAGCCAGTTTGACTTGTTTATTAATGTAGATAGGCTCTAGTGGAAGGAACTATCACAGACAAAGCTTAGCATACATTCATTGAAAGAAATAGCCCTGAATACAATCATTCATAGAAAGAAAACGGCTTGTTTTACCTGAAATTTCATCAAATGTTAATATTGAAAACTAAAAATCCAAGGGATCGTACTCTTCTTACCGCTAGAACCAGGTTTATCTGCAGACGTTTACCAGGCATTTCATTAGTTTAGCTCAGTTTTTATTATCAGTTTATTTTTATTCAGTTAATGTTTGTTTGTTTTGGTCACTTTCTCTCTCGTTATTCATCTTTTATGGATAAAATTGCACGTTTTATTTTTTTGTCCACCTAGCTGATGGAGCCCTTTTAGACATTTTTCGTGTCCTACAGTAATGCGTGTTGGAATCCAGAAACGTTGCATGGACTGTGGGTAACATCAGTTCTATTTGTAATTGTTTTGTACGTTACAGAATAATTGTTATTTCGAGGTTCATTCCCTACACCAGGGTCGTTGGAAATAAAACGGGGAACTGTACATTTCAGAAACTAAGAAAGCTGTGTTTGTGAACGTGCCAATTCTCCCCAATTTTAGTAAATAAACCCCTTAGTATAGCGATTGATCCGCCTTGATTTCCACTGCGTAACACTGCCATCACTCAGTTTATAATGCTTTTATTTTTGCCTGCTGAGTTTTTCACCTCCTTTTGGCCCCACAGAAATCTACAAACTTGTAAACTACAATTTCTGGCATAAACCACATCCCTCGCGTTAATGCAGGGGCAGTCTTCATCTGCATCGTATCTGATCACACAGTCGGCCGGTAATGTAAACAGAGGTGTAATGCCGAGATGTTTTTCACATCCATCTCTTCTGATATACAGTTTTTTTCCTAAACAGATTTAGTGTTTTTGAAGGAGACCTGAAGTTGTTTTTTTATAAACAGTGTCGACAGGCGTCTTCCGAGAATGATCGACGAATATTGCAGGTGTCAGCCTAGAGTGGAGGCAACTGGATCAAAATTGACAGTTTTTGTAGAATTTGATAAAAACTTGGTAGTATTTTTTTCACAATCTGTAATTTAATTATTTCTCTATATCTCATGACTGTGTGCCTTCTCGATTGCCGCCCGTTAAATAAGTTAGATTTGCATTAAACAGATTGCCCTGAAAATATTATTAAACTCTGGCAGAATTTTCCTGGGATTTTCTGTGCAGCCCATCTAGCGAAACGATGAACGATGACACGGGGACATTGAAGAATTGCTGCATGATTTATATTCAGCCAATTAAAAGGATTCAATCATTAATTGAATAATATTTAAAGTTTATATTTATGTAAAGTATCACAGATTATGCCAGGAGACATGGCATTTCAGTGTCCATGCCAACCAACTGCCGTGCGTATGCTAAGAGGGATGCATGTTGCATGAATGCATTCATATAATCAGCTGCCAACGTGTTAAATTGTACGTTTACTCTGATTTCCCTAGGAGTGGGATGCTGGAGAAACAAAGTTAGATATCAGTTAGGGTTGAGAAGGAAGTAGGTGAGTGGGGAAGGAAGTAGATGGCTGTAAAATGAATCATGTGGGGTAGAGAAGTAAGTAGGTGGGTGGAGAAAAAAGTAGATGGGGTGGAGAAGGAAGATGGCAGATTGAGAAGGAAGTAGGTGGGTGGGGAAGGAAGTTGATGGCTAGAGAATGAATTATGTGGGGTAGAGAAGGAAGTAGGTAGGGTGGACTACAGACATTACTAAAGACATGACAGGTGCAGAGTCAGACAGAAGGTAGTCCATGCATGGGGCGCTGTTGTGACACTTTTGTATGGGCAAAAAAGTCCTGAATTCATTTTGAACAGCATTTAAATATATACTGATGCCATCACACTGCACTTTACCAGAGATCAAACCTAGGATGGTTGGATAAAGTCCCAGATTCTGATTGTCTTGCCAAACTTGGGTCAGTTTTCGGTATGCTGCTTTTTACATTTCTTCAAACCATTAGACAAAATAACCAGTAGAGTCCTCTCCATGGAGACAGTGGTGACTTCATAGAGTGCGTGGGGTGGATAACATAACAGATAAAGCAAGTGGTATATGAGGAGCAATCACCATGGACATGAAGGGGGTATTCCTGCTGATTGCTCCAGTTTTAGAACTTTGCTCCCAGAATTTCCTTTTTATTAATTATTCCACTGTGTTCCTATATATTCCATGTGACTGCCAGTCGCCATTCAGTGCCACACACGCTTAGAGAACTTCTATGGATGAACTCTTGCTGTGCTTTTTGGGAAAACAAGGGAACTGGCCTTTCCATGTTAAGATGTCACCTAAGGAAACACGGTAAACCCGACTACACAAATACATGCTACTGGAACCAGCAATATAAATACAAAGGGTTACACCATGTCTCCAAAGCCGGCTACAACTCTCCGAGATCTCTACGTCACCTGCAATTCCAGATCCGAATGGGCACATCCCGGTAAAGCCACAGAAAATACCAATGTAAATCAAGCTGAATATCACCCCTAGAGCTAGTATTACGTCCTAGATTAATGACAGACAGACATCATTTACCCACTTCCTGATAAATCAGTCCCAAACCGTCCCAAGTTAAAATACGTGCAATTTGCAAAAAAACGAGAAACCGTCTTTGAAACATGCAGCACGGGCCAAATAGAGGTCCCTTTGTGTGCTTTGCCTGTACATGAATAAAGGGTTTAATGGAGTCGCATTGGAAAAGCCCAGATTAGCAAAAAAACAGATTAGAGTTGGAACAGTATCCCTTAAAAAAATAGCTCAGCCTCTGTTGGCTGTGTGAGATTCGGGCCTTTGCTTTGCGCCCGCAGCGGATTTGATTTTATTCAGCTACCGTGCAGCACTTTCTAAATGCCGTACTGTCTTCTATCTCCTTACCACTTCTCCCCAAATTCCATTATGTGGGCACACCCCTGCCATTCTCCCTGATGAAATGAAAACAAACAAGGATTTAATTTGAGGTTGTTACCCCCACGTACCCCTCCTCCCTCCGCACTGAACGCTAATTTGGAGCTGCTCTCAGTTAATTAGCAAGGCAGCTTGCACTCCTGGGCCGGGTACAATAAACAGCCGAACATCTGACTTTCATTACAATAAAGCAAAATAAATAAACAGGAGCTGGAAAACAGTAGGGTCTAAACACGATCCACTCTTGGACAATGCTAGTAAAATGATTTCACTGCCGCAGATCATGTTAGTGTGAGCCCCAAGAGGATCCTTGCAATGCTACGAGAGAGACATTACACATAATGCTGGGGCTGACGCGGCCAATTAATCCTGTCTCTCTGGGGGGGAATGTAATAAACTGTCTTAAATGGCGCAAGTGTAAAAAAGGTGCAGTAACCATCATTCTGCATTATTCATGCCTAAATCTTCAAAAATTAACACAGTGAGTAAAAAAACACAAATGATTAAACTGTCACTTACAGTGTGTTAAACACGTTATCACATACGTTGCTGATACCTTGATACGATGAAAGTGATACTTTTGGACACTGGGTGATCTACGGGTGGGAGGCATTATGACCCCCTTTGTTCTGTAATATAATTATAGCGCCCCCTGCTGATTATGCTGAGTCGCTAGTTGTTTTTTTAGACTGTTTAGTAGATATGCCCCCACCCACCATATGGGATGTTTTACACCCTTCTTACTAATGGGGTTTATATTTACCTGCATGGGATTTTTTATTTATTTTTTACTATTTAATGTTGCGGCTATGTAGCAAATCCTGGCCAGCCACCACATGGCTTACACTCACGCCACTGGGCTAGCAGCAAGGGCTGCTAACGCTATCAATGGTAAATTGTTTGTAGCATATGGGCTTGCATTTTAATAATGTGAGTTTGGATTGCATTCCAGTTGAAATCCAGACCATATTCAGGCTCATTCGGAGTCAGGTTTTCAAAACCTGGACATTGTTAAATAGCATGAACAATGCCAAATAGCCCCATACGCAGAAAGAGGGTTTTCCCATATTCGGTACTGAGAAGTTCGGCGTTTAGTGAATTACTCAGATTTTATTGTATCACATATGGCGTTTGAAGTCTGTAGGTGCAGTCAAATGTTTTTGAGTTATTTATTAGAATGAGTTTTTCCAAGGCTCAACGTGTACAAACGAAAGGGCTGTGAGAATTGGGGGCAGTTTAGTAATTTATTCAGGATTGGCTGTCTTCTCACCAAGCGTCCAATCATAGCTGCTGGCCCAGTTGCCCCATGGACAGCTTCTGCCATCTCTCCATCCCCTTCAGTTACCACTGGCATTGTGGTAACTTGATAAATATCCTGTTTGCAGGATAGACCTCTCAAATTCCACTGGTGCCATATTCTCTCAACGCTTTTAATAATGGGATTAACGATGCTGTTTATAATACAACCAAGATTGGTGCTTCTCCAGAACATTATAGTGAATCTATTTTGTTAAATCCTTGGTTTTCGAGATACGCTTTGAAATGCTCTATAGCAAACTCTGGAATCTCCTACAAACAGGTGAATTATTTTGTCTGTCATCACACGACACTTTAATTGCATACAGACGGACTCTAATCAGCTGATCACGTGACTTCTGACCGCTGTAGCACCGCGTGCTCTGGGGTTTCATAGCAGTAGGGTGAATTAACAAATGCCTCTTTTATTTTTGGATAGCCCATTTTTGTATCACAATAAAAATATCTAACACTTTCAGAGTGCTTGTGATAGTGTGTAAATATCCCAGTCAATTCCATTGAATTCCTAGTTGTAACAACATTATATGATGGAATATTGGGGGAATATATTTATTAGGTCATGTGAAACTAGTAATTATTTATTAACATCGATTGTTTTCTTAAATTTACCTCTTGGAATAGTCATGATTTTGGGACACATCCCGCCTGTTTTTTCTCTGGCGTTCGGCTCCAATATTTTACACTGTTTACTGCGCCCCGAGAGTTTGTAGCTGTTACACATCAGATCGTTGAGTTCTCTTAGAGTTCTCTTGTGACCCATTGGGTTGACCGGCAAATTGTAGGCCACTAACTCCTCCAGAATACTCCAGAGATGGCCACAAAGTGTGTGCGCAGTGGTAAATGCGACCAAAGAGGGGTTTGCCAGCGCAGTCTTAAATTGCGTTCACAGTCAGTATCATTTCCTACAGCCTGGTTTGGTTACAGATGGAAATAAAAGTAATTTGGGGCAGTTTCGCTAAGTGTTCTCTCTATGGGTAGTCACTCAGTGTAATGTCCTCTGAATGTGATATAACATCCTCAGAATCCTCTGAATCGGACCCCATCAAAATTTACAACACGGGACTAACACGATCAGAAATTGCTATTGCCATAGATTCCCATCCCCCATCCCCCAAGCTGTGGGTTGGGGGTAAATGAAATGAATTAATATTGCCCCAGTGACCTCCACACTGCTGTCTTTTATACTAACTGGTCTAAATGATGGATTGTAAGCAGGAGAATAGAATATCTCTGAGGATGTTAATTCCAACAATCCAGAGTCGTTTAGGAGATTCATCCACATATTGTGTCCGGTGAATTTCACTGCTAATCACAGGAGCTATCACACACTTTATTCTTCATATGAATAATAAATGAAGGAAAATAGTCTGTAAAAATGCAGTTTGTAACAGAAACATAGCCGATTATATCGTACTCTGGCAGAGGTATTTACTAACTAGTAAAAGCAGAGCCGACTTAGAGAATGTATCCAGTCTGACTATTTGGCCTTAAATGTGAAACAAAGAGAATGTATCCCGTCTGGCCTTAAATGTGAAATTCAAACTGTGAGAGCGTCTTCGGATCAGACATCGCTACACCTCCTGTCTGCTAACATCCTAATTCCTGTCAACCACATGGCACAATGCATGATGGGACATGTAGTCCACTAGGAATGCGGGCAGCAAAAAAAAAAAAAAAACTATTCCCAGCATGCATCAGACGTCATCACAGATTGTGACATTGCAGCAAAACTACAATACCCATAATTCCCAGAGGGATAGCCCACATAAACAGCCATCATTACCCAAGGTGTACAATCTCATCTATGTATGGTGCTAAATTGTTTCCTCTAAATAAAAGTAATACTGCTTTAATTCATAGTAAAGAAATCACAGCCATCCTATCCACTGCTGGCCGCCATATTGCAAGTATTTCGCCAACGCAGTGCGTTCATTTGTCTTTCACTAATGTGTGGCGGTGTAAATAAGGATATATTTAGCTTTACATGCAGCTTTGTTCGCTAGTTTAGCTGTTTAATAATGATCTTAATATATATATTATATACTATAAACCTAATAGTTTTTATAATTAATAGAGATTGCTCAATCCAAATTCACCAAAAAGTTCTTTTATTTTTAGAAAAATCTTATTCTCAGGACTTGCGAGGTACGTGATCCTAATACATCTATCCTAATACATATATCCTTAATACAATAATTCATTAAATAATACAATAATTCATTAAAATTCAATATTCAAGTTTACCCCGTCGGCTGGGACGCTACTCAACGAGTCCTTATAACTCCATCATGCCCTAACCCTTTACTCGTCTCCACTTGAGCGGTCTTCCGCTGAGATCTGGGGGGGATACGGACCAATTGCGTTTATCACGTCAGATTCTGGGCTAGTTCTATTAAATCCAACATTGTATTTACCCTATATGTTTATTATGTATTTTTATGTGCTTCAATCATTTTATATCATGCTGCACTGGAATTTGGGGACATTTTGTGGGAGTGTTCTGAGCGTGTTTTCCAGCCTCCTGATTTTGTGTATAAGTGGTCCATTTGGCCAGATTAAACACATTCGTTTCTACCCTTCATCAAGTCTAGGCTGATGTTTGGGGAACTTGGGGCTATAATCACTATTGCGCCTGGGACTCAGGAGATTTATAACGGATATACTCAGCCAGAGTATTATCATTATTATTATTTTATTATTTATATAGCGCCATCAGATTCCGTAGCGCTGTACAATGGGCATATGGGGATCTGTTACAATTAACTTTCTCCAGAGGGTCAGATTTCTTTCCTTTATAGCTTGTGTGTTCTTGTTTTGCGCCGTGTGCTGCCGTGGCTTGCAGTACAAGAGTTAACGCAGCCACACTCCAATAAACCAAGTACGAAAATTAAAAAAAAGAAAAAATAGCTACCACAAAAAACTAACAGCAATTTTTTTATCACTGTTTATTTTTCCAGTTGCCTTAATTTGAGTAATTGCTTTGCCAGTGTTCAAAAATATATATTCTGTCTAAGAAAAACAGCCCCATATGACGGATCACGTTCATTTTCATTTCAAATTTGGCTTGAGATTGGGTATTATTCGCACGGCGCCAAAATCGCCTGCAATGCTTAGTTAATTTCCTTTCATTTCTGTTCTGTAGCATGGCACTTAAAGAGACAGCGTCCTGTTTTCATGGCTGGTCTGGCTTTCTTTCAAAAGTGTCACTCCTTAAATCTGCTTCCCAAACCCACCTTCCCTCCTGTTATTGCGCAGTGCGTAACTCGAAATGCTGTTGGCAAATCCCAGCAGCTCCCAGTCTCCCCGTGGTCTGCTTTCTGACTCTGTAGGTTCATTTGTAAATGCCTGGCCCGGTTTAACCAGCTAGATGTAGTAACACAGATAATTCTTGTATTCGTTAGCTTAGCGGCCAGATGCCTGTATTATTATACCGATATATCTCCTTCCTTATACATTAAGTAAACATGGCATTGCTGAGTGTTTGCAATCTTTATTTTAACCCCATTAGTCCCAGTGCTGGTCAGCGTGGGTTAAATTAATTAAACCCTAAATATACACTTAAATAGAGCTTTATCTCTTCTGTCTATTGATGGGGTTCAATCTCAAAACCTGGAGCAGAAGAACTGACGAACAAGATTATTTGGAGTAAAATTAATTGTCCTTTTCTCGAGTCGGCATAATGAAACGTGGAAATGGTAGTTTTATCTTTGGGGAACATGGACTCTGAAAAGGCCGGTCAATCTTAACCAGTTATACAATGAGAGTAAACGTATTCAGCAAAAAAACGTTAGGAAAATCTGCGGGACGGCGGGCGCTATCTGTGCGTGGTGACAATTTATCACAATGTTTATGACAGTTTATTGCAATGTTGTAATTTAATGGTCTAGAGTGGATAAATCACCGTAGAAACCAGCACAATCATTGTGATTAATCCAGATTGTGGAACTTTTTATATAAATCTCCCCAATATATTACAGTCTTGTATGGGGGAAGGTAACGCTGCCCCTAGAGGTGGGTTTGTAGAAAACACCCATTTTATCTGTTCATATCACCACTTTTATAATTGGAATGGCAGGAGATGATTGGTCCATGGGGAGACAGGCTTCCTGCCATGGTCAATACAAATAATGCTGCAGTTCTTGTCTTTCTCCATAGCAGTCTAAGTGGCCCTATTCAGCAATGGAAATGGTGTTATTAAATGATAAATACCAGGGCTAAGTAAGTAATGTGGAACGTTGGCGGATGATCCCTCATTGGGCTGATATGGAGGTTCTGCTACCAGGGGCTTAGCAGTCAGACTGTAATGAATGTATCTCTCCCCCTTCGTCCCCTCCCAAGGTTCGTTTCTCTAGATACATCCTGCATGTTCCATGCAAAGCGAATCACACAGAATACCAGAAACTAGACAAGGAGATTTGTTCTGGATCGAACTGCATTTCGGACGAATTTGGGTTGATCGGGTATTTGGCCGAATGTCTGATTTCCAAGCAGTAATATATTCAAATCAAAGACTAACTGAGTAACAAATTCCAGCAATGACAAACATGTCCGTGGCACCAAAAAGAGATCATTCATGAGAATTCAGATGATTGATGGTGAGGGGACAGTCGGTAAATGTTGATTTCATTCACAGATCGAGTGAAAAATGACCCAGAGGAGGGAAATAAGGAGGATCTGTAAAACAATCTATATCCGTATACAATATATTTAATATTTATATCAAATAAATATAGATTATTGTTTTACTGTTTCTCCTGGTTTTCCCTCTGTTGGTCACTTTTTCTCAGATGATCTGTGACCAAATGGTCTGAAACTCCCAGCAATGCACTGCCATATATATATACATAGTATTAGATTATTATGTTTATATTACATTCTGTAGATATATTTGTAGCACACCGATTGGACCATTTTCATTCCCCTTTTGGTTTCTTCTCCTGATTTGGTTCCTGTATCGAAATTCGGCCAAGAGGAACCAACAGCCATCGATTCTTTGGAAAAAATGATTCGACAAGAGAGAAATTTAGCTTTGCAAGATTACCCATAAGGCAATTTAAGGCTGTGAAATTTTAACTCACCTACATTGTAGTTTACCCATACTGTTTTGTTTGTATTTTATTAGGAGTAGGTGGTGGGTACTGGATTGGAGTTTTTATTGGAGATTTATAGAGCATTGTCTCTATACTGAATACTAAATTAACTGAATGTTGTTTCATTTGCAACTTTTAGGCTCCTAGGGGCTCCTAGGGGCCCCATAACCATGAAAGTACTTGACCAAGCTTGGTTCTATTCACTGACCCTATACAAAGAGTGAAAATAGAAACCCAAACTGACCATCTGCCTAGTGTCCTGTGGGATCTTAATCCTTTACTATGGGCTAGCATTTATCACAGGTCCTTCAGACTTTAGGTCATGGGTGACCAAAAGATAGATCCCCACTTGTAGAAATGCATTTCCCAAAATGCTTTGCAGTCCTTAAACCTACGCTACAGAGGTCTTTAATATCACCCATTGTCTTTGAATTGGGCCATCAGGACCTGGAAACCCTAAAACAAAGACCTGTTTCCAACATACGTGGATAGGTTTATTGTCTTGAACAAGGCATGAGGTCTCATGGGGTGAAATTCTGAGGTACAGTTTAGTGCTCCATCATCTTTAAAACTTCCCCAGCTGCCATTGAGTTCTAGAATTGTCTGACATTCGAATCGAATGGAAATAGTGTTTCTAGGAGCTATAAAAGAAGGAGTGTTCCTTTATATTTATCAACCTTCTCTCATAATTCAGCATCATTGGGTAATATTGGGTATAATTGGGTAATATTGGATACATTATTGGATAATATTGGGTATAATTGGGTAATATTGGATACATTATTGGGTATAATTGGGTAATATTGGATACATAATTGGGTATAATTGGGTACTATTGGGTAATATTGGGTACATTATTGGGTATAATTGGGTACTATTGGGTAATATTGGATACATTATTGGATTATATTGGGTATTATTGGGTATAGTTGGGTAATATTGGGTACATTATTGGGTATAATTGGGTACTATTGGGTAATATTGGATACATTATTGGATAATATTGGGTATTATTGGGTATAGTTGAGTAATATTGGGTACATTATTGGGTATAATTGGGTACTATTGGGTAATATTGGGTACATTATTGGGTATAATTGGGTACTTTTGGGTAATATTGGGTACATTATTGGGTATACTTGGGTAATATTGGGTACATTATTGGGTATAATTGAATACTATTGGGTAATATTGGGTATTATTGGGTACTATTGGGTAATATTGGGTACATTATTGGGTAATATTGGGTATAATTGAATACTATTGGGTATTATTGAGTACTTTTGGGTAATATTGGGTATTGTTGGGTATATGTAGGTACTATTGAGTATTATTAGGTACATTACTGGGTACTATCTGGTAGTATTGTGCATTATTGGGTACTATTGGGTAATATTGGCTATTATTGGGTACATTATTGGGTATAATTGGGTAACATTGGTTATTATTAGGTATTATTGGGTAATATTGGGTAATAGTGGGTACATTATTAAGTATAATTGGGTACTATTGGGTAATATTGGGTACATTATTGGGTATAATTGGGTAATATTGGGTACATTATTGGGTATAATTGAATACTATTGGTAATATTGGGTAATATTGGGTATTATTGGGTACTATTGGGTAATACTGGGTACATTATTGGGTAATATTGGGTATAATTGAATACTATTGGGTATTATTGAGTACTTTTGGGTAATATTGGGTATTGTTGGGTATATGTAGGTACTATTGAGTATTATTAGGTACATTACTGGGTACTATCGGGTAGTATTTGGCATTTTGGGTACTATTGGGTAATATTGGCTATTATTGGGTACATTATTGGGTATAATTGGGTAACATTGGTTATTATTAGGTATTATTGGGTAATATTGGGTAATATTGGGTACATTATTGGTTATCATTGGGTATTATTGTGTACATTATTGGGTACTAGAGGAAAAATGGGACAATGATTAGTCTGCATTATACAATTAATGGCGTCATGATTATTGGGCACTAGAAATAATAGCACAATCATAAATTAGCACTATAGAAAAAGATAATTAGTGGGAATTATATTAATGAGTATTAGAGATAAAATGGCACAATGATTAGTGGGCATTAGAGATTAAATGGCACAATGATTAGTGGGCATTAGAGTAAAAATTGCACAATGATTAGTGGGCATTAGAGATAAAATGGCACAATGATTAGTGAGCATTAGAGAAATAGTGGCACAATGATTAGTGGGCATTAGAGATAAAATGGCACAATGTTTAGTGGGCATTATAGAAATAGTGGCACAATGATTAGTGGGCATTAGAGATAAAATGGCACAATGTTTAGTGGGCATTATAGAAATAGTGGCACAATGATTAGTGGGCACTGGAGATACAGTGGCACAATGATTAGTGGGCATTATAGAAATAGTGGCACACTGATTAGTGGGCATTAGAGATAAAATGGCACAATGATTAGTTGGCATTAGAGAAATAGTGGCACAATGATTAGTGGGCATTATAGAAATAGTGGCGTTA
The DNA here is from genome assembly GCF_036172605.1 of Pelobates fuscus. NCBI lineage: Eukaryota > Metazoa > Chordata > Amphibia > Anura > Pelobatidae > Pelobates > Pelobates fuscus. Next base: position 385,901,228 of record NC_086321.1, read on the forward strand.
TGATCAGTTGGTATTAGAGCTAAAATGGCATAATGATTAGTGGGCATTAGAGAAACAGTGGTACAATAAATAGTGGGCATTAGAGAAATAGTGGCACAATGATTAGTGGGCACTGGAGATACAATGGCACAATGATTAGTGGGCATTAGAGATAAAATGGCACAATGATTAGTGGGTGTTAGAGATTAAATAGCACAATGATTAGTGGGCATTAGAGATAAAATGGCACAATGATTAGTGGGCATTAGAGAAATAGTGGCACAATGATTAGTGGGCATTATAGAAATAGTGGCGTTATGATCAGTTGGTATTAGAGCTAAAAGGGCACAATGATTAGTGGGCATTAGAGAAACAGTGGTACAATAAATAGTGGGCATTAGAGAAATAGTGGCACAATGATTAGTGGGCACTGGAGATAAAATGGCACAATGATTAGTGGGCATTAGAGAAATAGTGGCACAATGATTCGTAGGTATTAGAAAAATAGTGGCACAATGATTAGTGGGCATTAGAGATAAAATGGCACAATGATTAGTGGGAGTTAGAGATAAAATAGCACAATGATTAGTGGGCATTAGCGAAATAGTGGCACAACGATTAGTGGACATTAGAGAAATAGTGGCGTTATGATCAGTTGGTATTAGAGACATAGTGGCGCAATGATTAGTGGGCACTGGAGATACAATGGCACAACAATTAGTGGGCATTAGAGATAAAATGGCACAATGATTAGTGGGTGTTAGAGAAATAGTGGCACAATGATTAGTGGGTGTTAGAGAAATAGTGGCACAATGATTAGTGGGCATTAGAGATAAAATGGCACAATGATTAGTGGGTGTTAGAGATAAAATAGCACAATGATCAGTGGGTATTAGAGAAATAGTGGCACAATGATCAGTGGGTGTTAGAGAAATAGTGGCACAATGATTAGTGGGCATTAGAGATAAAATGGCACAATGATTAGTGGGTGTTAGAGAAATAGTGGCACAATGATTAGTGGGCATTAGAGAAATAGTGGCACAATGATTAGTGGGTATTAGAGAAATAAGATAATTGTTTTACAGTTTGTACTGACAAGTAGCTAATTATGTGTTTTTTACTGAGCTCTGTTCTATGGTAGACTCAGGCTCATTTTGCATGGCGTGGGTGCTTTACTCCCATCGTAAAGCAAGACTAATTTTTTGTTTTCCCTGAGTATCGATTATAGCGTAAACCCAGCTGGCACAGCAGAGGAGCCCCTGATACTTCGAATCCTCGATGACCAGTGAATCATTCTGGCCTCGCAACATCTGTTTGACAGGCTTGAAACCACAAACAGACTTCTGACGAGCGCGTATGTCGAACTCTCCAAGCTGGTTCCCTTAACTACTGTATGTTCTTATTAATCCAACCTTCCTTAATCAGAAGAGACTTTACTGTACACGCCAAGCCGTGCTGGCTCCAGGAAATTATCTTGTATACATGAGGGGGAAGGGAAGGCTGCTATGCATCCAATCTCCCGGGATAGCAAGGACTATACTCAGCCATCACCATTTTTTTTTAATAAATATGTATTTGAACAAAGGACTGATTTTTTTCCAAGGCATACCGGGAGTGACATTCTTCACTCCGTACATCCTGCTTTTCTTTTTTAGCGTTCGAGTGAGACATTTTGTATAAGGTGATTGGCGCTATTCACACAGTTTGTTAGCAGGAGTGATAAGTCACCAACGCTATGGAGATAAGATGGTTATTGCGAACTAAGAGAGACGTGTAGAATTGCAGCTGCCGCAATGTAGAATTGTCAAAACTAACCATGTCTAACGTACATCCTCCGGGTCACCCTAGAAAATAACTGCACGAACATCGCACCAACACAAAGAAGAAGGATGTACAAAAACTGCAACAATTTTAAACTATCACCAAGAACCAATCTAAAAGCGGAATTGTATTTATTCACTTACTAAGGTTGCATTGTTGCCGTAAATAAATTAAAAAGTCAGTGACTAATGAAATGAGTTCTCTTTCCCTTCTCCCGGTGCCCACAAGAAGTTGGACGTGTGAGAGTTAATGTAGGGTGGAGGGTGGCGACTCTCCAGTAGGGTTGTTTTGGCAGTAAGCCATTACTTTGCTGTTTGCCAAGACGTCTGCCTTTTTCATTAGATGTTGTCAGGTCGGACCCCTAAATAAACACATTTTGGGGGGAATCAGCAGTTTGTGGCGGTCAGTTTATCTCCACTGTTGTTAGGTGCGCAGTTTGTTTTTACATATAGGATCTCTAGCCGATGCCACTCTGTGGATGATCTCAGTTTATGAGGATGTGTGCATGCGTGTGCATGTGTTTGCTTACATATATGCATTTATTAACATGTTTACAGTCAGCGTGTTCAGGGACAAATTGTCCAGTCCTCTGATGCTCACTTAATATTGCATTATAACTGGGGAAAAGTAAAATAAATGTTCCTTTTAATATCGCAGTGCATGTCTGGGCTAAGCAGAGCCCAGCATTCCCCAAACTCGCATTGGAGCCTGCTTGTGTTAATGTACACCTCTCAGATCCTCCAAATATGTTTCTTGGCTAGTGTTGGTAACATTGAGATGTAACTCTGCCCTATTAAATGGCTTTCAGTCACCCCTCCTGAATCCCACACACCTCTGCTGGCATTATCCCACACATTTAATGTACACGCGGTAATGCCAGTAACCCTTTCACTGCAAACTAAACGAAAAGAATGCTTTTTCCGTTTTGTCGAACTATCTAGGCCAGTTTTATGAGTGTTTCATCGAGTAGCCGCCCAGCGGAGAAGGTAGAAGTCCGTCAGAAAAACAAACAAACTAGACATTAAGAATAAATCATTTGTTTAGAATAAATGAAAGTGACATTAAACAGCTCCTTGTCAGCCGCCTCGGAATCGTGGGATATCTGAACCAACACGTTATTTCGTGTTTCATTCAGAAATACAACTGGGGGTGTGGGCTATAACCAGATTCTAAATAACGTGATAAATCTGGGGGTTATTCACTTAATAGTGAGCTGCGGAAAGATGGAGACCAAGGGCCATGCACACCCCAGAAATGCTCTGATTTAAAGAGTTTCTGTAGCTCCTGTTTGGGCAGTTTGGGCGAACAGTCCACATAATGCGACATTTAGATACTTCACTCCAAAATCACAGACTCCAGGCCTAGTTTTCATCTACTTCCTACTCGGCAATTGAGCTCTGCATTCTGCACCTCGTTTATTTCACAGTATAGTAAATAACTCCACAGTCATCATTCCTTGTGACTTGTGTGTAAGTAGCCATCCATCATCCAGGTGTGTAGGCATCACTCAACTGGGTATGTAGGCATCAATCATCTGGGTAAGTAGCCATCCATCATCCAGGTGTGTAGGCATCAATCAACTGGGTAAGTAGGCATCAATCATCTGGGTAAGTAGCCATCCATCATCCAGGTGTGTAGGCATCACTCAACTGGTTATGTAAGCATCAATCATCTGTGTATGTAGGTACCAATAACTTGGGTATGTAGGTACCAATAACTTGGGTAAGTAGGCATCAATCAACTGGGTAAGTAGGCATCAATCATCCATGTATGTAGGCACCAATAACTTGGGTATGTAGGTACCAATAACTTGGGTAAGTAAGTATCAATCAACTGGGTAAGTAGGCATCAATCACCCATGTATGTAGGCACCAATAACTTGGGTATGTAGGTACCAATAACTTGGGTAAGTAGGCATCAATCAACTGGGTAAGTAGGCATCAATCATCCGTGTATGTAGGCACCAATAACTTGGGTATGTAGGTACCAGTAGCTTGTATACCCAGGACATACTTGAAAATGAGAGCAATCTCAATGTATCCATCCTTGTAAAATATTTTATAAATAAAAAAACATGTACTAATAATTCAGGTATGTAGGTACCAGTGGCTCAGGTATGTAGGTATTAATAACTCACGTATTTAGGTACAACACATCAGGTATGTAGGTACTACTAACTCAGGTAAGTAAGTACCAATAGCTTGGGTATGTAAGTACTAACCCGGGTATGTAGGTACCAATAAATCGGATATGTTAGTATTCATAACCCGGGTATGTATGTACTAATAATTCAGGTATGTAAGTACCAATAGCTCGGGTATCTAAGTATTAATAACTTGGAAATGTAGGTACCAGTGGCTTGGGTATGTAGGTACCAGTGGCTCGGGTATGTAGGTACCAATAGATTGGGTATGTAGGTACCAGTGTCCCTTGGGTATGTAGGTACTAATAACTCAGGTATGTAAGTACCAATAGCTCGGGTATCTAAGTATTAATAACTTGGAAATGTAGGTACCAGTGGCTTGGGTATGTAGGTACCAGTGGCTTGGGTATGTAGGTACCAGTGGCTCGGGTATGTAGGTACCAGTGGCTCGGGTATGTAGGTACCAGTGGCTCGGGTATGTGGGTACCAATAGATTGGGTATGTAGGTACCAGTGTTCCTTGGGTATGTAGGTACTAATAACCTCATGTATGTAAGTACCAATAGCTTGGGTATCTAAGTATTAATAACTTGGGAATGTAGGTACCAGTGGCTTGGGTATGTAGGTACCAGTGGCTTGGGTATGTAGGTACCAGTGGCTCGGGTATGTAGGTACCAGTGGCTCGGGTATGTGGGTACCAATAGATTGGGTATGTAGGTACCAGTGTTCCTTGGGTATGTAGGTACTAATAACCTCATGTATGTAAGTACCAATAGCTTGGGTATCTAAGTATTAATAACTTGGGAATGTAGGTACCAGTGGCTTGGGTATGTAGGTACCAGTGGCTTGGGTATGTAGGTACCAGTGGCTCGGGTATGTAGGTACCAGTGGCTCGGGTATGTAGGTACCAATAGATTGGGTATGTAGGTACCAGTGTTCCTTGGGTATGTAGGTACTAATAACCTCATGTATGTAAGTACCAATAGCTTGGGTATCTAAGTATTAATAACTTGGGAATGTAGGTACCAGTGGCTTGGGTATGTAGGTACCAGTGGCTCGGGTATGTAGGTACCAGTGGCTCGGGTATGTAGGTACCAGTGGCTCAGGTATGTGGGTACCAATAGATTGGGTATGTAGGTACCAGTGTTCCTTGGGTATGTAGGTACTAATAACCTCATGTATGTAAGTACCAATAGCTTGGGTATCTAAGTATTAATAACTTGGGAATGTAGGTACCAGTGGCTTGGGTATGTAGGTACCAGTGGCTTGGGTATGTAGGTACCAGTGGCTTGGGTATGTAAGTACCAATAGCTTGGGTATCTAAGTATTAATAACTTGGGAATGTAGGTACCAGTGGCTTGGGTATGTAGGTACCAGTGGCTCGGGTATGTAGGTACCAATAGATTGGGTATGTAGGTATCAGTGTTCCTTGGGTATGTAGGTACTAATAACCTCAGGTATGTAAGTACCAATAGCTTGGGTATCTAAGTATTAATAACTTGGGAATGTAGGTACCAGTGGCTTGGGTATGTAGGTACCAGTGGCTTGGGTATGTAGGTACCAGTGGCTTGGGTATGTAAGTACCAATAGCTTGGGTATCTAAGTATTAATAACTTGGGAATGTAGGTACCAGTGGCTTGGGTATGTAGGTACCAGTGGCTCGGGTATGTAGGTACCAATAGATTGGGTATGTAGGTATCAGTGTTCCTTGGGTATGTAGGTACTAATAACCTCAGGTATGTAAGTACCAATAGCTTGGGTATCTAAGTATTAATAACTTGGGAATGTAGGTACCAGTGGCTCGGGTATGTAGGTACCAATAGATTGGGTATCTAAGTATTAATAACTTGGGAATGTAGGTACCAGTGGCTTGGGTATGTAGGTACCAGTGGCTCGGGTATGTGGGTACCAATAGATTGGGTATGTAGGTACCAGTGTTCCTTGGGTATGTAGGTACCAAGAGCTTGAGTAGGTAAGCATCAATCAGCTTGCAGAGTAAAGACCGGTATAGAGCCAAATAGAGGAAATTAAAATAAAAACATTGTGGGTATTTTTAAATAAACGAAAGCCAGTGTTTGTATAGCAGGAGCAGGCAGTACCTAAAATCTAGGTTTAATTGTTTGTTGCCAGTGATTGACTTTGGGAAACGTCAGCTGTAAAGCTGCATAAACAACGTCTGCTTAAAGGGAACGCTATCACAAAAAAAATACATTTATAAATGTCAAAGCATGTGCTTATATGTCTATTATTAAAGGGTTAGTTCAACCTCCACAAACACTTCCGCTTTTGGTTGTGGTTATGGTGCAAGCGCTCAGTATGAAACGCTGCCTGTAATCTGTGCTAGTTACTGCCCTATCTTCCAACCACCACCCTCTGTGACTGGGCCGGGGGAGGCCGACAGCAGACGTTCCCTCAGCGTTCACCACACACAGATTCTAATCATTAGCAATCAGCAGCGCAGAATATTGCTTTAAACGTTGACTCCCTGCTCTAGCCAAAGCCTTTGCTACACTGCTGCTGGTGACGTTAATTTAATAATGGCCATAAAACGTTGTATATATCAGCTGGAACAAGTCTCAGCACGAGGGAACATCAAGACCTGGAACAGCCGAAGAAGTGAGAGGAGCAATGTGATGAGGCTGCGAGTTTTATTAGGCCGGATCCCCTCCTGCGACGGGTGCTGGTCTCAATATAAATCTGGGGCGATGAAACTGTGTATTTATCATTCAGGACTTGGCTGAAGACAGTTTCTGTTTGACAGACTCTCGGTGATGAATGAATTGTTTCATTTGAGTCAATGAACTGTCAGAACAATGGTCGCACAGTGCAATTTCTTCAGCTCCCAGGAGACCAAGAAAATACGAACGCCAAAATAAAGATATATGTATATTTTTATCCTTTAACTCATTCTTGTGCAGTCTAATTAAACCGGGATCTAAAATGCGAAATACAGATAGTCTGAAATGACGTTAACACAAGAAATGATTTTTATTATTCCCAACTCCTAAACTTCAAGAGCAGCCTTATTCTGCCAGGGATGGACTCAAACTCCCATAATACTCAGCCAGCAATGGGAACCAGAATCCAACATACTGAAAGTATGAGACTAGAGGTCCTTATTCCAAAGGCCGACTACAGAATTCTCAGATATCGGAAAATGTTCAAATATTATCAGTATCCTTTTCACTAAAGATAGCGCTATTATAGATTGGTTATATTTCAGTTTACTTGCTTTGCTGGCACAGAGGGCAGGACTGGCAAATGATTTAACCCCCTCAATGCCAATGTACATGGCATTGGAACACATGGGCTTTTTCTATAAATTGCTGACTGTTACGGTTGCCTCCAGGTTAGCTGAAAGTTGGACCGTAGAAAGAATGCTTCTAGCGCTCACCAAAGGACCAGCAGCACCGTAGACACCATAAGTACTGCAGATCCCATGAGCCACCGCTGCTGGGTTGGGATCCCACCGCTGACACCAAATGTTACGGTTGCCCCAGGCTAGCTGAGGGTTGGACCGTAGAAAGGATGCTCCTAGCGCTCACCAAGGAACATCAGCACCGCAGACCCCATAAGTACTGCAGACCCCACGAACTGCCGCTGCTGGGTTTGGGTCTCGCCGTCTCCTATCCACCCTGGACCTACAACAAGGCTCCAGGTTCCAGTGGGGGAACCTCTCTTCCTCCCAGAGAGCAAAGCAGGGTCAGGAACAAGAGTTCTTACAAGAACTCAGTGAAGCTAAGGGAATATGCCGAGCATAGCATTCCCTGTAGTGATTATAGCTGTCCCCTCCAAACGCGAGTCAAGGCTGTAAGTTGAGGGTCAAGTAGAACTGGTTTAATGAGCACACAGGACTTTCTTTTATACAGGTTTTCCCACAAGGTTACCACCCATGTGTACCTTGTGGTACACAGGACACAGGGTTACAACAGCCAATCGACACAGTACAGTACATTCAGACACTCCCAGCTAAGGCACACAAACCCTCCCCTCTGCCTGTGATATAATTACTGAGCACAATGGGCTAAGCTAATTATCACAGGCAAACAATATACAGTTTTACACAGTAGTTATAACTTCAAAACTATACATGCAATTTCCATAAAAGTTATATTTTCTGAACCAGCATAATCAGTTCACAAACATATTACAAAAATCATCCGAATTGGCCCAGTGGTTCGAAAGATAGTTGGAAGTCCTATTTAACCAACCGCAAGCATGGCTTTCCTGCCCAAAAGAGTTCCATAGATTTAGGCTGTGCGGTTGTTCTATTTAACACAGTAAAACTACTAAGTTCCTTTCGATTGCACGAATGGCTGCCGTTCGTGCAAATATCCCATGTTACCGTGGCGTTCGAATCCCATGTTAACGTGGCATTCGCTTCTGTCGAAGCCTTAAAGTTGCAAAGAAGGTAAGGTTCAGCTGTGTTCGTGCCGTCGTGTATCCGATTTTAGTTCCATGAGCTCGACGGCAAAACACAGCTGACCGCGTTCGACTAAACAAGATGGCCGCTGCCACGTGTTCGACTATATGAACGGCGGCCACCCAGCATTCGACAATTAGCTTGCGGTTAAGCCATCAATCGAGTAACAAAGTAAAGATTAGCATTTGAGAATTACCTGGAATCAGAGTGATTGAAGCCATCAATCGAGTCATTTGAGAATTAACGGGAATTTGATTGATTGACAACATTAATTTAGTCATTCAAAAATTATCGGGAGTCAGAGTGATTGAAGCCATCAATCGAGTAACCCAGCAAACATCAACAATTGATACTTATCGGGAGCCAGAGTGATTGAAGCCATCATTTAAGTTATTTGAGAATTACCGGGAATCAGATTGATTGACACCATTAATTGAGAAATCCAAGAATTACCTGGAGTCAGAGTGATTGAAGCCATCAATCAAGTTATTTGAGAATTATTGAGAATCAGATTGACTGACGCCATTAATTGAGTAATCCAAGAATTACCTGGAATCATAGTGATTGAAGCCATCAATCAAGAAATTTGAGAACTATCGGGAATCAGATTGATTGACACCATTAATTGAGTAATCCAAGAATTACCTGGAGTCAGATTGATTGAAGCCATCAATCGAGCAATTTGAGAATTACCGGGAATCAGATTGATTGACGCCATTAATTGAGTAATCCAAGAATTACCTGGAATCAGAGTGATTGACGCCATCAATCGAATAATTCAAGAATTACCTGGAATCAGAGTGATTGACGCCATCAATCGAATAATTCAAGAATTACCAGGAATCAGATTGATTGAAGCCATCAATCGAGTAACAAAACAAAGATCAGCATTTGGAATTAGAGTGATTGACGCCATCAATTGAGTAATTTGAGAATGACTGAAAATCTGATTGTTTGACACCATTAATTTAGTAATTCAAAGATTATCGGGAGTCAGAGTGATTGAAGCCATTAATCGAGTAACCCAGCAAACATCAGCAATAGAGAGATATCGGGAATCAGAGTGATTGAAGCCATCAATTGAGCAATTTGAGAATTACCGGGAATCAGAGTGATTGAAGCCATCAATCGAGTAATTTGAGAATTATCGAGAATCAGAGTGATTGAAGCCATCAATCGAGCAATTTGAGAATTACCAGGAATCAGATTGACTGACGCCATTAATTGAGTAATCCAAGAAATAACCCTATAGTCGATACAGGGGCGTAGGTCCACAGCGGTGCACAGCGGTTTTCTTATAAGACAAGGTAACTCTGACAAGGAAACGGTTCTTAGTCAATTTAGGGGACATATCCATCACACCTAAGGTCGGTCCCCGTACGTGCCTTAGATGTGCAAGTTTTCCGGCCGAACCGGGCATGACAATCTTTGATGTCCCTTCTTGCCACAATACATGCATAGCCCTTCGTTACGTCTGTGTTGTCGCTCTGCCTCAGTGAGTTTAGCACTACCCAATTGCATGGGTTCAGGTTCTGGAGGAGGAGCTTGGCTAATCACCACTGGGTTAGAGAAACGAGGGGCTATGGATAAGTTAGGACGTCTATTACGTTGTTTGTTTTTCTCTCTTTCTCTGAGCCTGTTATCGATATCTATCATGTACTAAATAAACTCATTGAGATTAACCGGACGGTCTCTAGCTGCGGTCTCGTCCTGTATACTCTCAGCTAGACCTTCAGAGAAGGCAGCCACCAAACTTGGTCCAGTCAACTTCGGACGCCAGTGTTCTGAACTCTATGGCGTAATCGGCTACAGAGCGACTGCCTTGTTTTATCCTCATAAGGGCTTTGGCAGCATTCTTTTCTCTGCCTTTAGGTTCAAAATTAGCCTTAAATGCTGTGAGGAAGACACTGTAATCACGGGCTACTGCGTTTCCACTCTCCCATAAGGGGTTAGCCCAGGTTAAGGCCTTTCCTGTTAATTGGTTCATCAGATAGCCAATTTTTTATCTATCTGTAGGGAATGAACCTGGGGAGGCTTCGAAGTGGTACTCAATTTGGTTTAAAAAAACTCTAAATTCTCTGGAATCACCTCCATAACGAGGGGGAGGTGAAAGGGTTATGGACGGTGGTTTATGTGGCATGGGAACCACTACAGGTGGAGGAACCACAGGTGGTACAGGAGGGGCCTCTAAATAGGCAGTCCTCTGGAGCAAGGTCTGAAATGCCTGGGCAAATTGGTCTAACCTGTGGTCCATATCCTCCACCCTACTCTCACAAGCAATCATATGTTTGCATAGTTCTGCAGGATCCATGGCCCTGTCGTAATGTCACGGCTACTAGTGTGGTCCAGCACGCAGAATCTATGTAAACATATACATATACAAGAAAAGGAAAATAAAAGGACAGAGCGTAAACCGGACCTTAGAATGGCCGCAACAATAACACCTCCATAACTTTATTTATTAAATCTCTTCTTTTTCTGTAACCAAAACGTTAGACATAAATAAGCATAAATTAACATATATACATATATAACTCCACACATCGTGTTATACAGTAACCCAACCGTCCTTGCCAAAAAACATCCAGTGGTTCCTAATCACCACTTCCTCTCACCTTCCCCCTCGTCATAAAAATCATATCTTTCCAATGCCCGCCATCAGCCGACCTTATCCACGCTCGATGGGCACGAGACCTCAGGCAACCTAATGTTAATCCTTTGAAGCAGGGGAGGTTGAGACCTTAAAAACTTGTTCATCTCATTCCATATACTTAAACGTAATCTCAAACTCAATTGGCAAGGACATACCCCCGGCTAGCTGTGACTAAATATACTAATAGGGCGGGTGGGAGGGAAGCTGTTTGCTGGCCCGAGTCCCAAGTGGCACTGAGGTAAGACCACCCCCACACTAACTTACACAGAACATAATCCCACCCACACACTCTTTCCCAGCAATCCCATGCATCTATCTCCACACTCCTACATGTGCCCTTGTCCGCTTAGCTGCGCTATCTCCCCAGGGCCTCCATGTGCTACCGGTTACTTTTAGATTACACACCACTACCAGAAGCCACACCTGCGAAACAGTGGGTACATGAACTCGAAGCTGAGATTACACAACAACAGTGGGAAGACATAGTTGTCTCCCCAAAAAGACTTGTCAATTTAGCCACACTCTTGGAACAACACATGAAAATGATATACCGATGGTACTTAGTACCAGCGAGACTTCCTAAACTATTTCCCTCTAGCCCCCCGACCTGCTGGAGATGCAACTGACACATAGGATCCGTACTACATCTATGGTGGCAATGCCGGCGAATCCAACCCTTCTGGGAAGCCATAAGAACAGTACTACTAGAACTCACACATATCAAACTGACTTATAACCCCTTACTTACTTACTCCTGTGAATTCCACCTGAGATACCTCAACATATCCAAAAAATCATTTATCACACTCTTCTAATGGCTCGACGCATAATTGCACGGGCTTGGAAATCCCACCATACCCCATCTACAGGGATAGTACTCTCCGAATTAGACAACCAAAAGATATATGAACATTACTTTAACAACATATGCCACCCTAACAAGATAACCTTAGCAGCCTGGAGAACTTGGTACACATGGAGATTGGCACACCCCAAATAAAGAACTCTGCACCACATAATGTACTGCTGACTGTTGGTTCCTACAAAGTGTATAATGTATCCACAAAATGAATGATCACTGCACTGCCAGCACTTGACATAGATATGATACTTGCCCCCCCTCCCCCCCCCACCTTACCACCTCCATTTTTTTCTTCTGTACACCCCCCCACCCCCAACCTTCCCCATTGTGTATTTTTGTCAGACAAAATAAAAAAAAGTTAAAAATAAAAGTGTGGGCATAAAATAAATGGCAGTTGTACTCCCAGTAATGTGTGTCGTCCAGTTGTTGGGGAGGATGTGGGATATTTATTTGGCATTTTTCTTGCTCCTGATTGTACTTTGGTGGATCCAGCGGAGAAGAGTCCCTGCTAGGACTTGGGCTCCGCTACAGACGTAATTTCAGAATTACCGGCAATCTGATTGATGCCATTAATTGAGTTATTTGAGAATTATTGAGAATCAGAGTGATTAAAGCCATTAATTCATTAGTAAGATAATTAACGGGATATGGGGTGGGTATCGCTGAAATGACACAACCATGGTTGTGCTCTGAGAGCGATGCATAACAGAATAAAAGGCACAAGAACAGCATCCTGCTTCAAATCTAACGCCGGAATGTAGCGCAGTGTGACTGATATTCAGTGTCTCCAGCCTCTGCATGCAGACACTGAACTTTCTTCATAGAGATGCATTGATGCTGATTGGCCAGGGCTGTGTTTGACCCTGCCCTCACCCAGCCTCCTTGACAATCTCAGCCAATCCAGTGCTTTTTCTATGGGATCATCAATTCTGATGATGTCAGCCAAGGAGGCGTATAAGGGGCGTTGCCAGCGCCGGCAGACCCTGCACAGAGTTTTCTAAAGGGTGTGAGGGGGGCAAGCCACCTACATGGTGGTTTTTACACTATAGGGTCAGGAATACATGTTGGTGTTACTGACCCTGTAGTGTTCATTTAAACTGAGGTACAGAACACAAATAACAACTCTGACAACTATCGAGACCCCTTTCTTGCTTAAATACGTTAATAATATTATAATACAAAGCATTATTTTTAAATACCGCTTTGTGTTTGTGACATTCTCATTTGGAAGACGAGCACTAAGTCGCAAATTCAGGATTCTTGTATCAATTACTATGTATTGCTTCAATAATAAATCATTTCAGGCTATACAGTGATACAGTAAATACCGTAAATATACTGTGTGTAACAGGAATAATACATTGGCCAAGAAGGGGTTGGTGTAACATTGCACCCCGCTATCAAAACGCTATCTGCTGCTGGTTTCCTCATTTCCTATATCATACATTCTAAGGGATGTAGTCAACAAGGTATGCCGGCTGCATTTGTTCTTGCGACAGGATGTCTTGTCACTTGACTATTTTTGGACCTGTGAAAATACTTAAAGGGACACTGTAGGCACCCAGACCATGTCATCTTATTGTAGTGGTCTGGGTGCAGTGTCCCTGTCCCACTTAGTACTGCTAAGTAAAACATTGTTTTAAAGAAACTACAATGTGTACCAGACTGCCACTAGAGGCGCTTCCTGCAGTTTGACTCGGTGTGTGTGTGTGTGAGTGTGTGTGCGTGGGCGCTGTGTGTGTGTGGGCGCTGTGTGTGTGTGGGCGCTGTGTGTGTGTGTGTGATGTTAGTGTGTTAAAAACATTATAAACATGCATAAAGTAGAAATAAAAAGATAAATGTACGTACATTTTTTTTTTTTTTTTTTTAAACACCCTCCTTTCTAAAAAATATTCTGCACTTGCGTGAAAACTGGTGGGCATTAAGGAAATGTTTCCATCAAGAAAGATGCATTGGTGGGCGGTAGGTAGAAAAAGGTTGACCACCCCTGCTCTAAATCAACGAAATATGTCATCTTTGCAAGAAGTAATAGTCTGTGGTATAAAAAATGTTCGGCAGATCTTAAAATATTGATCATAATTCTGCATTTGTTGAGTTCCCGAGCATTGTCCGGTGTTGTTTGTTTTCCAACAAGATCACCTGTGGCGGAACTGCCATGGTAGCAAAAGTCACTATGGCAACCACACACACACACAATCACACTCAGCCAACCTCACAAACACAAAATCACACTCAGCCGTTCACACACACACACACAATTACACTCAGCCAACCTCACACATACACAATCACACTCAGCCAATCACACACACACACAATCACACTCAGCCAACCTCACAAACACAAAATCACACTCAGCCGATCACACACACACACAATTACACTCAGCCAACCTCACAAACACAAAATTACACTCAGCCAATCACACACACAATTACACTCAGCCAACCTCACAAACACAAAATCACACTCAGCCGTTCACACACACACACACAATTACACTCAGCCAACCTCACACATACACAATCACACTCAGCCAATCACACACACACAATCACACTCAGCCAATCACACACACAATTACACTCAGCCAACCTCACACATACACAATCACACTCAGCCAATCACACACACAATTACACTCAGCCGATCACACACACAATCACACTCAGCCAATCACACACACAATTACACTCAGCCAACCTCACACACACACAATCACACTCAGCCAATCATAAACACAATTACACTCAGCCGATCACACACACACACAATCACACTCAGCCGATCACACACATACACAATCACACTCAGCTGATCACACACACACAGACAATCACACTCAGCCAATCACACACACAATTACACTCAGCCGATCACACACACACACACACAATCACACTCAGCCGATCACACACATACACAATCACACTCAGCCAACCTCACACATATACAATCACACTCAGCCGATCACACACACAATCACACTCAGCCAACCTCACACATACACAATCACACTCAGCTGATCACACACACACACACAGCCAACCTCACACATACACAATCACACTCAGCCAATCACACACACACACACACAATCACACTCAGCTGATCACACAATTACACTCAGCCAACCTCACACATACACAATCACCCTCAGACGATCATACACATACACAATCACCCTCAGACGATCACACACATACACAATCACCCTCAGCCGATCACACACATACACAATCACACTCAGCCGATCACACACATACACAATCACACTCAGCCAAGCCCACACACACAATGCAAGGGGAGGATCTTTAAGTTGCAGCTATTCATTGATTCTTGCACTGGGGCCCTGCGGCTTCTAATTATGCCCCTGACATAAACAATGCACGAATGATGTTAAAAATCATTACAAACGTAGGACTTAAAGGAGCACTAGTGCTAAGAATACAAATTTATATTCCTAATGCTATAGTGTCCGTCTAATTATTTAGACTAGTAGGCCTCCACTGCAAGAGTTAAAATATCAGTTTACTTACCTTATGGGTGTGCTGGTCTTTTCACGGCCATCCGTCTCCTTGACTGAAATCATCAATCGTGATGATCTCAGCCAATCCAATTCTTCCTCATATGGAAGCATTAGAAGGCTAGTACGAATGCGCAGCAAAGCGTGGTGCTACACCAATCAAATGCTGCTCAAATAGCAGCTATGATTGAGAATAGAGTGTGTCTTGGTTCTCTACGTGTCTGGAAGAAAGCCACTGCATGGGTGTTAACCCTGCAACCATGACATTGCCATATCTACTAAACTGCAATGTTTTACATTAAATGCAATACTGTACCCAGGATACATCCCTGAGATACATCCCTGAGATACATCCCTGAGATACATCACTGAGATACATCCCTGAGATACATCCCTGAGATACATCCCTGAGATACATCCCTGAGATACATTATTGAGATAAATCATTGAGATACTTCATTGAGAATCTTTATTGCGATACTTAAATGAGATACAGCATTGAGATACAGCATTGAGATACTTCATTGAGATACTTCATTGAGATACTTCATTGAGATATGTTATTGAGATAAGTCATTGAGATACAGAATTGAGATACAGAATTGAGATACTTCATTGAGATAAGTCATTGAGATACATAATTTAGACACAGCATTGAGACACAGCATTGAGATACATTATTGAGATACAGCATTGAGATACTTCTTTGAGATACAACATTGAGATAAGTCATTGATATACATAATTTAGACACAGCATTGAGACACAGCATTGAGATACATTATTGAGATACAGCCTTGAGATACTTCATTGAGATACAACATTGAGATAAGTCATTGATATACATAATTTAGACACAGTATTCAGATACAGCATTGAGAGACGTTATTAAGATACATTATTGAGATATGTCATTGAGATACATAATTGAGATACAGCATTAAGATACTTCATTGAGGTACGTTATTGACATTCGTCATTGAGATAAGTCATTGAGATACTTCATTGAGATACTTCATTGAGATGTAGTGTCTTTTGTGTCCTTTAACTTTTGTTGTCATTAATTACTCGATCTTGAGATTGATATGCCCACTTGGCAATTACATAACCTGCCATGTGGGCACGTGCAGATGGCACCATAGAACCCTCACCTGCTTTGAGCCATTTTAGGTATGCTTAGTGCAAAAATGGTTGGGAAGTTTGATCGTTTTTAACCCCTTAAGGACCAAACTTCTGGAATAAAAGGGAGTCATGACATGTCACACATATGTGTCCTTAAGGGGTTAAGGGTTTCATTAATTTGTGGCAAGTTGTCAGTGACTTATCAAGAGCTTGCCGCTGTCAAACTCGATAAGGAAAGAAATGTCTCTCTCCCCTTTTAAAGGGAAACTCCAGTGCCAGGAAAACAATCTGTTTTCCTGGCACTGCAGGTCCCCTCTCCCTCCCAATCCCCGGTTGCTGAAGGGGTGAAAAACGCTTCAGTGACTTACCAGAGGCAGCGTCATGTCCCACGTCGCTGCTTCTTCCTCTGCCGCCGCTCCTCCTCTGCATTACGTTAGCCGGTGGGCCCGGTGGGAGAGACTGATCCCGCCCACCGGATGCGCATTAGAGCTCTATATAGGAAAGCATTGAAAATGCTTTTCAATGCTTTCCTATGGGGAATTGAACGAACGCTGGAGGTCCTCACACAGCGTGATGACGTCCAGCGACGCTCTAGCACAGGTTTTCTGTGCTATGAAGCAGGAAGTGCCCTCCAGTGGCCGTCTAGTAGTCAGCCACTAGAGGTGGAGTTAACCCTGCAAGGTAATTAATACAGTTTATCAAAACTGAAATAATTACAGTTGCAGGGTTTAGGGAAGTGGGAGTTGGCACCCAGACCACTCCCATGGGCAGAAGTGGTCTGGGTGCCTGGAGTGTCCCTTTAATGTTTCTCCTATTGCTTTCTACATTAGTCAAATAATTAGGTAAAAGGACCTAACAAGATCTGCTCAGAAACACGAAATAATGTGCATGGCCAAAATTTGTTGTTAAAAAAACTCATAAGCCATTTTGAAACTGTTAAAGGGAATTTTTAGGCTCAAAGGGTTACTCCAAGCAGTGGTTTGAAGTGGTTATGGTGCCTGAAGTCGGTATGTGCAGTGTTTCACTGCACATACAGAGATTAACCCCTTACATGCTTGTTTTTAGCTGGAGTAACCCATTAATGCCCTTTTTATTATTATTCTTTAATAATGATGAACATGGGCAGAATATGTCTGAATTTGCATTGTTTATTTCACATTAACAGATTCTGCAGGTCCAAGGAATGGCTGAGACGTTCCAGCCAATCTGGGCCCTCACATTCTTTCGGAGGGAAAACTATACATATTCCGTAAGTATAAAAATCTGTGAACAGGCCGGTACAAAACAGCATTTAAAACCAGAGGGATGTTATTCCCAGATGTATCTTGGCTAGTCATGATAAAATCTGACATAGTGAGTGTGTTTCCTTAAAGGACTGCACACTCGTCCAAAGATGACTATAGAGACAAGCGCATCGCTTGCCAGGATAGTGATTTGGGGGGAGGGTTTCCTACATTTTGCACATTAACTCCCCTTAACTCACTGATTAACTAAATAAACCCCTTGGCACCTTGCGCAGAGATTCTCCTAAAATGTGCTGATGGTAGGATAAGCAGTTAAATCCTGAAATTCCCTCAGAATGGCTGTTCTCAAGGACACAATGTGACCCCTGACATTAACACACTCGGGATAATTGACACGACTTAAAATATAAACAAAATGGCTGACAGGACAATTCAATGCACCGTGTCGCTCAGACTGCCTCGGCTTTTCTTAAGATTGAAACTGGTGCTGAAGCTAAACTTGTTGTTTATCGAATTCTTGAGGCGGAATTTGAAACCCTTTCTATATAAATAAGAAGGGGGATTGCAATCACTTGACGTCTCGGGGAATGGCTCAGTGGGGACCCAGCTTTCAAAGACCGACGAAACTGTATATAGCGCTTACACAGATGTGACTTTTAATATGATGTATTATGTGTGCCGTAGGAATAGAGCTTGGTGAGCAAGTGTAATTATCTGCACAGGATTGACTGGGATTTCACACAGGGTGAAGAAAATGTTTAAGGATTTTGTGGTTCTTGCGAGTTTGACTGAGCCCAGGCGCTAGAATGCTGGTGTTAATCCTCCTCCTTAACTGTCAGGGTGTTTCATTCCCTCTTCAGAATGGAAATAATTCCACAAAAGACTGTGATTGACGGCAGAATCTCTGGGGATATAGGAGGGGCTGCAATCCAGCCTACCCAGCGTGCTATCTCACACATCGTCATTACCATGTCCGTCGCATGAATGAATGTTGGGTGCCACAAAAAACATAGGAGCGTGTGAAACCAGCTTCCCCAGAGCCTACTCGATATCAGTGGATGGTTGGCTTTTGATGCCTGTGGTTAATGAAGTCACTCTAATCTTCACGCCAACAGCAGTCTGGTCATGCACCATTGGGGATAGCACGTCTCTTGACCAATCCCCACAGAAAGTGCAACATTTAATCCCCGACTCTGCCCATTGCCTCTGTAACACAGAATGAATGGGACGAGTTCTAGGGGTATCTGAGGACATAATAGCGATGTAACGTTTTTCGCCGCTCACATATTGAGCTGTTCTAAACGTACGAGACGTTATTTTCTGATTCAGCTGGATTAGAGTTCCAGACGTGTGCTCAGGAAATCACATACTCAAAAAACGTAGTTGTTTCTAAGAGAGAGCAACCTAAATAACTACTAATAATCTTGTGAAGATCATCCAATTTCGAGTATCTGTTTCACATGCCGAATTCATCTCATTTTAACCCCTTAAGGACACATGACGTGTGTGACATGTCATGATTCCCTTTTATTCCAGAAGTTTGGTCCTTAAGGGGTTAATGCATTCGGCATCCAACTTCAATCTCTTAAGAAGTGAACAATGCCATCTCGGTGATGCCAAGCCTCAACCATTTAAATAGAAAATAGGTTTTTTTTGTATCTCTAGGGAATTGCATGAGAGATCAACAATCTCATTGTAGTTTAGTGAAAAGGAAGCTATTCTGGATTAGAATTTAAATTTCAGGTCCGGAGGGATAAAACCAGTGCCGGGAATCTCTAGATCCTTATTTGTTGCTCTTCACAACTGAAATGAAGACGCAAAAACAATGAGGAACATGCAATATGTGAAAATTAGAGGGTTTATTAGTTAACTGTGAAGTCTTTTAGACAATCTAATGTGGTTGGTGTCATTCTTGACATCACAAATTAAAGATGGCCACATGTTGGCCTCGGAGGAGCATGTCAACATTTTACAAGCCCTGTAGAGTCTGGAGAACATTCCAGCGCACCCTGCCAACCCTTGCTTAATAAGAGGATAAAGAAACAGATGTTTTGCCCAAATTGCCAGAGGGTCTCTATTGCTCAGTTACTCATATTACTTTGCATTACCAAGTTTGCATTTTGAGTTTATGATATCAGTTTTAATGTAACATCAGTCTGTATTTGTTATGCTGAAGGCCAAAGGTGGTGTAGGCTTAGCATACGCCGTGTGTCCACAAAGCTAGACTGGAAATTGGTGGGGAGGAGGGGGACGGGGCTGGGGAGTTAGCTCGTTAGCTGGGAAGGGGTTTGTGTAAAAGTCCTTGAAAAAAGAAAACATGATATGACAAAAAAAAAGTATTAAAAAAGTGAAAATTGCAGTCGCCCACAGTTTTTTGGTCTGTCAGACATTCCAAGGCCTACAGCAAATTGCGAATGTGAAGCCATGATAACACCAGGAGCCAATCAGATTATTATGTTTTATGTCAATTTTTCCGTCATCTTGATGTCCTGTCATCGAGAAATCTCTGACATGGCGCAGTCCGCGAACATGTTTGTGATTGAATTCCGATTGACTAATATTGTTACCGTCAAAAGTCACCAAATACTGGTAAAGGGTTAAAACTTTTACCTAGGCTTCTAAACCACTAATGGTTTGTGGAGGGGGGTAAACGGGGGATGAGTGGGCGACAATCCTTCGGCCTGTGCTGTGTAATGAAAATGACCATCTGATTTTAGTTAAGGGCATGTGGGTGTGAGCTGACAAAAAAAACGAGCCATAACACAAAAGTAGCTGACAAATTCACCATTGCATCTCATATATCAAAACCTAATCCCCGATAACTTGAATCCAGCCAAGACTACCCTGTTAACCCTTTCCTGTGCGAGACAGCCTAGTGAGGGGTTAAAGTGAGCCCCGCGTTTATGTGTATGGCATCATTCATCCACGTCATACAACCACAGGCCACGTAACAAAGTCTACAATCACAGAGCATTATCGTCTGACACAGCCTTACATGATTTTATCTCCAAAAGCTTCATCGATCCCAGCATCTTCTGAATAAAACAGCTATTTCTCCCAATATGGGATATGCATCCCATTCATGTACAGTTCAGCTATCACATTCCGGCTCTTTGTAAAATAATTAATTGTCCAATAGCTGCCAATATTCATGGTGCAGTCGCCCATTCATGCACAGTTCAGCTATCACATTCCGGCTCAGGGTTAAACAATTCATTCTTCCACAGCTGCCAATATTCATGGTGCAGCCGCCCATTCACGCACAGTTCAGCTATCACATTCCGCCTCTTGGTAAAACAATTCATTCTCAAAAAGCTGCCAATATTCATGGTGCAGTCGCCCATTCACGCACAGTTCAGCTATCACATTTCTGTCTCTTTGTAAAACAATTCATTCTCCCACAGCTGCCAATATTCATGGCTCAACCGCCCATTCACGCACAGTTCAGTTATCACATTCCGGCTCAGGGTTAAACAATTCATTCTTCCACAACCATTATGGCCTGGTACCCGTCACAAGGCTGTCTGCTTTTACAAGCTGATATAATGTATGTCCTTAAGTTCTATTTGATTATTTTGAGGACGATACAATTGTGACAACACACATGTTGCAAATCTCCCAACATGGCCTGTTACATAGGACAGTGGGTGCAGAAAGGAGCAGACCAGGTAAGGGATCTATAAAATAACTTTATCAGAAACGCTAATCGGCAGCTGTCTGGGCTGTGAAACCGATGAGATAGACCGAGTAGACCCTGAGGGCTGACCCCGAGGGCTGGGGCGAGGCTGAATGTTTAATTAACTCAATCTGTAAATCAGCACAGGAAGCTGCCGCCTCTGTCACACAGCAATTCTCACTGATTTCAAACAATTTCAGCCGAGTGCTTGTGATTCTCAGAGGAGAATATAATCCGAAATGCACTCCTTATATCTGGCTCCAACACAAGAACCGATTTATTTCATGTCAATGTATTGGATTTTGGATCCAACGTCTATAGAGTCTGCGCACTGTGACGTTTACAGTGCAATAATTAAATAGCAATTATTTGTTGGATACTTATAGCACTCAACGTCCCCATCCAGGCATCATTTTATTCTTTAGATTATCTTTTTTAGGTTTTCTAGTAAATCAGCATAATTACCATATATACTCGAGTATAAGCCGACCCAAATATAAGCCGAGGCCCCTAATTTTACCCCAAAAAACTGGGAAAACTTATTGACTCGAATATAAGACTAGGGTGGGAAATGCAGCAGCTACTGGTAAATTTCTAAATAAAATTAGATCCTAAAAAAATTATATTAATTGAATATTTATTTACAGTGTGTATATATAATGAATGCAGTGTGTGTGTGTGTGTGTGTGTATGAATGCAGTGTGTGTGTATGAGTGCAGTGTGTGTGTATGAATGCAGTGTGTGTGTATGAATGCAGTGTGTGTGTATGAATGCAGTGTGTGATTGGATGAATGCTGTGTGTGTGTATGAATGCAGTGTGTGTGTATGAGTGCAGTGTGTGTGTGTATGAATGCAGTGTGTATGTATGAATGCAGTGTGTGTGTGTGAATGCAGTGTGTATGTATGAATGCAGTGTGTGTGTGTGTGTGTGTATGAATGCGGTGTGTGTGTATGAGTGCAGTGTGTGTGTATGAATGCAGTGTGTGTGTATGAGTGCAGTGTGTGTGTATGAATGCAGTGTGTGATTGGGTGAATGCAGTGTGTATGTATGAATGCAGTGTGTGATTGGGTGAATGCAGTGTGTGTGTATGAGTGCAGTGTGTGTATGAATGCAGTGTGTGTGTGTATGAGTGCAGTGTGTGTATGAGTGCAGTGTGTGTGTATGAGTGCAGTGTGTGTATGAATGCAGTGTGAGTGTGTGTGATGCAGTGTGTGTTTGTGTATGTGTTGCAGAGCCTTGGTGGGGGTGGGCATTTTTATTATTATTATTTTTTAATTATTATTTTAATAATTTTTTGTATTATTATTTTTTATTTTATAAATATTATTTTATTTTATTCATATTTTTTTTCGTCCCCCCCTCCCTGCTTGATACATGGCAGGGAGGGGGGCTCTCACTCCCTGGTGGTCCAGTGGCATTGGCAGTTCAGTGGAGGGGGCTGGCAGAGAGCATTTACTTACCTCTCCTGCAGCTCCCATCTCCTCCGCGCCGGTCCGGTCTGCTCCCTCCGTCAGCTCACAGTGTAAGTCTCGCGGCCGCGCTATGACCCCGCGGCTCTCGCGAGACTTACAGTGTGAGCTGACAGGGGAGCTGACCGGACCAGCGCGGAGGAGAAGGGAGCTGACAGGAGCTGCAGGAGAGGTAAGTAAATGCTCTCTGCCAGCCCCCCTCCTACACAGCCCCCAGTCTGTATTATGGCAATGTAAATTGCCATAATACAGACATTGACTTGAGTATAAGTCGAGTTGGGGTTTTTCAGCACAAAAAATGTGCCGAAAAACTCGACTTATACTCGAGTATATATTAAATTACAAAACATTCCTGAAAATATAGAATCATATTTATTTTTTTATTAACAATCTGCACCATGATGGCCCCCCATAGTCTGCTTCCTGTGCTTGTCACATGACATAGCTAGGAGCTGCGGTCTCCACCATGATGGCCCCCCATAGTCTCCTTCCTGTGCTTGTCACATGACATAGCTAGGAGCTGCGGTCTCCACCATGATGGCCCCCCATAGTCTGCTTCCTGTGCTTGTCACATTACATAGCTAGGCGCTGCAGTCTGCACCATGATGGCCCCCCATAGTCTGCTTCCTGTGCTTGTCACATGACATAGCTAGGAGCTGCGGTCTGCACCATGATGGCCCCCCATAGTCTGCTTCCTGTGCTTGTCACATGACATAGCTGGGAGCTGCGGTCTGCACCATGATGGCCCCCCATAGTCTGTCTCCTTCCTGTGCTTGTCACATGACATAGCTAGGAGCTGCTGTCTGCAGCATGATGGCCCCCCATAGCCTGTCTCCTTCCTGTGCTTGTCACATGACATAGCTAGGCGTTGCGGTCTGCACCATGATGGCCCCCCATAGTCTGTCTCCTACATGTGCTTGTCACATGACATAGCTGGGAGCTGCGGTCTGCACCATGATGGCCCCCCACAGTCTGTCTCCTTCCTGTGCTTGTCACATGACATAGCTAGGAGCTGCGGTCTGCACCATCATGGCCCCCCATAGTCTGCTTCCTGTGCTTGTCACATGACATAGCTAGGAGCTGCGGTCTGCACCATGATGGCCCCCCATAGTCTGCTTCCTGTGCTTGTCACATGACATAGCTAGGCGCTGCGGTCTGCACCATGATGGCTCCCCATAGTCTGCTTCCTGTGCTTGTCACATGACATAGCTAGGCCCTGCGGTCTGCATCATGATGGCTCCCCCATAGTCTGTCTTCTTCTTGTGCTTGTCACATGACATAGCTAGGAGCTGCGGTCTGCACCATGATGGCCCCCCATAGTCTATCTCCTTCCTGTGCTTGTCACATGACATAGCTGGGAGATGCGGTCTGCACCATGATGGCCCCCCATAGTCTGTCTCCTTCCTGTGCTTGTCACATGACATAGCTAGGCGCTGCGGTCTTCACCATGATGGCCCCCCATAGTCTGTCTCCTACATGTGCTTGTCACATGACATAGCTGGGAGCTGCGGTCTGCACCATGATGGCCCCCCACAGTCTGTCTCCTTCCTGTGCTTGTCACATGACATAGCTAGGCGCTGCGGTCTGCACCATGATGGCTCCCCATAGTCTGCTTCCTGTGCTTGTCACATGACATAGCTAGGCCCTGCGGTCTGCATCATGATGGCTCCCCCATAGTCTGTCTTCTTCTTGTACTTGTCACATGACATAGCTAGGAGCTGTGGTCTGCACCATGATGGCCCCACATAGTCTATCTCCTTCCTGTGCTTGTCACATGACATAGCTTGGAGATGCGGTCTGCACCATGATGGCCCCCCATAGTCTGTCTCCTTCCTGTGCTTGTCACATGACATAGCTGGGAGCTGCGGTCTGCACCATGATGGCCCCCCATAGTATGTCTCCTTCCTGTGCTTGTCACATGACATAGCTAGGCGCTGCGGTCTGCACCATGATGGCTCCCCCATAGTCTGTCTCCTTCCTGTGCTTGTCACATGACATAGCTGGGAGCTGCGGTCTGCACCATGATGGCCCCCCATAGTTTGTCTCCTTCCTGTGCTTGTCACATGACATAGCTAGGCGCTGCGGTCTGCACCATGATGGCTCCCCCATAGTCTGTCTTCTTCTTGTGCTTGTCACATGACATAGCTAGGAGCTGCGGTCTGCAGCATGATGGCCCCCCATAGTCTGTCTCCTTCCTGTGCTTGTCACATGACATAGCTAGGAGCTGCAGTCTGCACCATGATGGCCCCCCATAGTCTGTCTTCTTCTTGTGCTTGTCACATGACATAGCTAGGAGCTGCGGTCTGCACCATGATGGCCCCCCATAGTCTGCTTCCTGTGCTTGTCACATGACATAGCTAGGAGCTGCGGTCTGCACCATGATGGCTCCCCCATAGTCTGTCTCCTTTCTGTGCTTGTCACATGACATGGTTTGGAGCTGCAGTCTGCACCATGATGGCCCCCCATAGTCTACTTTCTGTGCTTGTCACATGTCATAGCTAGGAGCTGCGGTCTGCACCATGATGGCCCCCCATAGTCTGCTTCCTGTGCTTGTCACATGACATAGCTAGGCACTGCGGTCTGCACCATGATGGCCCCCCATAGTCTGCTTCCTGTGCTTGTCACATGACATAGCTAGGAGCTGCGGTCTGCACAATGATGGCTCCCCTATAGTCTGTCTCCATCCTGTGCTTGTCACATGACATAGCTGGGAGCTGCGGTCTGCAGCATGATGGCCCCCCATAGTCTGTCTCCATCCTGTGCTTGTCACATGACATAGTTTGGAGCAGCGGTCTGCAGCATGATGGCCCCCCATTGTCTGTCTCCATCCTATGCATGTCACCTGACATAGCTAGGTGCTGCGGTCTGCACCATGATGGCCCCCCATAGTCTGTCTCCTTCCTGTGCTTGTCACATGACATAGCTAGGAGCTGCTGTCTGCAGCATGATGGCCCCCTCATAGTCTGTCTCCTTCCTGTGCTTGTCACATGACATAGCTAGGCGCTGTGATCTGCACCATGATGGCCCCCCTTAGTCTGCTTCCGGTGCTTGTCACATGACATAGCTGGGAGCTGCGGTCTGCACCATGATGGCTCCCCCATAGTCTGTCTCCATCCTGTGCTTGTCACATGACATAGCTAGGAGCTGCGGTCTGCACCATGATGGCCCCCCATAGTCTGTCTCCTTCCTGTGCTTGTCACATGACATAGCTAGGAGCTGCGGTCTGCAGCATGATGGCCCCCCATAGTCTGTCTCCTTCCTGTGCTTGTCACGTGACATAGCTAGGCACTGCGGTCTGCACCATGATGGCCCCCCATAGTCTGTCTCCTTCCTGTGCTTGTCACATGACATAGCTAGGTGCTGAGGTCTCTACCATGATGCCCCCCCCCCCCCCCATAGTCTGCTTCCTATGCTTGTCACATGACATAGCTAGGCCCTGCGGTCTGCACCATGATGGCCCCGCCATAGTCTGTCTCCTTACTGTGCTTGTCACATGACATAGCTGGGAGCTGCAGTCTGCATCATGATGGCCCCCCATAGTCTGCTTCCTATGCTTGTCACATGACATAGCTAGGAGCTGCAGTCTGCACCTCCTCAATATATAATTAATGCTCCCTGGTACCTGGTGACATCACAATGGAGCCACTATTTCTCCATTGTCTGACCTAAGGGGAGATGACACCACTCACTAGAAAGGGCAGAATCTCTATTTTTATAAAGGAGTC
Source organism: Pelobates fuscus (assembly GCF_036172605.1). NCBI lineage: Eukaryota > Metazoa > Chordata > Amphibia > Anura > Pelobatidae > Pelobates > Pelobates fuscus. The sequence goes on from NC_086321.1 coordinate 385,927,871, forward strand.
TGGTATCCCTATAAGATACAGGTAATCATTGTTAGAAATGACCATCACCTACCTCAGGGTGGTTATGAGGGTCCCATAAAAGGCTGCTGTCCACCTGCTGTTTGTAGTGAGGGACACGAGACCCCTCATTTGAAAGACATGACTTACCTTCTTTGGTCACATACCTTTCTAATCTACAGGAGATCACCCATCTACCAGGTGAGTTGTAGGGTGCTCAGATCCTTAATCGTGACTTTAGAAATTCCATTAATACACTAAGGAAAGAGTAGAGCCCCCTGTTACTCCAAGGGGGCTCTCTCTTCTCCCCAATATTTTCAGCCGAGCATGAGACCCCATGATAATGTGTCTGAAGATTATTTTATGTTATGATTCTTATCTTCCTATAGTAAGGATGTTTGGACAATTATTATGTTTATTATATAATTAAATTATATGTGAGTTATGTCATCTGCTGCCACATCAGAAAATATGTGTTATATATGTATAATTTTAGATATGTTATTCCACCGCATATTCTGCATATATTAAACGATTACGGCATACAGTGCCTTGCAAAAGTATTCACCCCCCTTGACTTTTTACCTATTGTGTTACATTACAGCCTTAAGTTCAATGTTTTATTAATCTGAATTTTATGTGATAGATCAGAACACAATAGTCTAAGTTGGTGAAGTGAAATGAGAAAAATATATACATAAAACTATTTTTTAGAAATAGAAAACAGAAAATTGGCATGTGCGTATGTATTCACCCCCTTTGTTATGAAGCCCATAAAAAGCTCTGGTGCAAACAATTACCTTCAGAAGTCACATACTTAGCTAAATGATGTCCACCTGTGTGCAATCTAAGTGTCACATGATCTGCCATTACATATACACACCTTTCTGAAAGGCCCCAGAGGTTGCAACACCTAAGCAAGAGGCACCACTAACCAAACACTGCCACGAAGACCAAGGAACTCTCCAAACAAGTAAGGGACAATGCTGTTGATAAGTAAAAGTCAGGGTTAGGTTATAAAAAAATATCCAAATCTTTGATGATCCCCAGGAGCACCATCAAATCTATCATAACCAAATGGAAAGAACATGGCACAACAGCAAACCTGCCAAGAGATGTCTGCCCACCAAAACTCACGGACCGAGCAAGGAGGGCATTAATCAGAGAGGCAGCACAGAGACATTGAGGCTAGGACGGAGGTTCACCTTCCAGCAGGACAATGACCCCAAACACACTGCTAAAGCCACACTTAAGTGGTTTAAGGGAAACATGTAAATGTGTTGGAATGGCCTAGTCAAAGCCCAGAGCTCAATCCAATAGAAAATCTGTGGTCAGACTTAAAGATTGCTGTTCACAAGCACAAACCATCCAACTTGAAGGAGTGGGAGCAGTTTTGCAAGGAGGAATGGGCAGTGGTAAGAGATGGCAAGCTCATAGAGCCTTATCCAAAGCGACTTGGAGCTGATATTGCCGCAAAAGGTGGCTCTACAAAGTATTGACTTTAGGGGGGTGAATAGTTAGCACATTGACTTTTTCTGTTATTTTATCCTATTTGTTGTTTGCTTCACAATAAAAAAAAACCACACATCTTCAAAGTTGTGGGCATGTTCTGTAAATGAAATGATGCAAATCCTCAAACAATCCATGTTAACTCCAGGTTGTGAGGCAACAAAACACAAAAAATGCCAAGGGGGGTGAATACTTTTGCAAGGCACTGTATAACAGTACAAATCAATAATCCCTTTATCTATCTAGTAATTTTGCATTTGGTTATTAACCATGAAAGCGCAATGTGTATACCAATGACAAATACACAAAAACAGAACCTTTTGGGGGGAATTCTTTCTCTTTTTACAGGAAGTGTTTATGGAAGGCTGTGCAAGTCACATGCAGGGAGGTGTGCCTAGGGTTCATAAACAAAGGGATTTAACTCCTAAATGGCAGAGGATTGAGCAGTGAGACTGCAGGGGCATGTTCTATACACCAAAACTGCTTCATTAAGCTAAAGTTGTTTTGGTGAATATAGTGTCCCTTTAAGTGCAAAAAATGTAATTATGGCTTTAACACAAACATGTGAAACCCTCGCAGCTGGGGGTTAAACAAAGAATATTTTTACAGCCTTAGTTGTTTAATATGAGCGTCTGGATATCAGTTTGGGTTTGATTAGCTAAATGCAATTTAAATAAATGTTTTATTTTCCCTTTTTTGTAGCTTCCCACCCCTTCCACTTTCTATCACTTAGATTGTACATAATATATATCCCATTTATTACATGTGTCTCATTATGTATAATAATTTATCATATGTGTACCTATGAAAGTAATATACACCTTCATGTCTGCCTTCCCCTTCAGCCTCGAGGGTGTACTGAATCTTCCAACGCAGCTTAATTAATTTGGGATTGGAGCATGATGTACCCGATAGCTCTCCACCCGCCACTGCATTCCTTGTTCTTTAAACCCCAAACACGGTTTATTAAATTCTATCACGCGTTTGCTGTTTGACTTTCCTAGAGGTGTTAAGCTGAGAAGATACATGTGAGATTTTATTTTGTTAACGGAGGTCTCCTAATTACATTATAATTAAACCCATCTCCGTGAACCTGCGGGGGGCTAGGGGGGAGATAGGTTAACCGAGCTTCTAGTTTTTCATTTCTGCTTAGCTTTGAGAAAGTGGATTCCTCGCGCTGCAAAGTAGACGATTTTTGTTTTTCTATGGTTACTACTGAGAACATCTGGGCAGTTTGGTAGTGTTATGATTAACTCGCAGGTTTCACTGTGATTAGCAGAACGGTGCAGAGACAACACATTACATCAGGCGCTCACACAGTAGACTGACTGCGTTCGCAGTTTGGAGATTACATTACAATTAAGGAAGATTGAAAGTGACAGTCGATAAGCTTGTCTCAGTCAGTCTGCTCTTTCCGTACCTTCGTGTACCTGTTAAGACCCAGTTTGACCTTGACATACTTCGAGGGTAGTGTTTTCTTTTGTATTCCTTTTATTATCATATTACCGTCTATTGCCAAGTGGGCTTTCAGTTTACCTCCATATGTAGTCTAGTTAAAAGTTACTCTCCCTTGCCATGTCGTGGATTTGCTATTTAACCCCTTGTGTGACATGTCATGATTCCCTTTTATTCCAGAAGTTTGGTCCTTAAGGGGTTAAGGGATACCTGTCAATGTCCTTCCTTTATCCTATAGACATTGCTAACACAAAGACACAGCCCAAGCATTGAGGTGATGAGGAGAAGCCTAGCAGTTCCACCAGGGGAGAGGTCAGATACTGTACGGGGAGACGGGGATACCCAGAGTATGGCGATAAATTGGAGTGACATCATCAATAAAACAGATTGCAATAAATGAGTTTCAGTTACTTAGGGAACGAGTCAGACTATTTTTGGCCTTTCAATAATTGAGTAAAAGCAGAATGAAGCCCATGGAACAGCGCAGTCAGGGGAGTGGGCCTTGACAGAGCCAGGAGTAGGCAGGGGAGTAACCAGTTAAAGGGGCATGGTTATCTGTAAATGGGGGTTGGAAGATAGGAGTATATTAAGCGGCCATTTTATGAGTAAGGGACATTTTAACAGAAATGACACTTACCTGGTAATTGTCCCTCCCACCCTCCCTGTAGTTTGGAGTTCCCGTTTGGTCACAGCGGCAGGATAGGGCTTGGGTAATTGGAAGGTAGGAGGAGTATAAATTGGTTAGGTTGGATTAGACCGGAGTGTTAAATGGTTTGTGGGTTCGAGCTCATCGGTGGCTCCGAACCAGGTGGTGTAGGGGGGTCTCGGTACACCCCTACAGTTAAAAAAGTTATGGATATGGGGCCTCTTTGGTTGGCCATGTGTTATGTGTTATTTGTTATTAATAATGTTATTTATTGTTATTGGTCGGGGTCATTGCCGGGGGTAATTTATGTACGGTGGGGGATGGGGGTAAATTTATATTATGTGGCAATGACCCCAATTTGTTACCTTGTTTATAATAATAAATAAAGCTGTGGACTTTTATATTCCAACAGAAATACGGTGTCTGTAAGTTATTGGGGGTTGGGGTAAACAGCGCACCTGCCGAATAACGACTGTGCGCATGTCATGAACCCATTGAACGGAGAGTGATTGACGGCCCACTGTGCCTAGCAGTGAACGAATAAGCCTATGGGGGATATTTCATGCAGGGGGTCCTGGCTGCTGTTTCGGCTTTAGTTTGTTCTTACGAGTGGAATCAGCCTGATTCCTTAATAATATTGGTTCCTTCTGTAGAGGCACCAGAGACATTTTCTTTTACCGAAGTAGGAATTTACTGTATTTTGACCGGTCCATCTGAATCATATTCTTTGAATCCACGACCAAACGACTGCATGGTCCAGCATTGACCTGTGAAGTCTAATTCACTAAACACTCCACAGGTAAATCCTGGGCATATCGAATAGTCCGGGTGTGGATTGATTGGGATTTTATTCAGACGAACCAGCCAAAAGGGATCTTTGCACATAGTTCAAGAGATTGAGCGTTTCTCCATGTTAATGCTCCATTTTTGGGTGGATGTAATCACACAGGACCTGAAAAACAATGATTTGTTTGTCCGGTATCAAACCAGATGCACTGCTGCTGTTCAACAATGTATGAGAGCTTGACTGGCGATGTTCTAACCACAAGCAGCGAGAGGGTCAGAGCTTCAGAAACACGTTTGGTATCTGTGCCAGCGGATGGAGCCCACGTTAAACAGCTGCTGCGGCAATAAAGTGCAGCTGTCTGCCCCTGGTTAACGCTGGCGGTCTGTACGGGTTACCAGCTGGGAGATGTTTATATTAGAGGGGGCTGGAAGGTGGGCCCAACTCTAAAGCTGGAGCAGAACTATTTAAGTCCCAGCAATCGTTTTTCTTTCATTTATATGCGGACAGTCTATCTATAAACATTCTAAACATGTAGGGATTCTACCTGTAGGCAGTCTGTAGGAAGGCAATGTATATATGCAGGCAGTCTACATATGCAGGCAGTCTATATATGCAGGCAGTCTATATGTTCAGTATATAGGCAGTCTATATATGCAGGCAGTCTATATATGCAGGCAGTCTATATGTTCAGTAAATAGGCAGTCTATATATACAGGCAGTCTATATGTTCAGTATATAGGCAGTCTATATATGCAGGCAGTCTATATATGCAGGCAGTCTATATGTACAGTGTATAGGCAGTCTATATATGCAGGCAGTCTATATATGCAGGCAGTCTATATGTTCAGTATATAGGCAGTCTATATATGCAGGCAGTCTATATGTACAGTGTATAGGCAGTCTATATATACAGGCAGTCTATATGTTCAGTATATAGGCAGTCTATATATGCAGGCAGTCTATATGTTCAGTAAATAGGCAGTCTATATATACAGGCAGTCTATATGTTCAGTATATAGGCAGTCTATATATGCAGGCAGTCTATATATGCAGGCAGTCTATATATACAGGCAGTCTATATGTTCAGTATATAGGCAGTCTATATATGCAGGCAGTCTATATATGCAGGCAGTCTATATATGCAGGCAGTCTATATGTACAGTATATAGGCAGTCTATATATGCAGGCAGTCTATATATGCAGGCAGTCTATATATGCAGGCAGTCTATATGTTCAGTGTATAGGCAGTCTATATATGCAGGCAGTCTATATATGCAGGCAGTCTATATATGCAGGCAGTCTATATGTACAGTATATAGGCAGTCTATATATGCAGGCAGTCTATATGTTCAGTGTATAGGCAGTCTATATATGCAGGCAGTCTATATATGCAGGCAGTCTATATATGCAGGCAGTCTATATGTACAGTATATAGGCAGTCTATATATGCAGGCAGTCTATATATGCAGGCAGTCTATATATGCAGGCAGTCTATATGTTCAGTGTATAGGCAGTCTATATATGCAGGCAGTCTATATATGCAGGCAGTCTATATATGCAGGCAGTCTATATGTACAGTATATAGGCAGTCTATATATGCAGGCAGTCTATATATGCAGGCAGTCTATATGTTCAGTGTATAGGCAGTCTATATATGCAGGCAGTCTATATATGCAGGCAGTCTATATATGCAGGCAGTCTATATGTACATGTTATAGGCAGTCTATATATGCAGGCAGTCTATATATGCAGGCAGTCTATATGTTCAGTATATAGGCAGTCTATATATGCAGGCAGTCTATATGTTCAGTATATAGGCAGTCTATATATGCAGGCAGTCTATATATGCAGGCAGTCTATATGTACAGTATATAGGCAGTCTATATATGCAGGCAGTCTATATATGCAGGCAGTCTATATGTTCAGTGTATAGGCAGTCTATATATGCAGGCAGTCTATATATGCAGGCAGTCTATATATGCAGGCAGTCTATATGTTCAGTATATAGGCAGTCTATATATGCAGGCAGTCTATATATGCAGGCAGTCTATATATGCAGGCAGTCTATATGTACAGTGTATAGGCAGTCTATATATGCAGGCAGTCTATATGTACAGTATATAGGCAGTCTATATATGCAGGCAGTCTATATGTACAGTATATAGGCAGTCTATATATGCAGGCAGTCTATATATGCAGGCAGTCTATATATGCAGGCAGTCTATATGTTCGGTATATAGGCAGTCTATATATGCAGGCAGTCTATATATGCAGGCAGTCTATATGTACAGTGTATAGGCAGTCTATATATGCAGGCAGTCTATATATGCAGGCAGTCTATATATGCAGGCAGTCTATATATGCAGGCAGTCTATATGTACAGTGTATAGGCAGTCTATATATGCAGGCAGTCTATATATGCAGGCAGTCTATATGTTCAGTATATAGGCAGTCTATATATGCAGGCAGTCTATATGTTCAGTATATAGGCAGTCTATATATGCAGGCAGTCTATATATGCAGGCAGTCTATATATGCAGGCAGTCTATATGTACAGTATATAGGCAGTCTATATATGCAGGCAGTCTATATATGCAGGCAGTCTATATGTTCAGTGTATAGGCAGTCTATATATGCAGGCAGTCTATATATGCAGGCAGTCTATATGTACAGTGTATAGGCAGTCTATATATGCAGGCAGTCTATATATGCAGGCAGTCTATATATGCAGGCAGTCTATATATGCAGGCAGTCTATATGTACAGTGTATAGGCAGTCTATATATGCAGGCAGTCTATATATGCAGGCAGTCTATATGTTCAGTATATAGGCAGTCTATATATGCAGGCAGTCTATATGTTCAGTATATAGGCAGTCTATATATGCAGGCAGTCTATATATGCAGGCAGTCTATATATGCAGGCAGTCTATATGTACAGTATATAGGCAGTCTATATATGCAGGCAGTCTATATATGCAGGCAGTCTATATGTTCAGTGTATAGGCAGTCTATATATGCAGGCAGTCTATATATGCAGGCAGTCTATATATGCAGGCAGTCTATATGTTCAGTATATAGGCAGTCTATATATGCAGGCAGTCTATATATGCAGGCAGTCTATATATGCAGGCAGTCTATATGTTCAGTATATAGGCAGTCTATATATGCAGGCAGTCTATATATGCAGGCAGTCTATATATGCAGGCAGTCTATATGTTCAGTATATAGGCAGTCTATATATGCAGGCAGTCTATATATTATATGGATATTAGGTATATATTTTGCAGTACACTGATTGGCCCATTTTCTTTCCCTTTTTGGTTTCTCCGTGTGTTTTCACAAATATCTTTTTAGAACAATGTTCTGCTCAATCAAATCATAACCTAAAAGAGCATCAAATGTCCTGAAAGTTATTTCGCCATTGATTGGGATGTGTTTCGATGACCCTGACGGATCCAGCCTTGTTATTGTAGCTAAAAAATACACTCTGTTTTTGCCCGTTTTGGCACAGCGAGGGAGGGCACAGGGTACAGAAACCCCTGAATGTACAGTACTGTGGGATGGAGCCCAGGAATCATTTACTGAAAGAACAACAAAACCTTATCCCGGCTACCCAGACTCCCTGCCACCCAGTTTACCACCTTCACGTATAGACGTGCTCTCGTGGAGAGGTAATTATAGATCCCAGCTGAGTTGGTTATTGCAAGTGAAGCAAATGGGTGATTGAGACCTGTTCGTGTTGGAGGGGATGTGAAACCCGCTACATACCGTATATGAAATCTGATTTATAGATCCCTCCATTTATGTTCTGCATTAGCGTGTCTCTTGGGAGGCGAACAGTTAATACCAGCTGCCACACATGAAAGATAAATATACAATACAACAGGACTGCTTACCATGACCAGGGTCTGCATATTATAGCAAAGTGCGGCCCAAATCGTCTTGTAAACAAATTAACTCCTATTAAACGTAAGCACATTTTCTTGGAGCTGATTCTTCAGTTTGTTTATATAATCGCCATTCAACGAAAAAGGTCAAAATTACCCCAAATTGACATCACAGCCAAATCTGGCGAAGAAGCAAGGATTGCTCTGTTTGTGCACAATATAAATCCATAAATAGAAGAAGGGTTTTTAATCATTTTTTTCTTCCTTGGGTTTTTTTTTCCATGGAGATATTTTTTTTCCACTTACCATATCCCTATCTAGCAGCCTTGGATCAACAAACAGCTAGGTGATTGACAAGTTAAAATGTTTAGTTTAGTCGTGGTTCACATAAAGCAATTTACTTTTCTAATGGAGGAGTCCGATGAATGGCAAGCAAATGGTGTTTTTTACCTTTAAGCGTCCCATCCAGAAAGCGCCCTTGTTCGGATTATTGACCTTCCTGTATGTGTCTGACCCACGTTGATTTTGCTTGTTGTCTCTTCAATGTTGCTTCTAATTAAAAATGGTGAATTCCCGAACGCGCAGCACTTGGGATAAGTGGCTGCTCTATATCGAGCAGAAGTGGTGCTGGTATATACATTTATATATACACACTGCATGTGCTCACAAATATATTTAATGACAAAAACAGCAGTGGCTTCAAATTAATACTTTGAATACTTTAAATTAGTCAGAAATCAAAAATATACACTATATACACATTTAGATATTTTTATTATAATCTATTAAATGGAAACCGTAGCTTAGATTAGATCCAAAACTTTATATGAATTAATCTTGAAAAAGTCTTTAGTTAACACTCCATAAATGAGTCAGTTACTGGAAGTTCAGAAGATGGCTGTATCCATAAGGAAATACAGTACTTCAGGATATTCAATTCAGCATGCGCTGGAGATGTCAATTATTCAGTTCAGAAATACACGGCACAAGTGAGCTGATATTTGGAGGGTGTAGGGACGTTAATTCCACCTTCTCCTAGTTCTCCACTCTGACCTCTCCTGCTTACTTGTACGTTCGGTTTCAGACCGATTGACCATATGTATTGCGTGACTCCTGTGAGGCCCTTCCTGTGGCTCATATACTGACAAACTCCAGGAACGTGGACAGCCTTAATGGGAGATCCAATAAGACTACTAAAACATTATTGGGCTCTCACTATACATTCCCGATAATGTATTGCATAACGCTAGCCTAATGGCTGATACAAATTAAAAAGGCTAAAAGGTAAGTGGTTGTGGTCCAGTGCCTACAGAAAATATAGAACATAAGTAGAAAAATAATTTTAAAAAAGACAATTTTTTAAAAGGAACTTATGTTTATGAAAATCTTCCAAGGTGAGGGTGCTCTGGGTAATATCTCCCAGCATGCTCAACGCTGCACACTGAGATTAAAAAACTCTTCAAGTGAAACGTTGTATTCAGTTCTGCTTGTATGATGTACACAGTGTTTGTTTTATAAGGACAAGTTGTCCCGTAGTGATAAGCATGTGTGAAGGTAGTGGGTACCGTGTAGAAGAGGACTCCCCCCAATTATCTATCATTAGCTCACCTCAAATAACCAGACGCAAGACAGGCCACAGCTTTATTTTCTATTAATAAATATTGTTAATTTAACACAATACACCCATAAACATTTCCAAACTAGAACCTTGAAGAGGTAGATGTTAACACAGTGAGGGAGTTTAAGCATGCGTGGGATAGGCATAAGGCTATCCTAACTATAAGATAAGGCCAGAGACTAATGAAAGTATTTAGAAAATTGGGCAGACTAGATGGGCCGAATGGTTCTCATCTGCCGTCACATTCTATGTTTCGTTACCCAGGTAAGTGCGGTGAATCTGGGAAACCTACCACCAGCGTCAGACCAGCGTCAGACCTCAGACCCAAGGGAAGGCAGACTTTGTTCATAAATGCTCTTTTTACGGTGTGAGCAATACCTGATCCATCCCTATACACAATGTCAAATTATTTTTATACCATCTCTAATATTAGTGAACCTTCCTCTTTTCATTTTCAGCAAACACTGCATCTAGTTAGCACAATATTTATTTACACACCGCAAAACTCTCTAACACACCATCTATACCTGTTCTACCAGCGAATACGCCTGGACTCTACACGTAGGCAGAGAACGAAAATAAAAAACACACAACTCATTAGCAAACACGTGGGTCTTTCACTTCCCAATAGGATAATACAGTGATTTCTTTATTGGCCTTTCACAAACTGAGCTGCAGTTGGGGCAGGTTGGGGCTTGGCATGACCCTCTTAATAGCTGCTTGAAAAAACAGAAGCGCTAGGGAGAGTCACATAAACATTGGTTAATGATGGAGACACAATGTACAAACTGTGTGTTTAAGAAACCCTAAAGAAATAAACAGAATTATGCAAAATATGATACAGTGAATTAGCTTAAAAGAGACCGCAGGGAGCCGGCATGTAGAACTTAATCTAATTCTGTGAATGTGAAAAGCTCAGACATGGGGGTTCATGCTTTCTCAATGGAGACCTGTATTTTAGGAACATTTTCCGACTTCACTTTGCAAATTGTTACTCCCCTGCTTGTTAGCCTCTGAGACGCCCATGTGAGCAGTCAGCAAGCCACAGAATAGTAATCAACAAACAGAGGGCTCTACTGCCAAATCGCACCGCACTTAGAAACGCACCGCAGAAGGCAATCTGACGACAGTGTGCACTACGCCTTTAATTGAACCCACCATGAGCTGTTACTGTATCACGCACTGCGCCTTTAACTGAACCTACTCTGCGCTGTTACTGTATCGCACACTGTGCCTTTAACTGAACCTACTCTGCGCTGTTACTGTATCACTCACTGCGCCTTTAATTGAACCCACCCTGCGCTGTTACTGTATCGTACACTGTGGCTTTAATTGAACCCACCCTGCGCTGTTACTGTATCGCACGCTGCGCCTTTAACTGAACCTACTCTGCGCTGTATCACGCACTGCGCCTTTAACTGAACCCACCCTGCGCTGTTACTGTATCGCACACTGTGCCTTAAACTGAACCCACACTGCGCTGTTACTGTATCGCACACTGTGCCTTAAACTGAACCCACCCTGCGCTGTTACTGTATCGCACACTGTGCCTTAAACTGAACCCACACTGCGCTGTTACTGTATCACGCACTGCACCTTTAACTGAACCCACCCTGCGCTGTTACTGTATCGCACTCTGTGCCTTTAACTGAACCCACCCTGCGCTGTTACTGTATCGCACTCTGCGCCTTTAACTGAACCCACCCTGCGCTGTTACTGTATCGCACTCTGCGCCTTTAACTGAACCCACCCTGCGCTGTTACTGTATCGCACACTGTGCCTTTAACTGAACACACCCTGCGCTGTTACTGTATCACACACTGTGCCTTTAACTGAACCCACCCTGCGCTGTTACTGTATCGCACACTGCGCCTTTAACTGAACCCACCCTGCGCTGTTACTGTATCGCACGCTGTGCCTTTAACTGTGCATTGCTGTGAGTTTTATTGCTGTGGAGCTCTGTAATACATACTGCGCATTGCTGTGAGTTTTATTGCTGTGGAGCTCTGTGATACACACTGCAGATTAATGTGAGTTTTATTGCTGTGGAGCTCTGTAATACATACTGCGTATTGCTGTGAGTTTTATTGCTGTGGAGCTCTGTGATACACACTGAACATTGGTTTGAGTTGTATTGCTGTGGAGCTCTGTAATACATACTGCGCATTGCTGTGAGTTGTATTGCTGTGGAGCTCTGTGATACACACTGCACATTGCTGTGAGTTTTATTGCTGTGGAGCTCTGTGATACACACTGCACATTGCTGTGAGTTTTATTGCTGTGGAGCTCCTCTGTAATACATACTGCGCATTGCTGTGAGTTTTATTGCTGTGGAGCTCTGTGATACATACTGCGGATTGCTGTGAGTTTTATTGCTGTGGAGCTCTGTGATACACACTGCACATTTCTGTGAGTTTTATTGCTGCGGAGTTCTGTGATACACACTGCACATTGCTGTGAGTTTTATTGCTGTGGAGCTCTGTAATACATACTGCGCATTGCTGTGAGTTTTATTGCTGTGGAGCTCTGTGATAAACACTGCACATTGCTGTGAGTTTTATTGCTGTGGAGCTCTGTGATACACACTGCACATTGCTGTGAGTTTTATTGCTGTGGAGCTCCTCTGTAATACATACTGCGCATTGATGTGAGTTTTATTGCTGTGGAGCTCTGTGATACACACTGCACATTGCTGTGAGTTTTATTGCTGTGGAGCTCTGTGATAAACACTGCACATTGCTGTGAGTTTTATTGCTGTGGAGCTCATCTGTAATACATACTGCACATTGCTGTGAGTTTTATTGCTGTGGAGCTCTGTGATACACTCTGTGTGTATAGACCCCGATTTTCATTATTTTGTTGTCTCCGTGTAATACATGTGGTGTGGTTGTTGTGGTTGGATCTGACTGATGCAATACTTTATCACAGACTCAGGTTACTATTTATATTATAACCTCAATTTGTACTCAGAACCAATTCAAATAACATTCTCCTGTATTTCAGGTTTGTTCACCGTTCACACGCATACTGCTCGGCGTGGGTTTGTGGGCGGTTAATGAAGGATGGTGCGTAGAGTTTGCTAATTGGTAGATTTGGGTATTATAATCTGCAGATTAATAGAATGGATACCCAGCCCGCTTCCAGGAGAGATCTCCTTTCTAATTACAGCAGTCACCATAACCACCACAGACCGCCACTTTAGTATGGTTTAACAATTTTCCTGCGTGGCCCAGGCATCCGCAACACACATGTTCTTCTCCTGAAAGATGTCTTCTATAAAGTGACATTTCAAATGATTTTTTTTTCTGACTATTTCAATACTCCAAAAGCGCCAATATTACAATACCTAGGATTGGTATTATTGCATTCCTTAAAGGAACACTCAGCTGGGGTATTTAGTAGATACATGTATTTTATTATGTTTTTCATTGTGGGTATATCTAAACCAGCTTGGAATATATGAGAATCTCTTGTCTGTAGCCTTAGCAAGCTGTCCACTGAGCTAAACAAACCAGGAAGTAACTGGACTGGGTGTCTGATTGACAGCCAGGGGGGTGTAACTAGTTTAATATATAAAAGTGTCAATTTCTATTGAAATCTACACTATTTGTAAAATGAGGGGGAAAAAAGGCACACTAGTAGTCACATAAAAGCATTTTAGCCAAATAAACTGCTTTATGTGTTTGAATTATTAAAATGACATTAACAGTTCATTCCTAATAATTCCTGCTATTTGTAATGGAGACAATAGGTTTTGTAACGTTTTACGTTTTTTGTGATAAATAAATTGGAGAAGCCCAACCCAGCATTGAGATACCTCGGTGCAGGAACCAGCTAGGTTTTGATCCCTTTACTTGGCACCGGGTGGGATGGGGGGGTGGGGGGAGGTGAAAAAGGGGGGCAGAGGGAACCTTTAGTGTCAGGATTACATTTTTAAGGACTTAGCCCATTAGTAATATTCTTATATAGCTTCCAATAAGAACGGGTAGTTTCAGTCCAATTTGAAGATTTAGTGCACACAATACTCGTATAACCTTTCTAATTCCTTGGAATGGGTTTAAGTCATTTATCTATCGATTATGATGAACTTGCTCAAAGACTACGTACTCCGGAAATGATTGGATTGCCTGCGGGACCAACAAAGAATGAATGTATTTTGGGTAAAGATTAAGAAGCTGTTATTATTGGGCGTTCTTTGTCATTTCATTTGGGATATCCCATGTAAGCATTATTCTACAATACAATATTATTATGCTACAATACAATTATTTCAGGATTCTTCCTCATATTGCCTGAAATGTGTTTTCTGTCTGAATATACTATAATAATAAGTTATTACATGCAATATTTCAAACATCGTATCTCCAATTCTTGTGTAGAAGAAAAAGTGCACAATTCAAACTGTGAAAATGTCCAAACTTTCTTTTGAAGACACTTGTTAATGGCATGCAAAGTAATGTATGCAAATAGACTTGCTTAAACCAATACTGTGCTAAAAGTAAAGAGTATTTAAAGATATTTAGTCTACAAAAAAGACATACAAAGAAAAGTCCCATTAGCTACATCGTACAAGTTTTATTCACAGAATACATAGATGCCATCATAAACTTTATTTTCTTTAAATGACTCGTTTAAAGTCCACCAATTCCCAAGCTGTCTCTGAACACACAGCAGCCATTCACCGGGCTTCCAGGGGGCGATATACGTATTAAATTCACATTTGTTTTAAAAATACATGTTAAATAACATGTACCAATTAAGATTCTTCAATGAAATCTAATTTATTGCAGTGTTTACCAAACGGTCCGTAATCTGATTAATCTGTTATCTGGTATGTATCAGGCTTTCAAGGATTGCCAGTAACTTGTTTCCAGCTCCGGGCCAGTCCTCATTCAAAATCTGTAGACGTGGAATATTTTCAACTGGTTATCAAATCCAAACCAGTGAGGTTCAAGGGAAATTGAATTAGAAGATAATTAGCGCCTTGCTGTTCTGGACATAAGGTCATCGGAGTCATGTCTGGATTTCAGATTATTTTGACATGTAATATTCCTAGTATTGACTTTCAAAAAAAATATTTTAAAAAAAGGGGGGGGGGGGAGAATGGACTTGAAAGCAAATAGCCCAATACTTTACTTCTGGTCACACGATTGTCAATGACATCATCACATAGGGGTTCTTTCCTCCAAATGGTCGTTATTCAACTGTCTAGGAATTGAGTAAACTTGAAAAATGTGAACTCGAAAAGGTTAATTTAATAAATGAAGAGTGAATTGGAGTGAATTGAAAAACAGATTGCCAAATTTGCCCAAAATAGCGGTTTCGTAAATATTCTCCAACTCTCCTATTAATCTCAACTTGGTTATTGGAACTCTAGTTAATATTTAAGTGACTACGATGAAATAAGATGGCTGCATGCCATGTCCAGGTACAGGATATCCCTCTTGGGAAGGATTTTAAAGTATCAGATTGTGTAAAAGCTGGCATACAAAGAGTATGGAGGCTCATAATAGCAATGATTTAGATAACTATATATACAAGATACCATTAGTTATCCAGGCTATTTAGTTGCTAATAATTGTGTCTGCAAACTCAGACTGATATTACTATCAGGCTCAGCCGCACACATCCTTCTCACGTTGTTGAGATTGTGCCTTAACACTACGGCTATCTGTTAGTAGAACATGGGCTACCCACAAACAAAAAATTACCAATAATTCAGGTTACTGTATCAAAACCTTTTTATGCCATAAGAATAGATCGCTATCACAATAATGGCTGTACTTAGCTCCTTATCATAAAAGCAATTGAGAACTTGTAAAAATGTGTTTTCTACACACCAATTTCTTGTAAATAGGAGTTTGGGACTTGCAATAGAGTGGTCCTACACATCTGATATCTTGGATAGCGTGGCTAACTTAGTATTACAACAATACTGCTCTCAGTGGTGTTAATTCCACTTAGATTTGTATCCCAGCTCTATCTGTCGGTGTTTAACTGCAGGAGATATTGACATATAATTATTTCTGGGTATCAAAACTATAACTTTTTATTTCACTAATTGTTGATTCTGTATTTTTCACTTTAAGTCTGTGTGTATATTCTGTATAGCCCACTTGACATGTGCACAGTCGTTATTCGGCATGTGCTAAACCCGTAATAAAATGACACCTGGACACAAATTTCTGTTGGAGTATAAAGTCCACAGCTTTATTAAATTAAATATGAATTAAACAATTTAACAATTTAGGGTCATTGTCCCAAGTATTAATTACGTCCGACCTTCTTGCCCAATACCCCCAACAATGACCCTACCAAATAACAATAATAAACATTCCAAATAATTTATAACATTTTAACACATGGCCTACCAATGAGGCCCCATAACCATATGTTTAACTGTAGGGGTGTACCCAGACACCCCTACACCCCCAGGTTCGTAGCCACCAACGAGCTTGAACCTACCAACCATTTTCCACTCCGGCATACACCAGCCTAGACCTTGGCCTGCCCACTTCCAATTCCACCTAAATCCTCTTTAGCCCACGCCCTATTCCGCCACAGCACATGACTTGATCCCCTTAAGGACATGTGCGACCCCCATCACACAGAAACAGGGCCTGGGCTTGAAAACCCAAATTAAGCAAATCCGAACCCACATCGGATAGATGTACCCCATCCTTCCTGAAATAACCGGGCAGCATGCCCTCCAACTCCCTGTGATGCACAACCACGCCTCCCGTCCTTCGAACAAAAACCGCCATGGTCTTATTGACCTTCCCTCTACTTCGTGCTACCGCTGCAGGATCCCTAGCGTGTCTCCACACAAAACGAGGCACCATCTCCGACCAGACCACTACAACGTCAGGAACCAGCTCCCGCAACTTGTCTAGGTCCCTTTTCATCCTCCTCAACAGTTCCCGCTGGGGGGAACAGACCCAGATCGTTCCCCCCACCGTGAATCAATATTACGTCTGGGGGAGATCCACACCGCAACTTTTTAAACAATACCGTACTGATGCTCTGCCAGCTGAAACCCCTGAACCCCATCCATATTAGAACAGTCGTCTCCTTTGAGAAGCCCAGTTGTGCACCGTTGCATCTCATCATGGCCCTCTTCTGCGCCCAATACACGTACGAATGTCCAATCAGCCATACCAAGCGACCTAAAATAGACAGAACAATGAACAGCAGAGCAACATAACAGGAAACGCCATCAACCCACCCCGTTATACCAACCTGTCGGGTCTAATGTATGAGCAGAACCGAATAGATTCCCACCTCCCTATCCACTTGATCCGCTCATCGCCCAACCCTAAACGGGCTGCTTCCGTCGCAGCCCCAATTCTGAAAGAATGCGTCCCAAACTGCATGGGGACCAGGCCCAACTCACCTAGCCCAGCCCTGAAAACCCGAACAAACTAAAAACGGGACAACGCCTTCCCGTCCGCATGGACGAAGAAACAGCCTTCCTTCTTGGGGCGGACTGCCAAGAACTCGGCACCGCAAGCAACAGGGCAAACCTTGGACCCTGGTAATTTAAACAGAGTCACCGCGCATCCCTTACCGAAAACATCCGTCTTTGAACGGCGCAACTTAATCTGCAACTTATCATTACTGACTTCCACGTCTCCCCGCTGGAGTCCACCAACCCCGGCTCTGTTGCTGCTCAAAAGTTCCCCAATCCGAAACGCCCCGAAGAAAGCCCAGACAAATGCACCGGAAAACAGTACTACTTCATAATCCGAGTAACATAAAGTTGGCAGAGCCCCCACTAATCCCTGCAGCACCGCAAAAGACACCGGCCTCCTCGCATCCACTGATTTCTTACCCTTCCAAAAGCCTCTTATGGCTTGCCTAACCAGGAAATGCTTCGTTAAATCCTCCCATCCGTTAAACTTAAACAAGAAGGCCAGCACAGACATGTGCCTGTCCACCATAGCCGTAGACGCTTTCCTGGCGAATAGTCGACATAGTACCCACAACAACATGTCTAGCCGCTGGTCTGTTGAATGATCCCCTCCTACTTGTGCCACTGTCTCTTCCCAGTCATACCAAACCTTTTCATATGCCGCCCAGGTGCCCGGCGCCAGGGAACTCCTTATAAACTCCCCAAGCACGACATCCCGAGCTGCCACATTTCCGCTGGACATGCCTGTCCGTCCACTCGTGCCTCCGGAGCTGCTTCCCGGAAACGGTCCCACTGTGAACGAGACAGTGCGTCAGCCACCACATTCAAGAAACCCGGAACATGTC
Organism: Pelobates fuscus; assembly: GCF_036172605.1. Classification (NCBI taxonomy): domain Eukaryota; kingdom Metazoa; phylum Chordata; class Amphibia; order Anura; family Pelobatidae; genus Pelobates; species Pelobates fuscus. Next base: position 385,946,027 of record NC_086321.1, read on the forward strand.
TCGCTCTAAACACTATGTTGCTGGCCATACACAAAAATACCAAAGGCCTTAATAACCGTATAACTGCCGGCGATGATGCAGACAACCCATTGATAGCCTGGACCACCGCCATGTTATCCGAATAGAAGACCACCTTTTTGTTCGCCATCTGTTTACCCCATAACGCTACCGCCACTACCACCGGAAAAAATTCCAGGAGTGCTAGATTCCTTATCAGCGGGCTCGCCCTCCATTCCGCCGGCCATTCTTCAGCGCACCATTGACCCGCTAAATACGCCCCAAGCCCCACGCTCCCGGAAGCGTCTGTGAATAAGCCCATATCCCTGGAGGATAACCTTGGTTCCCGAAAAAATACTCTACCGTTAAAGTCCCTTAGGAATCTTTCCCAAACCCCCAGATCCGCTCTCATATCCGCCGTAACCTTGATATAGTGATTCGGCATCCGTACCCCGCTCGTCGCCTGAGCCAACTGAGCAAAAACCCTTTTTCTGTCCGGCCGACACGGTGCTACCTGTGACCGTACCGGCCGTCCCTTGAAAGGGCGAATTTTTCTGCGCCATCATTATTTTCATCCATAAAGGCAGGTCCATCTGATCCCACCTCATGTTCGGATTCGCCACCAAGCTAAGCCCCCATACGTCCTGTATGCGTCCCCTATCCCGTCCAAATAACAGAAAAGCTGCGAGCATCGCTCTGGGTTTTTTTCTCCGACTACACTTGACAAAATACAAAAGGCCCTGAGCCAATTCCCAAAAGTCTTCGGTATCTTACGATACCGCCGCTTTTTCTCTTCCTCCTCTTTTTTGGCATCTTTTTTATCCTCCTCTTTCAAGTCGAGGAATTCCTCGAGTGGAAGCAAGGAGAAGATTTCCACAAATTCCCCGTTTCCGATATTTTCCTTTACCTCCGCTTTTAGGTGACATCCCAGCGGCCCTGCGAAGGAGACGTGGACGTTTTGTCGTGCCGCGCCTGCTATCTCACCACCCCCAACCACCCGTTGTCCTGACCCGTCCGCCTTGTCAGTCGCCGACTCCTTGTCACCTGCATCGTTGATGCCCAACCTACGTGTCAACGTCACCTCGGCCCCCTGCTCCCTATTTTCCCCGCCCTCTGGCGACCATACCCTGCTGAACCGCGGAGGTGACCCCTCTTTCCCCGCCCATGAATCTAAGAAAGATTTTAAACAACCCAGTAAGGTCCCCATGTGTGGTGCAATTCGTGACTTACCACCGGTGCCCTCGACCGTGGCCGGCCGCGGGGTTGCCGTCCTTCCGTCCGCCTTCCCAGGCTCTGGAGAATCCAGTCTGCCTGGCCCCTCCTCGGGACCATAGGTGACACGCTCCTCGACCTGCAGGGAGAGTACAACCTGGGTAGTCTGTCCACACAACATTCTACCCGCCCATCGTCCCTGAGTATCCTTGCCCTGTCCTTGCCACTGCTCTGTCTCTCCGCCTGACCCTCCCGGCCGTATAACCTCCTCCGTCTACCTGTCGCACTCCTGTCTGATGAACTGGAAGCACTGCTCCGATACCTTGTCCTCCGCTCCCTGGTACTAGACCGCTGCCTGCTCCGCTGGCTCCTAGACTGGCTCCTGTCCTGGCTTCTCTCTCGCTCCGCTGACCTCCCCTGGATGCTGTTCCTGTCCCTGTCACAGCGCTGCTCGCTAGCCTCGCTTGGCATCCTGTCCCGGTTCCTACCAGTCGACCCTGGGAGCGACCCTTAGGTGGCCCCCGCTCGCCCCTGTCTGCGCTGCCTGGCTCCTTTCTCCTCGGACCCTGAGCCTCGACCACACTCCGGGACCTATCCTCTGACATCCCGCTTTGTCCCCTTCTGCCATCCTGACAACTTCCTGAGGGCTGGGATATAACCCCCCCGCATTTCCACTATGCCTAGGGCTGCTGTCGCTTTCCCTGCTCAGTGACCTCGGCCCAATTCCAGTAAGGGTTAAACCCGTTGCTGTCCTGCCATCTGCTTCACCCCCTGTCACCTGAGGGGGCGCTGGCGCCGAGCTGTCCCTTATAACCCTTCCCCCTGCCCCTCAGTAGTGCCACCAGGGGCAGACTCACCGGGACGGTGCAACTCCGGTCCAGATTTTCCATGCTGCCCGGCTGCCTCCAGATTTGGGCTGGATCCAGCCGTGTTCCGCGGCCTCCCTCCGGCGGACGTGCGGAGGGGCGCACTCCGTCCGCAAGGCCTCTGCGCCCGGGTAGTTCCCGACCGGCGCACACCAACCCCCGCGGCCCGTCCTTCCGCCTGGGCCGCAGGTCCAGCTCTCTGCGATGCCGAACTCCGCCGTCTCCTCACCGCCGGTGCAGCCCCTGGGCTCAACCGTTGGGGCGGACGTGCCCTCCTCACCGGCCTCCTTCCGATCACCGTGGCGGGGGGAGCAGACGTGCTCGGAACCCCCAACTGGTCCTGCAGCCACGACATCCCCTTCTCCTCCACCAGTCTTCTAACACCGTCCAGGATTTCTTCAGCAGAAGCCATACCTGCAGAAAAGAGAAAAAACAAAACCACACAGACTTGACAAGTAACAAGTAAGTGAGATTTAGGTTAAAGAGGGGGAATCATAAAATGGCCGGTATTTAAACCCTAACTCTCCTCAAGGCCCACTCCCCGCCTGCGTTGCTCCATGGGCTTCAAGACTTGGGCTTCTTTTTTAGCTATCTATTAAAAGTGACGTTTTAAACATTATTTTTTATTTTTATTCAACATAAGTTTTGATCCAGCCAGTATCCCAGCAATTCCCTGGTGATATAAACCAAAATCCAACTGCTACCTCCACTTTTCTTCGCTTTATTTCCTTTGATACCATAGCACCACAAACAGAATGAGGTGAGAAATGGAGATGTCGGATACCCACCGCGGACATAATCCTTTTGACCCACTGGGTAAGGAAGGAGAAGATAGAGAAGATGCTGTTTGTGGAAAGAAAAAAAGTGAAGGCATCAAAGGATTACATAAAGGAGCTGTACAAGCTACATATTCACGAAAGCCACTGGGCAAAGTAGAGACATTTCGGGAAAAACAAGATAATGCACAGACTTGGATAAAGTCTTTATTCTTTGAGAGATGTCAAAAAGAACGCCCTCCGGCGTAAAAGAACGAGCGTCTGTGTCAAGAGCTCAAATGTCCAGAACCCTCTTGCAGGAGATGAGACAAAAAAGCATTACCAATATGGCAGAAAGTGGCTTAACCCCTTAAGGACACATGACATGTGTGACATGTCATGATTCCCTTTTATTCCAGAAGTTTGGTCCTTAAGGGGTTAAGAGATAAAAAAAATAAAAAATTATTCAGCCAAGACACAAAAAAGCTGTGGACAAGAAATACGTCCCAAAGGAAAGAATAACAAGGTAATGGAGGCAAAAAAAAAAGAAAACAGACTCTTTGGAGGAGTGGTCATCCAGCGGAGGCTTCATTGATACTTTTGTGTCTGCCAGAAAGAGCGAAACTTTAAAGGTTTACAGTGCCATATGCTTTCACTTCATCAAAGAGAGAAGTCAGAAACTGAAGAATAGATGTTAAAAAAGCCGATATGGGATCCAGATTTCATTCCAGGCACCAACCATTCCATGTGCCTCAAGCAGATTTATATGCTTGTCTCGGATGCCCATGTGCTTTTGAGAAGTTGGAGAGTTGATTGCGAAATTCCAGATAGACCAAGGTCCCTGGAAATCAGCAGAATATGAGCCACAGGAGGCCTTGAAGGACCAGATGGTGAAACTTTCCATTCAGATCTTGGAGGAGACAATCGGATGAGGGCAGGAGGCTGGGAAGATCTACTTCCAAGGGAACCCAAAGATCCAAGATTCCTTGGAAAACCACAGAATCCAGATGCCAATAACTGAAATCATTGAGGTGATGGAAATTCCAATCCGCGGTAGTGTTGCCGTCACTGAGATGCTGTGTAAAATATCTTGTGGCATGTTTGCTAGAACTTTGGACTTCGTGCCACCTAGATGGTTGATGCAGCTGACATCTGAAACATTGTCCATCTTCAGAAGAATCGTGCATTGGGAGTGAGTTGGAGGCAAGTTCTAGGCAGTTGATGTAAAGGGTAGATTCTAGATCCGACCATCTGCCTTCTGTGGAAATATCTCTGCAACACAGGTCTGGAGCAAAGTTGAATATAGCACGACCGTTCCATGCTTCCATGTGAAAGAGCCACCAGTGAATTTAGTCTTTCACTTCCTTGTCCAGAGTCACCATATCTTTGTGCGATGCGCTGCCTCTGTGGTAGGAGGCTTGCAATTGTTGAAGAGCCCAATAATGAAGAGGACCTGGGAAAATGGCTTGTATAGAAGCCACTTGAAGTCCGAACACTCGAGCCAAATATATGAGAGAGAGTTGGGAGCCAGCAAGCGCACATTTAATTGCCTTCTTGATGTTTGACAACTTTGATATTGGAAGGTGGGGAGTCTTAAGTAGGAATAGACAAGGGTATGCATTGTGACGGCATCAAGATGGATTTTTCCCAATTGATAAGGAAGCCGACATTTTGTAGTAAAGTCAACGACCCACGTGGACCTTGTGGGGCACTGAAGGTGAACATACAGCAGCCAATCAGTTACAGATTTACAGTATAAGCACACCCATTAATTACAGTACATTCCTCCCCTCTGCTTAGGAGATAATTGAGTTAATCGTTATATCAGCTCAATTATCTCCAAGCTAAAAAATATACTTTTTCAATTTTTTCATAACTCTAAAACTATGCATAGGATTTTAACAGTTACATTTTAATAACCCACTACCATCAGGGAAACAACATATCCAAAAATGGCTCGAATTGGACCAGTGGTTCGGGAGTTACTCCCTCACTCCCCTAATATATAGGCTGCCCCCCCCCCATGCCTTACTCCCCTAATATATAGGCTGCCCCCCCTTCCATCACTCCCCTAATATATAGCCCCCCCCCCCTCTTCCCTCACTCCCCTAATATATAGCCCCCCCTTCCCTCACTCCCCTAATCTATAGGCTGCCCCCCATCCCTCACTCCCCTAATCTATAGGCTGCCCCCCATCCCTCACTCCCCTAATCTATAGGCTGCCCCCCATCCCTCACTCCCCTAATATATAGGCTGCCCCCCATCCCTCACTCCCCTAATATATAGGCTTCCCCCCCATCCCTCACTCCCCTAATCTATAGGCTGCCCCCCCATGCCTTACTCCCCTAATATATAGGCTGCCCCCCCCTTCCCTCACTCCCCTAATATATAGGCTGCCCCCCATCCCTCACTCCCCTAATCTATAGGCTGCCCCCCATCCCTCACTCCCCTAATATATAGGCTGCCCCCCATCCCTCACTCCCCTAATATATAGGCTGCCCCCCATCCCTCACTCCCCTAATCTATAGGCTGCCCCCCATCCCTCACTCCCCTAATCTATAGGCTGCCCCCATCCCTCACTCCCCTAATATATAGGCTGCCCCCCCATCCCTCACTCCCCTAATATATAGGCTGCCCCCCCATCCCTCACTCCCTTAATATATAGGCTGCCCCCCCAACCCTCACTCCCCTAATATATAGGCTGCCCCCCCTTCCCTCACTCCCCTAATATATAGCCCCCCCTTCCCTCACTCCCCTAATCTATAGGCTGCCCCCCATTACATAGGCTGCCCCCCATCCCTCACTCCCCTAATCTATAGGCTGCCCCCCCTTCCCTCACTCCCCTAATATATAGGCTGCCCCCCATCCCTCACTCCCCTAATCTATAGGCTGCCCCCCATCCCTCACTCCCCTAATCTATAGGCTGCCCCCCATCCCTCACTCCCCTAATCTATAGGCTGCCCCCCATCCCTCACTCCCCTAATATATAGGCTGCCCCCCCATCCCTCACTCCCCTAATATATAGGCTGCCCCCCATCCCTCACTCCCCTAATATATAGGCTGCCCCCCATCCCTCACTCCCCTAATATATAGGCTGCCCCCCATCCCTCACTCCCCTAATATATAGGCTGCCCCCCATCCCTCACTCCCCTAATCTATAGGCTGCCCCCCCATCCCTCACTCCCCTATTATATAGGCTGCCCCCCATCCCTCACTCCCCTAATATATAGCCCCCCCTTCCCTCACTCCCCTAATCTATAGGCTGCCCCCCATTACTCACTCCCCTAATATATAGGCTGCCCCCCCTTCCCTCACTCCCCTAATATATAGGCTGCCCCCCCTTCCCTCACTCCCCTAATATATAGGCTGCCCCCCATCCCTCACTCCCCTAATATATAGGCTGCCCCCCATCCCTCACTCCCCTAATATATAGGCTGCCCCCCCATCCCTCACTCCCCTAATATATAGGCTGCCCCCCCATCCCTCACTCCCCTAATCTATAGGCTGCCCCCCATCCCTCACTCCCCTAATCTATAGGCTGCCCCCCATCCCTCACTCCCCTAATATATAGGCTGCCCCCCCATCCCTCACTCCCCTAATATATAGGCTGCCCCCCCTTCCCTCACTCCCCTAATATATAGGCTGCCCCCCCTTCCCTCACTCCCCTAATATATAGGCTGCCCCCCATCCCTCACTCCCCTAATATATAGGCTGCCCCCCCATCCCTCACTCCCCTAATATATAGGCTGCCCCCCCATCCCTCACTCCCCTAATATATAGGCTGCCCCCCCATCCCTCACTCCCCTAATATACAGGCGGTTTCAATCAGCAGAGAGAAGCAGGGATAGATGCAGCTTCCTGTCCCTGTCTCTCTCACAGCGCCGGTATTGCAGCTCATTTTAAATCAAAAGAAAAAATAAGAAAAAAATCACAAGAAAAAATAGCAGAACAAGCTGAAAAATCTAGGGGGGGGAGGGGCAAGTGCCGTCCCTTGCCCCCCCCTGTGGACGCCCATGACTGTGTGTTACACATGGTGGCTCACTGTAGTCTTCTTGCAGAAGAATGCAAATTGTCTGCCAATTTTCACAAGATTCCCCGTGCCTTTAGAGCTCACACCCCAATACATCAGTGAGCCACCACCATGTTTCACAGTGGGAATGGTATTCTTTTCAATATGGGCCTTGTTGACCCCTCTCCAAACATAGCTCCTTCAAACAACCACACCGTCTTTTTCTAGAGCCGCCTGTATTTCTCCTGAGGTTACCTGTGGATTTCTCTTTGTATCCCAAACAATTCTTCTGGCAGTTGTGGCTGAAATCTTCCTTGGTCTACCTGAACTTGGCTTGGTATCAAGAGATCCCTAAATTTTCCACTTTTTAACAAGTGATTGAACAGTACTGACTGGTATTTTCAAGGCTTTTGATATGTTTTTATATAATTTTCAATCTTTATAAAGTTCCATTACCTTGTTACGCTGGTCTTTTGACAGTTCTTAACTGCTCAGTATCTAGCCTGCTCAGTGCATCCACGTAAGATCTAACAAACTCATTGACTATTTTTACACAGATTTTAATTGCAGATGTAATTTTAGTCTGTGTGTGTCACTGTAACGGATCACCTGGCACCCCGACTGGGTACCTCCGTTGAAGGATGCTTCCTGAGGACTCCAAGTACTCCAGCAGACACCATAACCACCGTAGACTCCTTCCGGTAGCAAAACAGGAAAAAGCTTTTATAAGAGCTTAGTGATTATAGCAAGAGAGTATGACAAGCATAGCAATCCCTTGTAGCCGATTCCCCCAATAAGAGACAGGACTTGAGGGTAAAGTAGAACTGTTTTAATAAGCCTCAAAGGTCTTTCTTTTATGCAAGTTCTTACACAAAGTTACCACCCACATGATCTTGTGGAACAGCCAATCAAACATAATACAATACAGTCAGACACTCCCAGCTAGGAAACACAAACCCTCCCCTCTGCCTGTGATACAATTACTGTGCACAATGGGTTAACTTAATTATCACAGGCAGGAAAATATACAGTTTCATACAATATTCATAACTTCCAAACCATACAGGCAATTCTCATTACATATTCGGAATCGGCATAATCGATATACAAACATATGTCAAAATCATACCATTCCCTCCAGTGGTTTAAAAGTTAGGTGGAAGTCCTATTTGACCGACTGCAAGCATGGCTTTCCTGCCCAAAGCAGTTCCACAAATTTAGACTGTGCAGCCGGTCAATTTTCTCCTCTATCCTGGAGATAATTGGCTTAAGTAACTGTAGTAAACTCAATTGTCTCCAGGTACAGAACATATCACTAAGTCACAACTGCAACAAAACACATAACTAATATTCTATAGAAATGAACCCCTCAATATGAGCGCTCAATGTAGCCGAACAGCGCTCATATCCCACGAACACAGTCAAATTGCCATGTGGTTAAACAATAGCAAGGACTGATGAGAGACTGAGGAGGGGACAAAGTAGCCAGTTCCAGCTGGTCTGGCAGTGTCCCTGGGACAACACCCTACTGGAGAACAATGAAACAGGTAACCAGGGAAGGGGAAGAGGCAAACTTTTCCATGGATTCAACGGGGCAGAAAAAGTGTCCCAAAATCCAATAAGCCCAAACAGACTTTTTAAATGGCAATACTTCCTAGGGGCCATAGTCACAAGGCAAGAGGCTAGCAAGCAGGCCTCTCCAAAAACCAGTGGCAAGGTCCCATTCGCCACAGTTACCTTGTGCGTTTTTTAACAAGGGCAAACACAAAAGGGTATGTAAACTTTTGATCAGGGTAATTTGGGTGATTTCTGTTATCATTTGGATTTAAAAAGGAGCCAAACAACTACGTGATAATAAACGGCTTCATATGATCACTATCCTTCAATAAAATACATTCATTTACATGATTAGCCATTTTCAAAATCAATGCCAACATTTCTCAATTTCTGCCAGGGTATTCAAACTACCCATATACTCTATATATCACACATTATACACTATATCTATATATTACACGTTATACACTCTATATATCACCCATTATATACTCTATATATCACACATTATACACTATATCTATATATTACACGTTATACACTCTATATATCACCCATTATACACTCTATATATCACACATTATACACTATATCTATATATTACACAGCATGCACTCTATATATTACACGTTATACACTCTATCTATATATTACACAGCATGCACTCTATATATTACACATTATACACTATATCTATATATTACACGTTATACACTCTATATATCACCCATTATACACTCTATATCTATATATTACACAGCATGCACTCTATATATTACACATTATACACTCTATATATCACACGTTATACACGCTATATATCACACGTTATACACTCTATATATCACACATTATACACTCTATATATCACACATTATACACTCTATATATCACACATTATACACTCTATATCTATATATTACATGGTATACACGCTATATATCACACATTATACACTCTATATATCACACATTATACACTCTATATATTACACATTATACACTCTATATATCACACATTATACACTCTATATATTACACATTATACACTCTATATATCACACATTATACACTCTATATCTATATATTACATGGTATACACGCTATATATCACACATTATACACTATATATCACACATTATACACTCTATATATTACACATTATACACTCTATATCTATATATTACATGGTATACACGCTATATATCACACATTATACACTCTATATATCACACATTATACACTCTATATATCACACATTATACACTCTATATATTACACAGCATGCACTCTATATATCACACATTATACACTCTATATCTATATATTACATGGTATACACGCTATATATTACACAGCATGCACTCTATAGAGTACATGTATGTACGCAGTGGGCATTGGATAGCATTCCCTTCATCCCACATTTTTACTATATATTGGGGCTGATGCAGGGGCGTATTAGCCGCAAGGCAAACAAGGCATTTGCCTTGGGCGGCATTTTCCAGGGGGCGGCAAAAAAAGCCGCCCCCCAAATGCCCAAGGCAAGTGTCTTGTTAGCCTTGCGGCTAACTGACATGCTGGGCTGCTGGGCGGCGCTGGTGGGCGGCTGGCGAGGGAGCTCTTCCCCTGAGCTGTCTGCTCAGCTCCCTCGCGCGCCGCAGAGTGAGGCTGGGAGCCTGAATATGACGTCATATTCCGGCTCCGCCTCCCAGCCTCACTGTGCGACGCGCGAGGGAGCTGAGCAGACAGCTCAGGGGAAGAGCTCCCTCGCCAGCCGCCCACCAGCACCGCCCAGCAGCCCAGCAGCCACTGGACCACCAGGGAAAAAAGATGACCCCCCCCCCCAGCATTCCCAAAGGTAAGGAGGCTGGGGGGGGTTAAAGTAAAAAAAAAAAAAAGTGTTAATGTGAGTGTGTGTGTGTCTGTTAGTGTGTCTGTTAGTGTGAGTGTGAGTGTGTGTGTGTGTGTCTGTTAGTGTGAGTGTGAGTGTGTGTGTGTCTGTTAGTGTGAGTGTGTGTCTGTTAGTGTGAGTGTGTGAGTCTGTTAGTGTGAGTGTGTGAGTCTGTTAGTGTGAGTGTGTGTGTGTGTGTCTGTTAGTGTGAGTGTGAGTGTGCGTGTGTCTGTTAGTGTGAGTGTGTGTGTGTCTGTTAGTGTGAGTGTGTGTGTGTCTGTTAGTGTGAGTGAGTGTGTGTGTGTCTGTTAGTGTGAGTGTGTGTGTGAGCGTGAGTGTGTGTGTGTGAGCGTGAGCGTGAGTGTGTGTGTGTGAGCGTGAGCGTGTGTGTGCGTGAGCGTGAGTGTGTGTGAGCGTCTGTGAGTGAGAGCGTGAGCGTCTGTGAGTGAGAGCGTGTCTGTTAGTGAGAGCGTGTGTGTCTGTTAGTGAGAGCGTGTGTGTCTGTTAGTGAGAGCGTGTGTGTGTGTCTGTTAGTGAGAGCGTGTGTGTCTGTCAGTGTGTGTGTCTGTCTGTCTGTTAGTGTGTGTGTCTGTCTGTGTGTTTGCCTGTGAGTGTGTGTGTGTGTGTGTGTCTGACTGTGTGTGTGTGTGTATATGTTAGTGAGTGTGTGTGTATGTTAGTGAGTGTGTCTGCTAGTTTGTGTCTGCTAGTGACTGAGTGTGTGTCTGTTAGTGTGTGTTTGTCCATTACTGAGTGTGAGTGTGTCTGTTAGTGTGTGTTTCTGTTAGCGAGTGTGTGTTTCTGTTAGCTAGTGTATGCGTATCTGTCAGTGAATGTGTGTGTGTGTATATTTAGAATGCCGGGCGGGGTAAAGGTTGGGTGGGGGTGGCGCGCGGGGGGGAGGGGGCGCCTGAGTTTTGTCCTGCCTAGGGCAGCACAAAACCAGGATACACCACTGGGCTGATGTGTGTTGTAGTCCTTGCTGCTTAAGCGCAGGACTTCTCTTTTTGTACTATATATTACACGTTATACACTCTATATATTACACGTTATACACTCTATATATTACACGTTATACACTCTATATATTACACGTTATACACTCTATATATTACACATTATACATGTTACGACACTCACCGCCAGGCGAATGAAGCGGCTGTTTAGTCGATAATCCCGTTTCTCCAGAAATGCAATTTTAGTCCGACCGATCATAAAACTCCCGAACGGAGCATACAAATGCGGTAACTCCCGATCAGCAATCCATCCGAAATCCTTCCACAGCTAGAAATAAACGAAAACGCTGTCCCAATAGTAAATCCCTCCACAAACGAGACAAAGCTCCATCTTGAAGGTGAAGCAGTAATGTGTTTAATGGGGGCTACCTGCCCGGTATTTATGCAGGTCTCCACAAGGTAGACACTCCCCTAGGGGACCTTGTGGAAGACTGTAAAATATATTATACAGTAGCCAATCGCAGTGGCTGTAATACAAGCCCTTCCCATTTTACCCATAAGTCATTCTTTCCTATCCCGGAGATAATTAGGGAGAAACCTAATTAACTCCGAGGATAGGGACCATCGCCATTTTAAAACATAATACGAAAAATACAATAAAATACATAAAATCAGAAGTACCGAATGTATAGTGTTCGTGCAACGTATCCCCAGATAGCCTGGATCTGAGGGCATATTCCTACCGAATAGCGCTCAGGTCCGATGTACACAGTCCAATCGCCATGGAGTCAAAGTCTCTCATAAGTCCTTCGGTATACGAATGACTCCATGGGACGGCTACCTGGGTAAGTCCATACGAATTAGAGAAACTCCCGAACTGACCGGTGTTCGTACGCCTCAAAGAAATAGAAGGGGGGCGGCCGTCTCCAGCGGTGTTCGGTAGATAAAGAGTCCGTTTTTAGATCCATAGGTTTTGCACCGAACACCGCTGATTCGCCTCGTGTCCAAAATGGCCGCCGCCTCGTGTTCGGCATACGAACGACGACCACCCGTACGAATGGAATGGAGAGGTGTTTGCGGTTAACCACAACATTCTAATTGTGGTCAAGGTGTTAATAAGCCGCACACTCCTCTCCTGGGTGGCCGTTGGTTCGGTAGTTTCAATCGGTACTTAGGGAAAACATACGAACAAGGGCATACGGACAGGAAATCCACGAACTCCAGGCAAACAGACGAACCAGCAATACAGGTCTATGCAGAAGGGTTCGTCACACGGCTCCCCCCTTGTGGAACACTCCGGCAGACCCGGCTTGGCCCTTTAGCGGGTCAACTTGGGGATGACCGGACTAGGAGGTAGCAAGAACGTCGGTTTGCCGCGACAATCCATCTGCATTCCCATTCTTCTTACCGGGTCGGTAGCTGATGGTGAAGTTATACGGTTGTAAGGCTAAACTCCACCGCAGCAGTCTACCATTGTCTCCTGAGACCCGGTTAAGCCAGACAAGGGGATTGTGGTCCATTACAAGGGAAAATTCTTGTCCATACAAATAGGGGCTTAACTTTTTCAATGCCCAGACCAGGGCCAAGCATTCTTTCTCCACTGCCGCATAACTCACTTCTCGGGGTAACAGCTTTCTACTGAGATATGCGACAGGGTGTTCTCCTCCATCTTCCCTGACCTGGCTTAGCACAGCCCCTAGTCCATACATGGAAGCATCTGTATGGACGAGAAAACGTTTGTTAGGAACGGGGGCAGCCAGGACAGGGGCATTCACTAGAGCCTGCTTAAGTGCTCGAAACGCAGCTTCACAAGCTGGAGACCACAGGACCTGCTTAGGGAGGTTTTTCTTAGTCAGGTCAGTCAGGGGCTTAGCGATAGAGCTGTAGTCGGGGACAAAGCGTCTGTAGTACCCTGCTGTCCCTAGGAAGGCCAATACTTGGGTCTTAGTGATAGGTGTGGGCCAGTTCGCTACTGCCTCTATCTTAGCTGGCTCTGGTCTCTGGCTCCCACACCCCACTCTGTGACCCAAGTATTGTACTTCAGCCATGCCTAGATGACACTTCTCTGGCTTCAATGTCAGGCCGGCGGCACGGATTTTATCCAGTACTACCCCTACATGCACCAGGTGTTCCTCCCAGGACCCACTGTAGATCGCAATATCATCCAGGTATGCACAAGCAAATTCCTGGAATCCATCAAGGAGCCTGTCCACCATACGTTGGAAGGTAGCTGGGGCATTCTTCATCCCAAATGGCATGACCTTAAATTGGTATAAGCCAAATGGGGTGACGAAGGCCGACTTGGGGATAGCGTCCTTGGCCAGGGGAATCTGCCAGTAGCCCTTACACAGGTCTATGGTGGTCAGATAGCGTCCTCTGGCAATGCGGTCTAACAATTCGTCCACCCGGGGCATCGGGTAGGCGTCAGTGGCGGTCCGCTCGTTGAGCCTCCTGTAGTCCACACAGAACCGGGTGATCCCATCCTTCTTAGGCACCAGGACTACAGGGGAGGCCCAAGGGCTATCGGAGGGCTCGATGACCCCAAGCTGGGTCATCTCCTGTATCTCCTTCCGCATTCCTTCTCGGACTGCTTCAGGGATACGGTAAGGGGGCTGTCGCAGGGGGTTCTGTCCAGGAGTCTCTACCTTATGTACAGCTAGGGTAGTGTAGCCGGGCTCTTGGGAGAACGTCGCCTGCTTCTCCCACAGAAGCTGTCTTGCCTGTCCTTTCTCTGCAGGGCTTAACCTGTCCCCTAGCTGTACGAGGCTAGTCATGTCCGTCTGGGAATCCCTTGCTAACAAGTCGGGTAAAGGTAAACTTTCTGTATCGTCTGCAGCGGGGGCACATACTGCAGCTACATTCTCAGGTCGTTCCTGATACTCCTTTAGCATGTTCACATGAAAGGATCGCTGGATCCTGTCATCTGAACAGCTGGCTATAAGCAGGGCCGTCTTTAACATTGATTGGACCCCGGGCAAGCATTTGCTTGGGCCCCCTGGATCCTGCCTCCTCCCTCCCTCCCCCCCCCCCCCCCCCCCCCCCCACACACTTTCACTCTCTGGCATGCAATCACGCCCTCCACCCAAACACAGTGGCAGAACTAATGTAGACAGGGCCCTGGTGCAAGACATTGTTTTGAGCCTCCCCTCTAGCGCAAGAGCAGAGAAAAGATAGATCCTCATCTGTTGTACAATTCCCACAATGCTATGCCAGCTGGGGATCTACCATTTGGCCATTCTTGCAGGGCTGTATTTGTGAGCAGTGTTTGTGCATTTGAATGTGAGCATGTTGTTGTATACAGTATGTGTGTGCATGTAGTATTGGTGTTTAAATGTAGGGATGTGTTTCTATATACTTTTTGAGTTTGAATTCAGGGGTGTCTTTGCATGTTGTGTTTGATTGCCGTGATGTATGACATGCATTCACAGATATACATACACATTAGCACACCGATACATGCACACATCTGGACACATGCACACACTGACAAAGACTGGCGTATACACACACACAGACACATACATAAATACACATGCACACACAGAGATAAAAACACTGGCACATCCACACACAAAGATACACACTTACACACTGACACAGATATGTACACACACAAACACAGGTACACATGCAGGGGTGTATTTGCATGCAGTGTTGGCATAGGAATGCTGGGATGTATGCATTGTCACACAGATGCACACTTACACAAACACTGAGATACACACAGATACACATGCAGTGGTGTATTTGTGTGCATTGTTAATGTTGGAATGCAGGTGTGTATTTGTGTGCTTTGTTAATGTTGAAATGCAGGGGTGTATTTGTGTGCAATGTTAGATGGGATGTATGCATTGCCACACGCATAGATACACACTTACACATACTGACACTCATATACACACACAGGTACAAATACACTGACACGCAGGTACACATACAAACTGACACACAGGTACACAGATACACATAAACACTGACACAAACACAGTGAGATACACACACACAGTGATACACACACAGTGATACACACACACAGTGGTGTATCCTGGTTTTGTGCTGCCCAAGGCAGGACAAAACTCAGGCACCCCCCCCCCCCCCCTCGCCACCCTCACCCAACCCTTCCCCCCGCCCCACCTTCTAAATACACACACACACATTCACTGACAGATACGCATACACTAACAGAAACAAACACACAGACACACACACACACACTAACAGACACACACACTCACACACACACTAACAGACACACACACAAACAGACACACACACACAAACAGACACACACACACAAACAGACACACACACTAACAGAAACACACACTAACAGAAACACACACACACACACACACTAACAGACACACACACTCACACACACACAAACAGACACACACACTAACAGAAACACACACTAACAGAAACACACACTAACAGAAACACACACTAAGACACACACACTAACAGACACACACACTAACAGAAACACACACTAACAGAAACACACACTAACAGAAACACACACTAACAGAAACACACACTAACAGACACACACACACACACAAACAGACACACACACTAACAGACACACACACACTAACAGACACACACACTAACAGACACACACACACACACAAACAGACACACACACTAACAGACACACACACACTAACAGACACACACACTAACAGACACACACACACACTCACACTCACATTAACACTTTTTTACTTTAACCCCCCCCAGCCTCCTTAGGGAATGCTGGGGGGGGGGAGGGGTCATCTTTCTCCCTGGTGGTCCAGTGGCTGCTGGGCGGTCAGGGGGCACTGGCGGGCAGCTGGCGAGGGAGCACTTCCTCTGAGCGGTCTGCACATGCTCCCTCACGCGCCGCAGTGAGGCTGGGAGCCGGAATATGATGTCATATTCCGGCTCCCAGCCTCACTCTGCGGCGCGCGAGGGAGCTGAGCAGACAGCTCAGAGGAAGTGCTCCCTCACCAGCCGCCCGCCAGCGCCCCCTGACTGCCCAGCAGCCCGCCGGCATGTCTGTTAGCCGCAAGGCTAACAAGACATCTGCCTTGGGCATTTGGGGCGGCTTTTTTTGCCGCCCCATGGAAAATGCTGCACAAGGCAAATGCCTTGTTTGCCTCGCGGCTAAAACGTCCCTGCACACACACACAGTGAGATACACATTCAGATACACACACATACACAGTCAGATACACACACATACACAGTCAGATACACACAGTCAGATACACGCACACACACAATCACACACACACACAAACAGATAGATACACACACACACACACAGTGAGATACACATACACACAGTGAGATACACACACACACAGTGAGATACACACACACACAGACACACAAACAGTCAGACACACATAGAGTCAGATACACACACACACACACACACACACACACCCACAGTCAGATACACACACACACACACACAGACTCAGATACACACACACAGTCAGATCAATTTACATAGTTTAGCCACCCTCCTTACCTTTACAGAAGTGTGGCTTCCCTGGAGTCCAGTGGGAGCTGGATGGCTGAGATTGATGGGAGTCTTCTTCTTCTTCTTGGTCTGTACCTTCTCTCTTGGTCACCTTCTCTCCATGTACTCCTCCTCCTCCTCCTCCTCCTCCCCAGCGGCACTTTGTTAATTGGGAGGAAGTGACCTCACAACACTTCCTCCCAGCAGGCAGGAAGACAGAGGCCCGGTCTGGAGCTCTCTTAAAGGGCCGGGGGGCCCTGATTACCTCACCTGCTGCAGCCCACCGGGATATTTCTCAGTATCCCGGTGGGCTGTTCAGACCTGACTGTGGGCAGGGGGCCCACAGGGCAGCTGCTTTGGGCCCCCAGGAGCAACAGGGCCCGGGGCAGCTGCCCCGTTTGCCCCTTGTTAAAGACGGCCCTGGCTATAAGGTAGGTAGTATCACACACCTGAGCTACCACTTTATACGGGCCCTGCCAAGATGCCTGCATCTTGTTCGCCTTCACAGGTTTGAGCACTAACACCTTCTGCCCAACCTGGAAGACTCGCTGCCGGGCACCCCGATCGTACCATTCCCTCTGTCTCCCCTGGGCCACCTGGAGGTTCTCTCTTACCATCAGAGACAGTTTCTCCATGCGGTCCCGGAGTTCCAG
The DNA here is from genome assembly GCF_036172605.1 of Pelobates fuscus. Classification (NCBI taxonomy): domain Eukaryota; kingdom Metazoa; phylum Chordata; class Amphibia; order Anura; family Pelobatidae; genus Pelobates; species Pelobates fuscus. The sequence goes on from NC_086321.1 coordinate 385,963,437, forward strand.
AACATACGGTACTATGGGGGTCCCTTCCTGCTCTGTCTCCCCCTCCCAGTGGCCTCTAATGAGATCTAGGGGTCTGCGGACCCTTCTCCCATAAAGCAGCTCAAAGGGGGAGAACCCAGTAGATTCCTGGGGCACCTCTCTGTAAGCAAACAACAGATGAGGCAGGAATCGCTCCCAGTCTCTGCAAGTGTCAGAAAAGGTCCTCAGCATCTGTTTGAGGGTGCCATTAAATCGCTCGCAGAGACCGTTAGTCTGTGGATGGTATGGGGAACTAAGTATCGGTTTAATGCCGCATACCCTCCACAGCTGCTGGGTGAGCACAGCGGTAAATTGGGTTCCCTGGTCAGAGAGGATCTCTTTAGGGAACCCAACCCTGGTAAAAATCCTAACCAGGGCATCAGCAACTGTCTCTGCCTCTATGTTAGACAGCGCTACTGCCTCTGGATAGCGAGTGGCATAGTCCACCACGGTGAGAATGTATTTCTTACCGGATGGACTAGCCCTGGCCATTGGACCCACAATATCAACAGCTATGCGGGCAAAGGGCTCCCCAATAATAGGCATTGACATAAGCCTAGCTCTTGGGTGGTCCCCCCGCTTACCTTCCCGTTGACAAGTGTCACACGTGCTACAATATATCCGCACAGCCTGGTTAAACCCTGGCCAAAAAAAATTCTGCATAATCCTATGGGCTGTGCGGCGGGACCCTAGATGTCCGGCTAGCGGAACATCATGCCCTATCCGCAGAATCTCCTGCCGGTATTTCGCGGGCACTACCAGCTGTCGATTCGGCGGAGGGGCAACACTCTTCTGGGACGGCTTAGGGATCCGGTATAACCTGTCCCCCACCGACTCATACCGCTCCCCATCTGTTCCTTCTTCTCCAGTATCTGCTCTGCCCCTAAATCTCTGGAGAGATGGATCTGTCTGGGTTTCCCTCCCGAACTCTTCTGGGGAATCCCAGCTAACTAAAGTCTGCCCTGGGGGGTCAGTCGGGGAATCGGTTCTTACCTGGGTCTCAGCAGCAGGTGGGCTGGTTCCAGCAGCACGGGTCTGAGCACGGGTAGTCACTGGGTTGGCCTCGGCAGGTCCCATGGGAGCATATGCAGAAACCAGAGGGGCCAAATCATTTCCCAGCAAAACATCAGCAGGCAAATCCTTCATAACTCCCACATTCACATGTCCGGATCCCACTCCCCAGTCCAAATGAACCCGGGCAACAGGCAGACGGAACACGGCGCCTCCTGCCACCCTTACTGCTACAGTATTTCCAGTATGTTGGTGTTCGGAAACTTTACCACTTTACCACTTTACCACTTTACCATTCAGCTTAACGGTCTGTCTGTGTTGTTAGCGGTTTTCCTGCTGAGCTGCTTGCACTGGGTCTGCTTCATGTAGGATACCCCAAAACTCCTCCTGCTCGAAGCAGTGACCAGAAGGCTGAGGTGGCTGCTGAGCTCCACCGGTTGGTCTTCTCCAGGACTGTGCTTGGTTGGCATTGTTCAATGGGCACTCTGGTCTTTTATACCCCAGTTGCTTGCATCCAAAGCACCGGATTTGATTTGAGTAATCCCGGGCGTTGAATCGGGCTGACTGCCCATAGTTGGTCGCTGGCGGCATAGTGGGGGTACGTTGTGCTGGGGGTGATAGACATTGGTGGTTGGAGGTGCTGCCGGTTTGTACTCTACTCGGGCAGGGACCTTGGCTGCTGTCTGATCTAGCTTTCGTGCATCAGTGTATTCGTCGGCCAGACGAGCAGCTTCATGAAAGGTAGCGGGTTTGCGGTCCCTGACCCACTCTCGAACTCCTGCAGGTAACCTGTCAAAGCAGTGTTCTAGCAGGAATACTTGCAGCACCTCTTCCCCAGTTACCGCTTGGCACCCTGTCATCCAGTGGGCTGCCGTGCGGTGTACCCTGCATGCCCATTCCACATAGGAATCACCAGCCTGTTTGTTAGTGTCCCGGAATCGCCTCCGGTACGCCTCAGGAGTAACAGCGTATCGGGCCAAAAGGGCATCTTTTACTGCCCGGTAGCTAGTGATTTCCTCCTCTGGGATGGCCCGAAAAGCCTCACTGGCCCGGCCGGATAATTTCCCAGAGAGGATAGTGACCCATTCTTCTGCGGGCACCTGGTGTAAAGCACACTGTCTTTCAAAGTCCGCCAGGAACCCGTCTATCTCTCCTTCAGTCTCAATAAAATTTCGAAAAGCAGCAAATGGTACCTTTTTCCTTCCATTATTATTATAGGGTACCTCTGCTGCTGCAGCTCCTCTCCTCTGGAGCGCCTGTTGTGCTGTCACTGCGGCTTGCACTTGCACCACAATATCCGCTGCAGGGTTGGGGCCAAAGTGTGCCAGCCTTATCTGAACTGCCCGGTTAAACGATATCTCCTCGGGTGTTAAATCCAGCAGGCCAGGCACATTAGCTCTCTCCATTCCCTGTGCTGTATCCATCTCCACCAATATAGCAATAATCTCCCTTTTCTTGAGATTACTTGCTGATCGTCCTCTGCGCTCCAAAATGTCTTTAAGGGTAGCACGCCTTAATTCCTCATATTGCATTTCCAATCTGGGGTGTGTAGCTGGCCTTCAGGGCGGTGGGATTCATCCCGTCGCTCGCCACCAATTGTTAAGACACTCACCGCCAGGGGAATGAAGCCGCCGTTTAGTCGATAATCCCCTTTCTCCAGAAATGCAATTTTAGTCCGACCGATCATAAAACTCCCGAACGGAGCATACGAATGCGGTAACTCCCGATCTGCAATCCATCCGAAATCCTTCCACAGCTAGAAATAAACGAAAACACTGTCCCAATAGTAAATCCCTCCACAAACGAGACAAAGCTCCGTCTTGAAGGTCAAGCAGTAATGTGTTTAATGGGGGCTACCTGCCCGGTATTTATGCAGGTCTCCACAAGGTAGACACTCCCCTAGGGGACCTTGTGGAAGACTGTAAAATATATTATACAGTAGCCAATCGCAGTGGCTGTAATACAAGCCCTTCCCATTTTACCCATAAGTCATTCTTTCCTATCCCGGAGATAATTAGGGAGAAACCTAATTAACTCCGAGGATAGGGACCATCGCCATTTTAAAACATAATACGAAAAATACAATAAAATACATAAAATCAGAAGTACCGAATGTATAGTGTTCGTGCAACGTATCCCCAGATAGCCTGGATCTGAGGGCATATTCCTACCGAATAGCGCTCAGGTCCGATGTACACAGTCCAATCGCCATGGAGTCAAAGTCTCTCATAAGTCCTTCGGTATACGAATGACTCCATGGGACGGCTACCTGGGTAAGTCCATACGAATTAGAGAAACTCCCGAACTGACCGGTGTTCGTACGCCTCAAAGAAATAGAAGGGGGGCGGCCGTCTCCAGCGGTGTTCGGTAGATAAAGAGTCCGTTTTTAGATCCATAGGTTTTGCACCGAACACCGCTGATTCGCCTCGTGTCCAAAATGGCCGCCGCCTCGTGTTCGGCATACGAACGACGACCACCCGTGGAGAGGTGTTTGCGGTTAACCACAACGTTCTAATTGTGGTCAAGGTGTTAATAAGCCGCACACTCCTCTCCTGGGTGGCCGTTGGTTCGGTAGTTTCAATTGGTACTTAGGGAAAACATACAAAAAAGGGCATACGGACAGGAAATCCACGAACTCCAGGCAAACAGACGAACCAGCAATACAGGTCTATGCAGAAGGGTTCGTCACAATACACTCTATATATTACACGTTATACACTCTATATATTACACGTTATGCACTCTATATATTACACGTTATGCACTCTATATATTACACGTTATGCACTCTATATATTACACGTTATACACTATATATTACACGTTATACACTCTATATATTATACGTTATACACTCTATATATTATACGTTATACACTCTATATATTATACGTTATACACTCTATATATTATACGTTATACACTCTATATATTATACGTTATACACTCTATATATTACACTTTATACACTCTATATATTACACTTTATACACTCTATATATTACACGTTATACACTCTATATATTACACGTTATACACTCTATATATTACACGTTATGCACTCTATATATTACACGTTATACACTATATATTACACGTTATACACTATATATTACACGTTATACACTCTATATTACACGTTATACACTATATATTATACGTTATACACTCTATATTACACGTTATACACTCTATATATTATACGTTATACACTCTATATATTATACGTTATACACTCTATATATTACACGTTATACACTCTATATATTACACGTTATACACTCTATATATTACACGTTATACACTCTATATATTACACGTTATACACTCTATATATTACACGTTATACACTATATATATTACACGTTATACACTCTATATATTACACGTTATACACTCTATATATTACACGTTATACACTCTATATATTACACACTCTATATATCACACATTATACACTCTATATATTACACGTTATACACTCTATATATTACACGTTATACACTCTATATATTACACGTTATACACTCTATATATTGCACGATGCAACATGTCCTGTTACTTCCTGGTTTGTTTAGCTCAGTGGAGATAATCTCAAGAGGCAGTGATTGCCCAGAGCACCTTGTTTGCAAAGACTTCTCAATGAGCTGCATTGGGAAGTCTTTGATTGGACAGCCACAGAAAGTCTGGGTGGGGTTAGAAGGGGAGGGCTTACAAAGGGTGCAGACAAGAGATCTACAGTTATTACAAGCAGTTATTAGATTTACTCCAATGAAAAAAATAATAATTAAATGCATGTTTTAATTGGGGGTAGATATATTTATTTCTTTTTTGGACAGTGGAGAGTCCCTTTAAGGCCGGGAAAGCATTATTTGTGCTGCAGTAGGGATTTACCTTTTGACAATCTCTGATTTACCCACACGTTTATGGATTAGAATTCCCTGAGGGTCGCACCCTGCAGGCTTCTAGCGCAGGTCCATATGCAATCGCACAACCCACCCAATGCATGCAAAGGGAACACTTATATGTAGTCCTTGCTGCTATGCCATCGGCACACGAGTAAAACCAAGGAAGGTCAAGTTCCATAAAGGACAAGATAACTTTTCAGAGATACAATTGCAATTACGTTACCCTTGGTTTCGGCAATTCTGCACACAGCTAAACTTTCATCCCTGGCCACGTTTGCAGCCCTCCTTTTACCCCGTCCGAATTCTCCCCATCCCATCTCTCAACAAGACCAGCAAATCAGCAAATCACCTCAATTACTTCATAATAAGCAGGACAGCTGGCCCTCGGCATCCATAATTACTGCACCTGGAGGTAATAACCTGAGATAAAGGCCAGCTATTTCAGCCAAATAACCCCTTCATTTCTCAAACATACAAATGACATAACCGATATTAGAGAGGAGTCTCGGAGGTGGAGGGGTGACAGAACCTGCTCTTCCATTCATCCTTCCATGTGCCAATAAGCTGCAGTGACATGTTCTCTCAGCAAAGCCATAATATTGTACATTTGGAGGAGGATGCACTGTCATTTTTGAATAGCCGAGTGCCAATTTATTCCTAACCAGATTGAGGTTAGGTGTATATAAAAATATGAAACCAGGGGGCTGCACTCACCTTAACATGCAGAAATGGGGTGCGGGGTGCTGCTGGGGGGAGAATTTATACAATACACAAGATCCAGCGCACTCACTTATGCACTAAACAGCAACTTCAATGTTGATAGATTTTAATTGTTTTTTTTGTTTGTTTTTTTTTAAGCACCTAATCTAGGGTTTGGTTACATTATATGATCATACATTGCATAAGCCTGCCACAACGTCAATGTACCCCATCTTTGGCAGGTCATACTCTAATTGGCCCCAGCAGCACCCCATGTATGCATGTTCAGGTGAGTGCACCCTCCCCCCGTGGTTTCATATATTTATATTTGGGAGTCTAGCCAACTCCTTGGTTTTGCACCCCTCCCTGTCACAGGTGCCTCATCCCAGGACCCTATTTAGCCTTGTACTGCAGAGAGCCCCATATGGAATTTTTCCCCCAAGTAATTGGGTTAATCTCATAAGAGCAGACATTAGGCTGTTAGAGTATGACCTGCCAAAGATGGGGTACATTGACGTTGTGGCAGGATTATGCAATGTATGATCATATAATGCAACTAAACCCCCATTATTTTTGCCTAGTTTAGGTGTTTTTAAAAAACTAACAATCTCTTAGCACTGAAGTTGCTGTTTAGTGGATAAGTGAGTGCGCTGGATCTTGTGTATTGTGTGTGTGTATATATATATATCATTGTATTGTTTTATTTATTATTTGTTTGGGGAACTGCCTGACTGTCCATGTAGCCCCCCTGCAGCCAGTCATGCAATGCAGCCGATCCGAAGTGATTGTGGTTTTATTGCGATCACATGACTTGGATTGGCTGGACTGGCTGCAGGAGGACAAACCGTATTAAAGTCCTCTTTTTGTAGGATGGCATAGCACACCCTAACATCGGGAAAGGGTTAAAGCTGTGCACAATGTCAGGAGGCTGCTGCATTAAGTTTGTATAATGTAATAAAATATAGCTCTGTATTAGCAACCGGCCTTAAAGGGTTACTCCGAACGCTACAAGCACCTCACGGAATTGAAGTGATCATGGTGCCTGGAGTATATATGTGCAGTTTTCACTACCTCCGCCACATCATTGGGTGTCATAAGCCAGCCTGGAACAAGAGAAGTCATAGGGCTTGTTCTGTTATTTCCCTTGACAGGTGTATTGTCGCCATCTGGGCAGGAGGAGGTAGATAAAAACCCATAACTACCCGCGCCCCCCAACTACTCAGGGTTATGGGTCAATATCTCCACAGCTTTTATTAAACATTGAGCATATCTCAAAACATTTTAAAAGTCATTGCCCCGCCCCCACCCAACCATACGTCAACATACGTATCCCTTACGTCATCAGTGATAATAAGGCAATGACCCATATGTAATATTCTTGTTACAATATAACAACCATAAATACATACATATCCAATTCGACAAAAATATACACCAACCATATTTTACATAACTTAACGCCTCCTGGTAAGAGTATACCCGGAGACTCCTACCCCATCCAAATTCCATAACATGTACTGCTTCCTGGTAGGGGTATACCCAGATACCCCTACCCCACTAAGGTTCCGAGCCACCGCCAGGTTCGAACCCCCAACTTAACACCAACATTATAACCAACCAAGGGGAACCACTCGGGCAAAACGTCCCCCCGTGACTGTTTATTCCTGTATATCCCCCTAACTAACCCTGCCGCTGTGACAAAGCATGGACAAAAAGAACTCAACCCAAGGGAGGGACCAACTCGAACTGGTAGGGAAGTTAATGGTGACAGGAGCTAAAATGGCGGGCCTATTTATATTAGCCTTCACCCCTGGTCAAGGCCCTATTCCACTTATGCTGCTCAAGTTCCATGGGGCTACAGTTCTGTATGCCAGATACTTACCCACAATCACTGCTATGTATATTGAATAGCCTTTGTTCCAGGTAGGTACCCACAATCACTGCTATTTATATTGTATAGCCTTTGTTCCAGGTAGGTACCCACAATCACTGCTATTTATATTGTATAGCCTTTGTTCCAGGTAGGTACCCACAATCACTGCTATTTATATTGAATAGCCTTTGTTCCAGGTAGGTACCCACAATCACTGCTATTTATATTGAATAGCCTTTGTTCCAGGTAGGTACCCACAATCACTGCTATTTATATTGAATAGCCTTTGTTCCAGGGAGGTACCCACAATCACTGCTATGTATATTGAATAGCCTTTGTTCCAGGTAGGTACCCACAATCACTGCTATTTATATTGTATAGCCTTTGTTCCAGGTAGGTACCCACAATCACTGCTATGTATATTGTATAGCCTTTGTTCCAGGTAGGTACCCACAATCACTGCTATTTATATTGTATAGCCTTTGTTCCAGGTAGGTACCCACAATCACTGCTATGTATATTGAATAGCCTTTGTTCCAGGTAGGTACCCACAATCACTGCTATGTATATTGAATAGCCTTTGTTCCAGGTAGGTACCCACAATCACTGCTATGTATTTTGAATAGCCGTTGTTCCAGGTTGTCTAGCAGCTCGATACACAGGAGAGGTCTGTAAAGGGAACTGGCAGACATTCGGTTTCCACTTTAAACTTCCCTTTTATTTGTAGTAATAACTAAACCATGTAATTAGGAGACAGGAGTGAAGAAGGCACTACAATCAGGAGGGTGGCAATATCTTGGAATTCCCACCAATGTGTTTTTTTGGACATTGAACTCAGTTCGAACATCGATATAAAGTAATATTGTAAAATAAAATCCTTGTAAGGTGGCTTTCACTATTTGTTTAACTCCACAGTCTGCGACTGGCCTTCGTGGGACCTGTCACATGGCCAGTGAGGGGTATGTACCCAAGACAGCCAATAAATACCCCAAGAAGGGGCACCACGGCAGGATACTCTTCTCCTGACTGTCTACTCCAGTCCGTACTCTCTCCATCCAAGGTCCCTCGAGATTGTGGAAGGCTTGATTGATGCTTCTCAGAATTAAATCAAAGACAAACTAGTGGTGTTCTGATTGACCACAAGATAATACCTGATTACAGGCCATCTTCCAGCATCCTTTCCAGTTCTTGTACCCCCATGCCCTCCTCCCCTAGGTGAACGAGAGAGCATTTAAAACAATTACTTAAAGAGGAGGAAATTGCTTGCATATTAACTGGGCAAATGCCTCAGTTAACCATTTGCTGCCGTAGGGGTTTGCAAGGCATAGTGTGACAGTACTTTGCAGGACGTTCTTGCATTCAAATGGTTAAAACAGCACTATTCATTTTAATCAAAATCTTTGTACTGATTTTCAGAAATTAAGAGCACTTATCAATAACATGTGAAAGCCTTCTGGTGATTCCTCCATTACAGGACAGTTAACGAAGTCCCCGCAATATTTGTGCTTTATTTTATACTGTGGGCTATGGGGCTGTAATAGGAAGCCATGTGATTATTGGAAATATTACCTGCGGATATACTTAAATACGCAGAGATCAACGGAGATGAAATATTAATCGGATGAGCCACAAAAAGCAACAGAAATTTGTGAATCAAGATTGATTTCAGATTTTACTTAATTTTTTTAAGTGGTCTCATCGAGTCATTAAAATTTCCCATTAGTAATAACTAGTGTCTATCCCCCAAAATGCCACTGTGATAACTATTACCATATGGCAATAAGGCTACACAACGCATGAGGGTTTGCACAATATGTGTTTATAACCCTTAAAAACATGAACACTAACCCTGGTATAAACCCCCAAAACACTAATAGGCCATCAGAAATCTGTCCTTACAGTAACAGTGTTTTTCATACTTACCGAAAAACTTCATTTATTTCAGTCCCCCGTCCCTCCACATGTAACCTATCGTTCCAAAATCCATTCTCTCTGTGCCATGGTCCACTTTTGCATGCTTAACTATACACCGACATTATTTCTATCCCCCTCTCCTCCCTCGAACACGTTATATCTATCACCCTCTCCTCCCTCTGACACATTATATCTATCCCCTTCTCCTCCCTCTGACACATTATATCTATCTCCATCTCCTCCCTCTGACACGTTATATCTATCCCCCCTACTCCCTCTGACACATTATATGTATCCCCCTCTACTCCCTCTGACACGTTATATCTATCCCCCTCTCCTCCCTCTGACACATTATATCTATCACCCTCACCTCCCTCTGACACGTTATATCTATCCCCCCTCCTCCCTCTAACACGTTATATCTATTCCCCTCTACTCCCTCTGACACGTTATATCGATCACCCTCTCCTCCTTCGAACACGTTATATCTATCCTTCTCTCCTCCCTCTGACACATTATATATATCCCCCTCTCCTCCCTCTGACACATTATATCTATCCCCCTCTCCTCCCTCTGACACATTATATCTATCCCCCTCTCCTCCCTCTGACACGTTATATCTATCCCCCTTTCCTCCCTCTGCCACGTTATATCTATCAATCTCTCCTCCCTCTGACACGTTATATCTATCCCCCTCTCCTCTCTCTGACACATTATATCTATCCCCCTCTCCTCCCTCTGACACGTTATATCTATCCCCCTTTCCTCCCTCTGACACGTTATATCTATCAATCTCTCCTCCCTCTGACACGTTATATCTATCCCCCTCTCCTCTCTCTGACACATTATATCTATCCCCCTCCCCTCCCTCTGACACGTTATATCTATCACTCTCTCCTCCCTCTGACACGTTATATCTATCCCCCTCTCCTCTCTCTGACACATTATATCTATCCCCCTCTCCTCCCTCTGACACATTATATCTATCCCCCTCTCCTCCCTCTGACACATTATATCTATCACTCTCTCCTCCCTCTGACACATTATATCTATCCCCCTCTACTCCCTCTGACACGTTATATCTATCCCCCTCTACTCCCTCTGACACATTATATCTATCCCCTCTCCTCCCTCTGATATATTATATCTATCACCCTCCACTCCCTCTGACACATTATATCTATCCCCCTCTCCTCCCTCTGACACGTTATATCTATCCCCCTCTCCTCCCTCTGACACATTATATCTATTCCCCTCTACTCCCTCTGACACATTATATCGATCACCCTCTCCTCCTTCGAACACGTTATATCTATCCCCCTCTCCTCCCTCTGACACATTATATCTATCCCCCTTTCCTCCCTCTGACACGTTATATCTATCAATCTCTCCTCCCTCTGACACGTTATATCTATCCCCCTCTCCTCTCTCTGACACATTATATCTATCCCCCTCTCCTCCCTCTGACACATTATATCTATCCCCCTCTCCTCCCTCTGACACGTTATATCTATCACTCTCTCCTCCCTCTGACACGTTATATCTATCCCCCTCTCTTCTCTCTGACACATTATATCTATCCCCCTCTCCTCCCTCTGACACATTATATCTATCCCCCTCTCCTCCCTCTGACACGTTATATCTATCCCCCTCTCCTCCCTCTGACACGTTATATCTATCCCCCTTTCCTCCCTCTGACACGTTATATCTATCACTCTCTCCTCTCTCTGAAATATTATATCTATCCCCCTCTCCTCCCTCTGACACATTATATCTATCACTCTCTCCTCCCTCTGACACGTTATATCTATCCCCCTCTCCTCCCTCTGACACGTTATATCTATCCCCCTTTCCTCCCTCTGACACGTTATATCTATCACTCTCTCCTCCCTCTGACACGTTATATCTATCCCCCTCTCCTCTCTCTGACACATTATATCTATCCCCCTCTCCTCCCTCTGACACGTTATATATATCCCCCTCTCCTCCCTCTGAAATATTATATCTATCCCCCTCTCCTCCCTCTGACACATTATATCTATCCTCCTCTCCTCCCTCTGACACATTATATCTATCCCCCCTCCTCCCTCTGACACATTATATCTATCCCCCTCTCCTCCCTCTGATACGTTATATCTATCCCCCTCTCCTCCCTCTGACACATGATATCTATCCCCCTCTCCTCCCTCTGACACATTATATATATCCCCCTCTCCTCTCTCTGACACATTATATATATCCCCCTCTCCTCCCTCTGACACATTATATCTATCCCCCTCTCCTCCCTCTGACACGTTATATCTATCACCCTCTCCTCCCTCTGACACGTTATATCTATCACCCTCTCCTCCCTCTGACACATTATATCTATCACCCTCTCCTCCCTCTGACACATTATATCTATCACCCTCTCGTCCCCCGGACACATTATATCTATCACTCTCTCCTCCCTCTGACACATTATATATATCCCCCTCTCCTCTCTCTGACACATTATATCTATCCCCCTCTCCTCCCTCTGACACGTTATATCTATCCCCCTCTCCTCCCTCTGACACGTTATATCTATCTCCCTCTGACACATTATATCTATCCCCCTCTCCTCCCTCTGACACATTATATATATCACCCTCTCCTCCCTCTGACACATTATATCTATCACCCTCTCGTCCCCCGGACACGTTATATCTATCCCCCTTTCCTCCCTCTGACACGTTATATCTATCTCCCTCTCCTCCCTCTGACACATTATATCTATCCCCCTCTCCTCCCTCTGACACATTATATCTATCACCCTCTCCTCCCTCTGACACATTATATCTATCACCCTCTCGTCCCCCGGACACATTATATCTATCACTCTCTCCTCCCTCTGACACATTATATCTATCCCCCTCTCCTCTCTCTGACACATTATATCTATCCCCCTCTCCTCCCTCTGACACGTTATATCTATCCCCCTCTCCTCCCTCTGACATGTTATATCTATCCCCCTCTCCTCCCTCTGGCACATTATATCTATCCCCCTCTCCTCCCTCTGACACATTATATCTATCCCCCTCTCCTCCCTCTGACACGTTATATCTATCCCCCTCTCCTCCCTCTGACACATTATATCTATCCCCCTCTCCTCCCTCTGACACATTATATCTATCCCCCTCTCCTCCCTCTGACACGTTATATCTATCCCCCTCTCCTCCCTCTGACACATTATATCTATCACCCTCTCCTCCCCCGGACACACTATATCCATCACTCTCTCCCTGTGCTGCATCTAACTTTTTAAACCTCTGCCACTCAAGTCCTCACTAAATACCACAACCATTTACATTAAACGTACTCCTGCACCCCACCCCCTTGTCGGCTGTTCTCATTCCCACACATTACCCAGTCTCATTATTAACCTGCCGTATCGCTGATTCATTCACATATCTGTAACCAGTTATATTGTGTAGTATTTCGAACATGTATTAAAAAGTAAGCAATGGTAGTATTATTATTATTATTATTATTGTTATTATTATTATTGTTAATAATAATAATAATAATAATAACAATAATAATAACAATAACAATAATAATAATAATAATAATAATAATAATAATAATAATATTATTATTATTATTATTATTATTATTATTATTATTAGTATTATTATTATTATTATTATTGTTATTGTTATTGTTATTGTTATTGTTATTGTTATTATTATTATTATTATTATTATTATTATTATTATTATTGTTATTATTATTATTATTATTATTATTATTTTTATTATTAGTATTGTTATTATTAGTATTATTATTATTATTATTATTATTATTATTATTATTGTTAGTATTATTGTTATTATTAGTATTATTATTATTATTATTGTTATTATTATTATTATTATTATTTTTATTATTATTATTATTGTTATTATTAGTATTATTATTATTATTATTATTATTTTTATTATTAGTATTGTTATTATTAGTATTATTATTATTATTATTATTATTATTATTATTATTATTGTTATTATTATTATTGTTATTATTATTACAGGTTTAGCGGTTAAGTTGAACCCATTATTCGTCCTTCCAGTGTTACGTTTACAGAGAGAAACATGTTTTGTGTTTTACTTGTACACATATATTGGTATCAGACGCTGACTGAATTGGGTTACTATCAAACGGCCCAATTATCGCTTCCCCCCTTTTTCATTCATTTCCACAATGGAGGCGAGCGTATCCTGCTCAGGGAGTTTATAATGACTCCAGTTTAAATTGTCAGCATCTTGGCCGGATCACAAATAAAATGGGAAAGATGGAGCTCTCGGTGCCAGAAAAGTTGAATTGGATACTTAAAATGTAAATTGATTACAGCCCAGCTCGCAGCAGACAGAACGGATCACCAGCGCCCCTCTCATCTCCTCCCTTGTTTTCTTTGTGTCATGTTGAGCTTTGGCTCGGAGTGATTTCTCTCTTCCCTGGTCTCGTGTCTGTGATGGATACGGGGATGGCAGTGACAAAATGTGTTTTACGAAAAGTAGCATAAGCTACGAAGAGCAAGAAAGCAATTCCTGTCACCTCAACGTTTTGCGCTCTAACCGCTACAGTAGTTATGGTTAACCCTGACTCCACAAGATGTCTGTGAGGTATGTTTACCATGATGCATCATGGGAATTGTAGTTTACAAACATCTGGCCTTGCAAAAATACGAGTGACTGCCACAGTGACATACTGCTTTATAGTGATAATTTATTGGGATGTCAAGGGCCTCAGTCTGTCCGCTTCCTACCCAATGTCCGGCCCAGCTGCCGCCGTCTAGTTTGTATCCATGTTTGTAGGAGTAGGACTGAGAAGGTGTGTTACCTGTCAGGAAAGATGGCCGACAAATAGACACTGTCTAAATGGAATAAAATGTCCACATGACAACAAGTAACAATAAACCCAAACAAGAATAATGTAAAGTCAGTGCACCACAAATCCGATAAACCAGACAGCGGGTCAGACGGAGAACAAGCCGAACACGCCAGGAATGATGAGGCAAGTCACAATGGTGATGCAGAACAAGATTTACTAGGCAGTGATACGCCACTAACGATCATGAAAACACAATGTATCGAGGAACATCTGATCACATAAACATCTTGGTAGATTCGATCATTCTCTCGGTTTCTCCTCCAGTGTTTATTTTCAGAATTTTAGAGAATATGATATGTAAATATTGGGGTACTAGATGTATGTTGGGGTACATGGCTGAACGAATGTTTTAGCACAAAGTGGTGAAGCCAGTTAGAGCAGAATGCAGATGGGGATCCGAATAAGAGAACCAGGAAATGAGGACAAATTACAAAAATTAATCTTTTATTTTATAACAGGTAATTCCCATCTCGATCCTCCCACCTAATAAATTACTGGTTAAACATCACACTGGAATGATGACTCAATTTCCTCTAAATGTCCATAAAGGATGTTTAGAACAAATATTTCCTTTCATCCTATCAGGTCATCTCACATCAGAGCCGACATAATTAAATGAAGGATAATCTTTCTCCGTTATTGAACGACACAGCTTCACTATCCAAGGTTTATGTCATTCATACTTTTATAACCCAGGAGACAAATCCAGGCAGATCTATTGTGTATCATTTTAGTTTTTTTAAGGTTTTGGCTGCTAGATAGAAATAGAAAGTTATTTAAAAACGGATTGTTTAATGTGATTTTATTACATTGTCCTCGATACTTTCTAGGGATGATGTATCATATTCCAATCACCTTTCATATATAAGTTCAGCACACTGCCCCTGTTTAGATGGCAATGGGGGGGAGGTTTAAAGGGACCTACAGCATTGATTCACATTAACACTGTTTGCAGTATGTGTCTGTAAGACCTGAAACATAAAATGCAATATACAATCCACTCCCTTTTCCTTCAATCTTTCTGTATCTCCTCTTTGTTAGCATTGTCTGTGCTGACTGTTTCAGGACTGAACTGGATTGTGATGATAAATCTTTAAAATATATTTAAAAGAAAACTGAGCGTAAACTGGTAAGCTGGTTCTCAATATGCTATTAAATGGTGTAATGTCCCTTTAAGGCAACCAACCTGCCCTAATATGTATGTCCAACACACCTTAAATCCCCCTTTGGTATCTTACATCCAAAAGGTTTTTGAAAACGGACACTTTAATAATTAGTGTATATTATTACAGCAGTTCATCTGGAAAAAATAACGCAATCATTCTTAAAACTGAAATACTGAGCCTGTTGTACTACGTCGCCTTAAACCAACGATGCGTAATTATCAGATTAATTTTATTTTTAATTTAAATCAGTCACCTATTTAAAACAAACGTGTCTAGTTG
Organism: Pelobates fuscus; assembly: GCF_036172605.1. Classification (NCBI taxonomy): domain Eukaryota; kingdom Metazoa; phylum Chordata; class Amphibia; order Anura; family Pelobatidae; genus Pelobates; species Pelobates fuscus. The sequence continues at coordinate 385,979,219 of NC_086321.1, forward strand.
TTGAATATACTCAGCATATCTTGCAGCCCTTTCTGCCAGCCATTAAGTGCCTATTCTGTACTGGACAGCGAGCGGCGGTCCAGTCCTACTAGTCATGGCAGTTTGGAGGAGCAGCTAAGCGTGGCTTATAAAGAATTCTTTGCAGCCTCCTCTTCCCACCAAGAGGTCAATGATCTGCCAGGGAGCCTCATTACCAGATCACAGATCCAGAGATTGTCTCACGTTCTACGGTGACTGGGTGCGATCACTAACGGCAGCCTCCTCTTCCCACCAGGTGGTCAATGATCTGCCAGGGAGGCACATTACCAGATCTCAAATCCAGAGAATGTCTCACGTTCTACGGTGACTGGGTGCAATCACTAACGGCAGCCTCCTCTTCCCACCAGGAGGTCAATGATCTGCCAGGGAGGCTCATTACCAGATCTCAGATCCAGAGAATATCTAACGTTCTACGTGACTGGGTGCAATAACTAACGGCAGCCTCATCTTCCCACCAGGAGGTCAATGATCTGCCAGGGAGGCTCATTACCAGATCTCAGATCCAGAGCATGTCTCACGTTATACGTTGACTGGGTGCGATCACTACTGGCAGCCTCATCTTCCCACCAGGAGGTCAATGATCTGCCAGGGAGGCTCATTACCAGATCTCAGATCCAGAATATGTCTTACGTTATACGGTGACTGGGTGCGATCACTAATGGCAGCCTCCTCTTCCCACCAGGAGGTCAATGATCTGCCAGGGAGGCTCATTACCAAATATCAGATCCAGAGCATGTCTTATGTTCTATGGTGACTGGGTGTGATCATTAAGGAAGCTTCATCTTCCCACCAGGAGGTCAATGATCTGCCAGGGAGTCTCATTACCAGATCTCAGATCCAGAGAATGTCTTACGTTCTACGGTGACTGGGTGCAATCACTAATGGCAGCCTAATCTTCCCACCAGGAGGTCAATGATCTGCCAGGGAGGCTCATTACCAGATCTCAGATCCAGAGCATGTCTCACGTTATACGTTGACTGGGTGCGATCACTACTGGCAGCCTCATCTTCCCACCAGGAGGTCAATGATCTGCCAGGGAGGCTCATTACCAGATCTCAGATCCAGAATATGTCTTACGTTATACGGTGACTGGGTGCGATCACTAATGGCAGCCTCCTCTTCCCACCAGGAGGTCAATGATCTGCCAGGGAGGCTCATTACCAAATATCAGATCCAGAGCATGTCTTATGTTCTATGGTGACTGGGTGTGATCATTAAGGAAGCTTCATCTTCCCACCAGGAGGTCAATGATCTGCCAGGGAGGCTCATTACCAGATCCCAGATCCAGAGCATGTCTCACGTTCTACGGTGACTGGGTGCGATCACTAATGGCAGCCTAATCTTCCCACCAGGAGGTCAATGATCTGCCAGGGAGGCTCATTACCAGATCTCAGATCCAGAGCATGTCTTACTTTCTATGGTGACTGGGTGCGATCATTAACGGCAGCCTCATCTTCCCACCAGGAGGTCAATGATCTGCCTGGAAGGCTCATTACCAGATCTCAGATCCAGAGAATGTCTCACGTTCTACGGTGACTGGGTGCAATCACTAACGGCAGCCTCATCTTCCCACCAGGAGGTCAATGATCTGCCAGAGAGGCTCATTACCAGATCTCAGATCCAGAGAATGTCTCACGTTCTACGGTGACTGGGTGCGATCACTAACGGCAGCCTCATCTTCCCACCAGGAGGTCAATGATCTGCCAGGGAGGCTCATTACCAGATATTAGATCCAGAGCCGAAACTGAGCAATCATCATTATTTTCTTTGTATGTTTTATTTTGTTCATGAGTTTTTAAGGGACGGGGAGGTATAGTCATATATTATAAAAATAGAGCCAGCCGGTTTTACGGACTGGCACTTCAAATTTGTAAAATCCATTCATTTGTATACGAATAAAAAAAGTCATTCACATTCTCTTTGACAAAAAAAAGTATATTTTAGTTTACACTCATTGCATTTAAAATATTAATTGTACTTTTAGAACCTGCATAGTTTTCTTTATTCTTTTTAACATTGTCCTTAAAGTCATCTTGCAGTTTGCCTCTTCTCGAGCGTCTACAATAACCTGGCCTAACTAACATGGTGCGTGCCAGTTCCAAGACAGGCCTGGCAGCCCACATCCCTTGTGTCTGGAGGTCTTCATTAAAACATACGTTAAGCCTCTTAGATACTGGCCAGGTTACAGAACTGTAATCTTTCCAATGCCAGTTCTTTTTCCCGGTGTGAGATCCAACTCCGTCAAAGCCAAACACCCCCTTGTGCACCGGTGTTCCATCAGACAAGCTGACTTGGAGAACGTTGAAATCTTGAGTCATTCAGCTGCCGCTGCTCCTGTAATTTGGATGATAATCGGATCAATGTGTTTGTACGATATATTTGTCTGCAGTGCATTTAAGCTGCATATATCCAGCCTCTCCCTTGTTCCTAGTTTTGCATTCCGCTCCAGGGTCCCTTCCAATAATAAATCTTGTAATTAAGGCCAGTAATTTGAACGATGCCCAAGAATTGTCATTGGAAGGAGATCAACAGTAGTTTGATTACCGTTGAGACATTGGAGATAAAGAAAATGCAGAAAACTTTGATGGATAATGTTATGCTGCCTACAAAAAGGTTATTGTTATGAGCTACATTGCCTCCTTGCCAACTCTGGTTCTAGATATTAACAAAGCAACAATCTATTCAAATAGCGAGAGAGCCTCGTGTGTAGCGTCAGGAACACTTAGATCTTTATGCCTTATTTATGGTACTAGTTGTAAATACATTGAAAGCATCACTTGCTAACAGCTCTCTTTCCATCTCTGGTGCCAGTTCTGTACTTGCAGATACCAGTTGACCCCAAACTGTGGACATGAAGCTAAAACGTGAAAAAGGTGCAACACATGTTAATGGGTTTTTTTTGTTTGTTTTTTTAAACAATCTCAGCAGAACAACTCAATGAAAAGACTTGCGGTCCATGTGAAGAGGTATGCAATGCAATAAAAGGATTGTGGGAACTGATTAGACAATACTCCCAGCTCCTTCTAGGGAGTCCATCGTAAGTTCCTGGTCTCTGGTGTTGTGGGAAGGAGGCCTAGATCCACCATCTTATACCAGCCCTTCCATTCTCCACTAACAGTTCAAGAGACCACACAAAAAAAAACCTGTGCTGTTCTGGACACATTCCAGCTCCCTTCTCTGCAATCCCTGAGTTTAGTATTTTGAACCTGCTTTGTGTACTGGGTAGTTTCTATGATTCATTTCTAGTTAATCCCATACACGTTCACCTTCCATAATGATAAACAAGTGGGTGGTGTGGTTTGTGAGTCCCGAGTCCTTTAATCTGTAGTAGAATCTAATATTGCACAATGAGCCTGCTGAGAATCATTTTACAAATAGAAGAGAATTACTTATGGTAAAAAGGCCGAAATCATTTCACGAAATACAGTTCCGTCTGCGAGGATAATGCACCTCATTTGCCAGCGTGCAGCCAGCGTGTACCTTGCTAACATACATCTTTATAGAATTACGTGTAATTCATTATGGATCCCACATACACACACAATTAAATGTTCACTTCCTGACAAGGCAATCAAGGCTCCGTGAGTCTGCTGCCCGGGTACGAGGTAGCATATTATGAGACATTATCCTGTGCGGTTACACATCCAGCAACTTTGTAACCAATAGCTTGTTAATTAATCGCAAGGAGTCAGACAGGAATAGCAGTTTGGAGAGAGAGGTGTGTGTGTGTGTGTATATATATTGTATGCGGTACCCACTATAACATGAAACAGGAAACAGGCTCCCCAAAAAGTACATTTATAAAAGTGTTTATTTAATAAAAGCAAAAATCAAGGAATAGCTCCCACATTCTAAAGGATTTATCAGCAGGTCCAACCCATTGCACTCAGAACCGAACAATTAGTCTGCCATGAAGGAAGAATTCTGGCTGTTCTGATTTAAAATCTAAACATTACTGGGTGTCATTGGGAGAACGTCACTACTGACTATGATTCAGTGCTTTTTCTTCTTCTCATAATTCAAAAAGAAAAAAGAAAAATGTAGCTAATTTTATAAATTAAGAGAGACAGTCTTCCATGGGGAGGGGGAAACCTCGCAACTAAGAACACAGAGTGAATAAATATCGCTTACACGTAACGTTTATTTATCATAGACTCATACAACCCCAGCAGTAAGTAGGTCAGTCAGTGCAAAATGAAGCCATCAGTAAACCCACATCGGCAGTGCTTTCATTTAACTATTTTAATGAATGAAGCGAGTGTTGGCTGCTGCATTTCTTATTGTTTTGATTTGTTTGCTGTCTCTCCCTGAGCACGGCCATTTAGAAGCAGCGCTTACTCTACCACAATCACTTACTCAGTGGTGCATTCACTTTGTATGACAGCAGGCGTCATCGCCAGTCGTGCATTATGGCCCGCTCCTTTGAATGCATTGCTCAGATAAGCTGCGTTTTGTTGATTTTAAAATTGTTTTATGGTATTTGTCACTGGTCTCTGAATCTAAAGTAAGAGCTCACATATATACGGCAATCTATACATCACATGCCGGAGATCACCCATCTGGGTTTACAGAGAGAACCCCGCAGATTTAATATAAATACAGCAATCTATACATCACATGCCGGAGATCGCCCATCTGGGTTTACAGAGAGAACCCCGCAGATTTAATATATATACAGCAATCTATATATCACATGCCGGAGATCTCCCATCTGGGTTTACAGAGAGAACCCCACAGATTTAATATATATACGGCAATCTATATATCACATGCTGGAGATCACCCATCTGGGTTTACAGAGAGAACCCCACAGATTTAATATATATACGGCAATCTATATATCACATGCCGGAGATCACCCATCTGGGTTTACAGAGAGAACCCCGCAGATTTAATATATATACAGCAATCGATATGTCACATGCCGGAGATCACCCATCTGGGTTTACAGAGAGAACCCCGCAGATTTAATATATATACAGCAATCGATATGTCACATGCCGGAGATCACCCATCTGGGTTTACAGAGAGAACCCCACAGATTTAATATATATACAGCAATCTATATATCACATGCCGGAGATCGCCCATCTGGGTTCACAGAGAGAACCCCGCAGATTTAATATATATACAGCAATCGATATATCACATGCTGGAGATCACCCATCTGGGTTTACAGAGAGAACCCCACAGATTTAATATATATACGGCAATCTATATATCACATGCCAGAGAACACCCATCTTTGTTTACAGAGAGAACCCCGCAGATTCAATCTATATATCACATGCTGGAGATCACCCATCGGGGTTTACAGAGAGAACCCCGCAGATTTAATATATATACGGCAATCTATATATCACATGCCGGAGATCACCCATCTGGGTTTACAGAGAGAACCCCGCAGATTTAATATATAAACGGCAATAAATATATCACATGCCGGAGATCACCCATCTGGGTTTACAGAGAGAACCCTGCAGATTTAATATATATACGGCAATCTATATATCACATGCTGGAGATCACCCATCTGAATTTACAGAGAGAACCCCGCAGATTTAATATATATACGGCAATCTATATATCACATGCCGGAGATCTCCTATCTGGGTTTACAGAGAGAACCCCACAGATTTAATCTACATACAGCAATCTATATATCACATGCTGGAGATCACCCATCTGGGTTTACAGAGAGAACCAAACAGATGTAATGTATATACAGAAATCTATATATCACATGCCGGAGATCACCCATCTGGGTTTACGGAGAGAACCCCCACAGATTTAATATATATACAGCAATCTATATATCACATGCCAGAGATCACCCATCTGGGTTTACAGAGAGAACCCCGCAGATTTAACATATATACGGCAATCTATATATCACATGCTGGAGATCACCCATCTGGATTTACAGAGAGAACCCCGCAGATTTAATATATATACAGCAATCTATATATCACATGCCGGAGATCTCCCATCTGGGTTTACAGAGAGAACACTGCAGATTTAATATATATATATATACGGCAATCTATATATCACATGCCGGAGATCACCCATCTGGGTTTACACATAGAACCCCGCAGATTTAATATATATACAGCAATCTATATATCACATGCCGGAGATCACCCATCTGGGTTTAAACATAGAACCCCACAGATTTAATATATATACAGCAATCTATATATCACACGCTGGAGATCACCCATCTGGATTTACAGAGAGAACCCCGCAGATTTAATATATATACAGCAATCTATATATCACATGCTGGAGATCACCCATCTGGGTTTACAGAGAGAACCCTGCAGATTTAATATATATACAGCAATCTATATATCACATGCCGGAGATCACCCATCTGGATTTACAGAGAGAACCCCGCAGATTTAATATATATACGGCAATCTATATATCACATGCTGGAGATTACCCATCTGGATTTACAAAGAGAACCCCGCAGATTTAATATATATACAGCAATCTATATATCACATGCTGGAGATCACCCATCTGGGTTTACAGAGAGAACCCTGCAGATTTAATATATATACAGCAAACTATATATCACATGCCGGAGATCACCCATCTGGGTTTACAGAGAGAACCCCGCAGATTTAATATATATACGGCAATATATATATAACATGCCAGAGATCACCCATCTGGGTTTACAGAGAGAACCCCGCAGATTTAAGATATATACGGCAATCTATATATCACATGCCGGAGATCACCCATCTGGGTATACAGAGAGAACCCCGCAGATTTAATATATATACGGCAATCTATATATCACATGCCGGAGATCACCCATCTGGGTTTACAGAGAGAACCCCGCAGATTTAATATATATGCGGCAATCTATATATCACATGCCGGAGATCACCCATCTGGGTTTACAGAGAGAACCCCACAGATTTAATATATATACAGCAATCTATATATCACATGCCAGAGATCACCCATCTGGTTTACAGAGAGAACCCTGCAGATTTAATATATATACGGCAATCTATATATCACATGCTGGAGATCACCCATCTCAATTTACAGAGAGAACCCCGCAGATTTAATATATATACGGCAATCTATATATCACATGCCGGAGATCGCCCATCTGGGTTCACAGAGAGAACCCCGCAGATTTAATATATATACAGCAATCGATATATCACATGCTGGAGATCACCCATCTGGGTTTACAGAGAGAACCCCACAGATTTAATATATATACAGCAATATATATATCACATGCCAGAGATCACCCATCTGGGTTTACAGAGAGAACCCCGCAGATTTAATATATATACAGCAATCTATATATCACGTGCCGGAGATCACCCATCTGGGTTTACAGAGAGAACCCCGCAGATTAAATATATGTACGGCAATCTATATATCACATGCCGGAGATCACCCATCTGGGTTTACAGAGAGAACTCCGCAGATTTAATATATATACGGCAATCTATATATCACATGCCGGAGATCACCCATCTGGGTTTACAGAGAGAACCCAACAGATTTAATATATGTACAGCAATCTATATATCTCATGCCGGAGATCGCCCATCTGGGTTTACAGAGAGAACCCAACAGATTTAATATATATACAGCAATCTATATATCACATGCTGGAGATCACCCATCTGGGTTTACAGAGAGAACCCCGCAGATTTAATATATATATATACAGCAATCTATATATCACATGCTGGAGATCACCCATCTCGATTTACAGAGAGAACCCCGCAGATTTAATATATATACAGCAATCTATATATCACATGCCGGAGATCACCCATCTGGGTTTACAGAGAGAACCCCGCAGATTTAATATATATATATGGCAATCTATATATCACATGCCGGAGATCACCCATCTGGGTTTACACAGAGAACCCCGCAGATTTATATATCACATGCCGGAGATCACCCATCTGGGTTTACAGAGAGAACCCAACAGATTTAATATATATACAGCAATCTATATATCACATGCCGGAGATCACCCATCTGGGTTTACACATAGAACCCCGCAGATTTAATATATATACAGCAATCTATATATCACATGCCGGAGATCACCCATGTGGGTTTACAGAGAGAACCCCGCAGATTTTATATATATACGGCAATCTATATATCACATGCTGGAGATCACCCATCTGGGTTTACAGTGAGAACACCGCAGATGTAATATATATACGGCAATCTATATATCACATGCCGGAGATCACCCATCTGGGTTTACAGAGAGAACCCCGCAGATTTAATATATATACAGCAATCTATATATCACATGCAGGAGATCACCCATCTGGATATACAGAGAGAACCCCGCAGATTTAATATATATACGGCAATCTATATATCACATGCCGGAGATCACCCCTCTGGGTTTACAGAGAGAACCCAACAGATTTAATATATATACAGCAATCTATATATCACATGCCAGAGATCACCCATCTGGGTTTACACATAGAACCCCGCAGATTTAATATATATACAGCAATCTATATATCACATGCCGGAGATCACCCATCTGGGTTTACAGAGAGAACCCCGCAGATTTATATATCACATGCCGGAGATCACCCATCTGGGTTTACAGAGAGAACCCAACAGATTTAATATATATACAGCAATCTATATATCACATGCCTGAGATCACCCATCTGGGTTTACACATAGAACCCCGCAGATTTAATATATATACAGCAATCTATATATCACATGCCGGAGATCACCCATCTGGGTTTACAGAGAGAACCCCGCAGATTTAATATATATACGGCAATCTATATATCACATGCCGGAGATCACCCATCTGGGTTTACAGAGAGAACCCCGCAGATTTAATATATATACTGCAATCTGTATATCACATGCAGGAGATCACCCATCTGGGTTTACAGAGAGAACCCCGCAGATTTAATATATATACTGCAATCTGTATATCACATGCCTGAGATCACCCATCTGGGTTTACAGAGAGAACCCCGCAGATTTAATATATATACAGCAATCTATATATCACATGCCGGAGATCACCCATCTGGGTTTACAGAGAGAACCCCACAGATTTAATATATATACGGCAATCTATATATCACATGCCGGAGATCACCCATCTGGATTTACAGAGAGAACCCCGCAGATGTAATATATATACAGCAATCTATATATCACATGCCAGAGATCACCCATCTGGGTTTACAGAGAGAACCCCGCAGATTTAATATATATATAGCAATCTATATATCACATGCCGGAGATCACCCATCTGGGTTTACAGAGAGAACCCCACAGATTTAATATATATACAGCAATCTATATATCACATGCCGGAGATCACCCATCTGGGTTTACACATAGAACCCCGCAGATTTAATATATATACAGCAATCTATATATCACATGCCGGAGATCACCCATCTGGGTTTACAGAGAGAACCCCGCAGATTTATATATCACATGCCGGAGATCACCCATCTGGGTTTACAGAGAGAACCCAACAGATTTAATATATATACAGCAATCTATATATCACATGCCTGAGATCACCCATCTGGGTTTACACATAGAACCCCGCAGATTTAATATATATACAGCAATCTATATATCACATGCCGGAGATCACCCATCTGGGTTTACAGAGAGAACCCCGCAGATTTAATATATATACAGCAATCTATATATCACATGCAGGAGATCACCCATCTGGATTTACAGAGAGAACCCCGCAGATTTAATATATATACGGCAATCTATATATCACATGCCGGAGATCACCCCTCTGGGTTTACAGAGAGAACCCAACAGATTTAATATATATACAGCAATCTATATATCACATGCCAGAGATCACCCATCTGGGTTTACACATAGAACCCCGCAGATTTAATATATATACAGCAATCTATATATCACATGCCGGAGATCACCCATCTGGGTTTACAGAGAGAACCCCGCAGATTTATATATCACATGCCGGAGATCACCCATCTGGGTTTACAGAGAGAACCCAACAGATTTAATATATATACAGCAATCTATATATCACATGCCTGAGATCACCCATCTGGGTTTACACATAGAACCCCGCAGATTTAATATATATACAGCAATCTATATATCACATGCCGGAGATCACCCATCTGGGTTTACAGAGAGAACCCCGCAGATTTAATATATATACGGCAATCTATATATCACATTCCGGAGATCACCCATCTGGGTTTACAGAGAGAACCCCGCAGATTTAATATATATACTGCAATCTGTATATCACATGCAGGAGATCACCCATCTGGGTTTACAGAGAGAACCCCGCAGATTTAATATATATACTGCAATCTGTATATCACATGCCTGAGATCACCCATCTGGGTTTACAGAGAGAACCCCGCAGATTTAATATATATACAGCAATCTATATATCACATGCCGGAGATCACCCATCTGGGTTTACAGAGAGAACCCCACAGATTTAATATATATACGGCAATCTATATATCACATGCCGGAGATCACCCATCTGGATTTACAGAGAGAACCCCGCAGATTTAATATATATACAGCAATCTATATATCACATGCCGGAGATCACCCATCTGGGTTCACAGGCCGAGCGGTTGGAATGTTTTTTATCATCTTGAAATAAAGGTTCGCCGCACACGCGTCTCTCAGCACATGTAAATTAGTCTAAGGTCATAAATACTTCCAAATGTTTTAAGGTTCTGAAGTGATAACAGCGAAGCTGAGCTGGAGTTGTCGCCAAACACCCATATTGAACAGCTTAACCTCCTGTTGTTCTTTGCCAGTCCCTTCCATCGTTGGCCTTCTAACCGGTTAGATGAAATTTCAGCCAGAATTCTGCGTATTATTGCAGGACACATAGAGATAAACAGTTCTCAGTGCTGGATAAAAATTGAATATTTTCATTACAAGTTTATTGAAACAGGGATAAATCGTACCTCCCAAGTGTCCCTACTTATTAAAGACAGTCCCTATTTTTAGTGCTGTCCCTCTTTTCTCATCTAATATCATTCTCTTCGACAGGCTTGGATTTTAGTTTTGTAATGTATGAGTTGCAGATAGAAAACCCGAGTAGTACCACATCTTTAACCCCTTAAGTACCAAACTTCTGGAATAAAGTTTGGCCCCCAGGCCACACCCACTATTTAACCATTTCATTTTCTTAGTTTAGATTGTAAGCTTTGGAGCAATTGTTTACATTTTCAAAGAAACCTGGAGGTGAAAACCCTAAAACAGCAGTTGATACGAAGTGACAGTTTGAGTTATGCATTAACGTTGGGAATTAAAATTGAATTTCTCATTTAACGACAAAACAAAATTATTCGTCCAACTATTCATCAGTTACATCTGAAATTCACTTTAATTCTCACTTTACTGAATAACTCTGTAAGTGTCCCGAGCTGGAATCAGAGCTGATTATGTAAATCTTATCATTTGCAAATAGTGAATAGCTGTGTGAATGAATGAATGGCTCAGTGTGTGAATTAATAAACAGCTCAGCGTGTGAATGAATAAACGTCTCAGTGTGTGAATGAATAAACGTCTCAGTGTGTGACTGAATGAATAAACGGCTCAGTGTGTGAATGAATAAACGGCTCAGTGTGTGCATGAATAAACGGCTCAGTGTGAGAATGAATAAACGGCTCAGTGTGTGAATGAATGAATAAACGGCTCAGTGTGTGAATGAATAAACGGCTCAGTGTGAGAATGAATAAACGGCTCAGTGTGTGCATGAATAAACGGCTCAGTGTGAGAATGAATAAACGGCTCAGTGTGTGAATGAATAAACGTCTCAGTGTGTGACTGAATGAATAAACGGCTCAGTGTGTGAATGAATAAACGGCTCAGTGTGTGCATGAATAAACGGCTCAGTGTGAGAATGAATAAACGGCTCAGTGTGTGAATGAATGAATAAACGGCTCAGTGTGTGAATGAATGAATAAACGGCTCAGTGTGTGAATGAATGAATAAACGGCTCAGTGTGTGAATTAATAAACGTCTCAGTCTGTGCATGAATAAACGGCTCAGTGTGAGAATGAATAAACGGCTCAGTGTGTGCATGGATAAACGGCTCAATGTGTGAATTAATAAACGACTCAGTGTGTGCATGAATAAATGGCTCAGTGTGTGCATGAATAAAAGGCTCATTGTGTGAATGAATAAAAGGCTCAGTGTACGAATGAATAAACGGCTCAGTGTGTGAATGAATAAACGGCTCAGTGTGTGAATGAATAAACGGCTCAGTGTGTGAATAAATAAACGGCTCAGTGTGTGAATGAATGAATAAACGGCTCAGTGTGTGAATAAATAAACGGCTCAGTGTGTGAATGAATGAATAAACGGCTCAGTGTGTGAATGAATAAAAGGCTCAGTGTGTGAATGAATAAACGGCTCAGTGTGTGCATGAATAAACGGCTCAGTGTGTGAATGAATTAATAAACGGCTCAGTGTGTGAATGAATAAACGGCTCAGTGTGTGAATGAATAAACGGCTCAGTGTGTGAATTAATAAACGTCTCAGTCTGTGCATGAATAAACGGCTCAGTGTGAGAATGAATAAACGGCTCAGTGTGTGAATGAATGAATAAACGGCTCAGTGTGTGAATGAATGAATAAACGGCTCAGTGTGTGAATTAATAAACGTCTCAGTCTGTGCATGAATAAACGATTCAGTGTGAGAATGAATAAACGGCTCAGTGTGTGCATGGATAAACGGCTCAATGTGTGAATGAATAAACGGCTCAGTGTGTGCATGAATAAACGGCTCAGTGTGTGAATGAATAAATGGCTCAGTGTGTGCATGAATAAAAGGCTCATTGTGTGAATGAATAAAAGGCTCAGTGTACGAATGAATAAACGGCTCAGTGTGTGAATGAATAAATGGCTCAGTGTGTGCATGAATAAACGGCTCAGTGTGTGAATGAATAAACGGCTCAGTGTGTGAATAAATAAACGGCTCAGTGTGTGAATGAATGAATAAACGGCTCAGTGTGTGAATGAATAAATGGCTCAGTCTGTGCATGAATAAACGGCTCAGTGTGTGAATGAATAAAAGGCTCAGTGTGTGAATGAATAAACGGCTCAGTGTGTGCATGAATAAATGGCTCAGTGTGTGAATGAATTAATAAACGGCTCAGTGTGTGAATGAATAAACGGCTCAGTCTGTGCATGAATAAACGGCTCAGTGTGTGAGTGAATGAATGGCTCTGTGTGTGAATTAATAAACAGCTCAGCGTGTGAATGAATAAACAGCTCAGTGTGTGAATGAATAAACGTCTCAGTGTGTGACTGAATGAATAAACGGCTCAGTGTGTGAATGAATAAACGGCTCAGTGTGTGAATGAATGAATAAACGGCTCAGTGTGTGAATTAATAAACGTCTCAGTCTGTGCATGAATAAACGGCTCAGTGTGAGAATGAATAAACGGCTCAGTGTGTGCATGAATAAACGGCTCAGTCTGTGCATGAATAAAAGGCTCAGTGTGTGCATGAATAAACGGCTCAGTGTGTGAATGAATAAACGGCTCAGTGTGTGCATGAATAAACAGCTCAGTGTGTGAATGAATAAATGGCTCAGTGTGTGCATGAATAAAAGGCTCATTGTGTGAATGAATAAAAGGCTCAGTGTACGAATGAATAAACGGCTCAGTCTGTGCATGAATAAAAGGCTCAGTGTGTGAATAAATAAATGGCTCAGTGTGTGAATGAATAAACGGCTCAGTGTGTGAATGAATAAACGGCTCAGTGTGTGAATAAATAAACGGCTCAGTGTGTGAATGAATGAATAAACAGCTCAGTGTGTGAATGAATAAACGGCTCAGTCTGTGCATGAATAAACGGCTCAGTGTGTGAATGAATAAATGGCTCAGTGTGTGAATGAATAAACGGCTCAGTGTGTGTATGAAGAAACGGCTCAGTGTGTGAATACATAAACGGCTCAGTCTGTGAATGAATGAATAAACGGCTCAGTGTGTGAATGAATAAACGGCTTAGTCTGTGCATGAATAAACGGCTCAGTGTGTGAATGAATAAATGGCTCAATGTGTGCATGAAAAAAGGCTCAGTGTGTGAATGAATAAACGGCTCAGTGTGTGTATAAATAAACGGCCCAGTGTGTGAATGAATGCATAAACGGCTCAGTGTGTGAATGAATAAACGGCTCAGTCTGTGCATGAATAAATGGCTCAGTGTGTGAATGAATAAACGACTCAGTGTGGAATGAATAAACGGCTCAGTGTGTGACTGAATAAACGGCTCAGTGTGTTAATGAATAAACGGCTCAGTGTGTGCATGAATAAACGACTCAGTCTGTGCATAAATAAAAGGATGAATAAACGGCTCACTGTGTGCATGAATAAAAGGCTCATTGTGTGAATGAATAAACGGCTCAGTGTGTGAATGAATAAATGGCTCAGTGTGTGAATGAATAAACGGCTCAGTGTATGAATGAATAAACGGCTCAGTGTGTGAATGAATAAAAGGCTCACTGTGTGCATGAATAAAAGGCTCATTGTGTGAATGAATAAACGTCTCAGTGTATGAATGAATAAACGGCTCAGTCTGTGCATGAATAAAAGGCTCAGTGTGTGAATTAATAAACGGCTCAGTGTGTGAATTAATAAATGGCTCAGTGTATGAATGAATAAACTGCTCAGTGTGTGCATGAATATACGGCTCAGTGTGTGAATGAATAAACGACTCAGTGTGGAAATGAATAAATGGCTCAGTGTGTGCATGAATAAATGGCTCAGTCTGTGCATGAATAAACGGCTCAGGCGTGTGCATGAATAAATGGCTCAGTATGTGAATGAATAAATGGCTCAGTCTGTGCATGAATAAAAGGCTCAGTGTGTGAATGAATAAAAGTCTCAGTCTGTGCATGAATAAAAGGCTCAGTGTGTGAATTAATAAACGGCTCAGTGTGTGAATGAATAAATGGCTCAGTGTATGAATGAATAAACTGCTAGTTTATACGCTTATTCGCCCTAAGAGTTTAGTTAGGTGTATTAACTAGACAGTGAGACAGGCAGGTTATACAATTTATAGGAGCAGTTAGTACCTGTGAACTAATAACATGCTTTATAACATAGGTTAAACATAGCACACATACGGGATATGCTAGGGACTGCGGGTATCATGCTTTACAGCTTCGGTGCTTAATTGCTTAGAGTGGACCGCTGGTTGAGAGGCTGAGTAGTTGGAGCTTACAGGGTTAGACCCGACCCACGTACCCATGAGCATTATTCCCAGTTTGGTATAGACACTTAGTATGGGTGAGATTGGATTGCGAGGGTTAATAGTGTGCTGGGTTAAGTAGGGATGAATACGCTTAGGGTGTTTTCCAAGTGCTCTTTTCTGGGTCACACTGGGGGTCCCGTGAGGCTATTCCCACCCTGTATGCTGAGTGTTCCTGGAACAAATCAATTTATAAAAACTTTGCGAAACAGAATGCGATAAGACCAACGTAAATATAATAAAGCAGTGCTGTCCTTGCGGCTTGTAGCTGTTGGTTTAGCCGCACTCTGCTGGGATCAGCCGATGCCCTCTTGGGGTTTTATAAAGTCCAGTAGTTGCACTAGGAGCATGGCCAGCGGCCTGTCTGAGGGAGGAGTGGAGTCCGTGCGAGGTAAGTGGAGGAGACTTGGGGAGTGCCACCTGGGTCCTCTCGATGGTGCCGGTTTCCGTCGCTGGGCTGGGTTTAGAGCTCGGAGGGTCCCTCTTGCTTGCCAGGGTTGTGAGCTGGAGTGTTCAGGGTGGTTGTCTCGGCGGTGCCCTGTTGGTAGCAAAGTCAGTCGTTTGGGGGCTCGCTGGGAACCCCGTCTGTTTTGGCCCCCTCTGCTGGTTCTGTCTATGGGATGGAGTTTACGTCTGCTTTGGGAGTTTGTCAGCAGTACCTTGGGTAAGCATGTGGCCGGTCTGTGAGCCTCCGCTTGTTGCTCCCTAGCCTCCATCTTCTCCCAGAACGCGGTTATTATGGCTTCCAGCTTGGCCATGAGATTGGGTCTTTCTGCGGTTTGGGCGCACGTGGCGACGGCCATTTTGCAGGGCCGCGCTTCGTCTCTCCGCTCGCATGCCTCTCTCTTTGGGTTCTGTGTCTGTGTGTGTCCTCTTGTGTTTGGACCGGGATAACCCCCACAGGTCCGGGGTGGGGGGGGGGGAACAGGGTGTTCGCCGGGTCTGTTTCTCCGATTTGTTGACTGGGAGAGCGGCCGTCTCTCCCCGTCTTCGTCGCTTGCAGGCCCCAGCTAGCCATCTTGTGTTCCCGATCACCAATTCGCTCGGGGAAAGTGTCAGGGGTATCACCAGGTCCCTCTTTATGCAGGCAGTGTACACCGGTTTAGTGTTTGTCACGTTTTTGGTGAGTAAACGGTGAGTCCAGCGGGAGCTCATCTTGCATGCGTGTGCTCCGCTTGCTGGCTTGGCCCCGCCCCCCGGGACACTTCAATTTTGAGGGTTAGCTGGAGGTGTGAACAGAGTGTGGAACTTTTTCAGGTGACTTCATAACCTACAGATAACCATGAAAATTACTGGAAATATAATTCAGATCAGGACATCAGGTTCAGAGTATCTTATTTATACTTTAGACTGAATTCTGAAAACATTTGTTGTAGTTTAAAGACACATTACTGGGAGCATTATTGCTGTGGAGCTCTGTTATACACTCAGACACATTACTGGGAGTATTATTGCTGTGGAGCTCTGTTATACACTCAGACACGTTACTGGGAGTATTATTGCCGTGGAGCTCCGTTATACACTCAGACACGTTACTGGGAGTATTATTGCTGTGGAGCTCTGTTATACAATCAGACACATTACTGGGAGTATTATTGCTGTGGAGCTATGTTATAAACTCAGACACATTACTGGGAGTATTATTGCTGTGGAGCTCTGTTATACACTCAGACACATTACTGGGAGTATTATCGCTGTGGAGCTCTGTTATACAATCAGACACATTACTGGGAGTATTATTGCTGTGGAGCTATGTTATAAACTCAGACACATTACTGGGAGTATTATTGCTGGGGAGCTCTGTTATACACTCAGACACATTACTGGGAGTATTATCGCTGTGGAGCTCTGTTATACACTCAGACACATTACTGGGAGTATTATTGCTGTGGAGCTCTGTTATACACTCAGACACATTACTGGGAGTATTATTGCTGTGGAGCTCTGTTATACACTCACATTACTGGGAGTATTATTGCTGTTTAGCTCTGTTATACACTCAGACACATTACTGGGAGTATTATTGCTGTGGAGTTCTGTTATACACTCAGACACATTACTGGGAGTATTATTGATGGGGAGCTGTGTTATACACTCAGACACATTACTGGGAGTATTATTGCTGTGGAGCTCTGTTATACACTCAGACACATTACTGGGAGTATTATGGCTGTGGAGCTCTGTTATACACTCAGACACATTACTAGGAGTATTATTGCTGTGGAGCTCTGTTATACACTCAGACACATTACTGGGAGTATTATTGCTGTGGAGCTCTGTTATACACTCAGACACATTACTGGGAGTATTATTGCTGTGGAGCTCTGTTATACACTCAGACACATTACTGGGAGTATTATTGCTGTGGAGCTCTGTTATACACTCAGACACATTACTGGGAGTATTATTGCTGTGGAGCTCTGTTATACACTCAGACACATTACTGGGAGTATTATTGCTGTGGAGCTCTGTTATACACTCAGACACATTACTGGGAGTATTATTGATGGGGAGCTGTGTTATACACTCAGACACATTACTGGGAGTATTATTGCTGTGGAGCTCTGTTATACACTCAGACACATTACTGGGAGTATTATTGCTGTGGAGCTCTGTTATACACTCAGACACATTACTGGGAGTATTATTGCTGTGGAGCTCTGTTATACACTCAGACACATTACTGGGAGTATTATTGATGGGGAGCTGTGTTATACACTCAGACACATTACTGGGAGTATTATTGCTGTGGAGCTCTGTTATACACTCAGACACATTACTGGGAGTATTATTGCTGTGGAGCTCTGTTATACACTCAGGCACATTACTGGGAGTATTATTGCTGTGGAGCTCTGTTATACACTCAGACATTACTGGGAGTATTATTGCTGTGGAGCTCTGTTATACACAGACACATTACTGGGAGTATTATTGCTGTGGAGCTCTGTTATACACTCAGACACATTACTGGGAGTATTATTGCTGTGGAGCTCTGTTATACACTCAGACACATTACTGGGAGTATTATTGCTGTGGAGCTCTGTTTTACACTCAGACACATTACTGGGAGTATTATTGCTGTGGAGCTCTGTTATACACTCACACACATTACTGGGAGTATTATTACTGGGGAGCTCTGTTATACACTCAGACACATTACTGGGAGTATTATTGCTGTGGAGCTCTGTTATACAGACACATTACTGGGAGTATTATTGCTGTGGAGCTCTGTTATACACTCAGACACATTACTGGGAGTATTATTGCTGTGGAGCTCTGTTATACACTCAGACACATTACTGGGAGTATTATTACTGTGAGGCTCTGTTATACACTCAGACACATTACTGGGAGTATTATTGCTGTGGAGCTCTGTTATACACTCAGACACATTACTGGGAGTATTATTGCTGTGGAGCTCTGTTATACACTCAGACACATTACTGGGAGTATTATTGCTGTGGAGCTCTGTTATACACTCAGACACATTACTGGGAGTATTATTGCTGTGGAGCTCTGTTATACACCCAGACACATTACTGGGAGTATTATTGCTGTGTGGCTCTGTTATACACCCAGACACATTACTGGGAGTATTATCGCTGTGGAGCTCTGTTATACACGCAGACACATTACTGGGAGTATTATTGCTCTGGAGCTCTGTTATACACTCAGACACATTACTGGGAGTATTATTGCTGTGGAGCTCTGTTATACACTCAGACACATTACTGGGAGTATTATTGCTGGGGAGCTCTGTTATACACTCAGACACATTACTGGGAGTATTATCGCTGTGGAGCTCTGTTATACACTCAGACACATTACTGGGAGTATTATTACTGTGGAGCTCTGTTATACACTCAGACACATTACTGGGAGTATTATTGCTGTGGGGCTCTGTTATACACTCAGACACATTACTGGGAGTATTATTACTGTGGAGCTCTGTTATACACTCAGACACATTACTGGGAGTATAATTGCTGTGGAGCTCTGTTATACACTCAGACACATTACTGGGAGTATTATTGCTGTGGAGCTCTGTTATACAATCAGACACATTACTGGGAGTATTATTGCTGTGGAGCTCTGTTATAAACTCAGACACATTACTGGGAGTATTATTGCTGTGGAGCTCTGTTATACACTCAGACACATTACTGGGAGTATTATTGCTGGGGAGCTCTGTTATACACTCAGACACATTACTGGGAGTATTATCGCTGTGGAGCTCTGTTATACACTCAGACACATTATTGGGAGTATTATTGCTGTGGAGCTCTGTTATACACTCAGACACATTACTGGGAGTATTATTGCTGTGGAGCTCTGTTATACACTCAGACACATTACTGGGAGTATTATTGCTGTTTAGCTCTGTTATACACTCAGACACATTACTGGGAGTATTATTGCTGTGGAGCTCTGTTATACACTCAGACACATTACTGGGAGTACTATTGCTGTGGAGCTCTGTTATACACTCAGACACCTTACTGGGAGTATTATTGCTGTGGGGCTCTGTTATACACTCAGACACATTACTGGGAGTACTATTGCTGTGGAGCTCTGTTATACACTCAAACACATTACTGGGAGTATTATTGCTGTGGAGCTCTGTTATACACTCAGACACATTACTGGGAGTATTATTGCTGTGGAGCTCTGTTATACACTCAGACACATTACTGGGAGTACTATTGCTGTGGAGCTCTGTTATACACTCAGACACATTACTGGGAGTGTTATTGCTGTGGAGTTCTGTTATACACTCAGACTCATTACTGGGAGTATTATTGCTGTGGAGCTCTGTTATACACTCAGACACGTTACTGGGAGTATTATTGCTGTGGAGCTCTGTTATACACTCAGACACATTACTGGGAGTACTATTGCTGTGGAGCTCTGTTATACACTCAGACACATTACTGGGAGTACTATTGCTGTGGAGCTCTGTTATACACTCAGACACATTACTGGGAGTATTATTGCTGTGGAGTTCTGTTATACACTCAGACACATTACTGGGAGTATTATTGCTGTGGAGTTCTGTTATACACCCAGACACGTTACTGGGAGTATTATTGCTGTGGAGCTCTGTTATACACTCAGACACATTACTGGGAGTACTATTGCTGTGGAGCTCTGTTATACACTCAGACACATTACTGGGAGTGTTATTGCTGTGGAGTTCTGTGATACACTCAGACTCATTACTGGGAGTATTATTGCTGTGGAGCTCTGTTATACACTCAGACACATTACTGGGAGTATTATTGCTGTGGAGCTCTGTTATACACTCAGACACATTACTGGGAGTACTATTGCTGTGGGGCTCTGTTATACACTCAGACACGTTACTGGGAGTATTATTGCTGTGGAGCTCTGTTATACACTCAGACACATTACTGGGAGTACTATTGCTGTGGAGCTCTGTTATACACTCAGATACATTACTGGGAGTACTATTGCTGTGGAGTTCTGTTATATACTCAGACACATTACTGGGAGTATTATTGCTGTGGAGTTCTGTTATACACCCAGACACATTACTGGGAGTATTATTGCTGTGGAGCTCTGTTATACACTCAGATACATTACTGGGAGTATTATTGCTGTGGAGCTCTGTTATACATTCAGACACATTACTGGGAATATTATGGCTGTGGAGCTCTGTTATACACTCAGACACATTACTGGGAGTATTATTGCTGTGGAGCTCTGTTATACACTCAGACACATTACTGGGAGTATTATTGCTGTGGAGCTCTGTTATACAATCAGTCACATTACTGGGAGTATTATTGCTGTGGAGCTCTGTTATACACTCAGACACATTACTGGGAGTATTATTGCTGTGGAGCTCTGTTATACACTCAGACACATTACTGGGAGTATTATTGCAGTGGAGCTCTGTTATACACTCAGACACATTACTGGGAGTATTATTGCTGTGGAGCTCTGTTATACACTCAGACACATTACTGGGAGTATTATTGCAGTGGAGCTCTGTTATACACTCAGACACATTACTGGGAGTATTATTGCTGTGGAGCTCTGTTATACAGTCAGACACATTACTGGGAGTATTATTGCTGTGGAGCTCTGTTATACACTCAGACACATTACTGGGAGTATTATTACTGTGGAGCTCTGTTATACACTCAGACACATTACTGGGAGTATTATTGCTGTGGGGCTCTGTTATACATTCAGACACATTACTGGGAGTATTATTTCTGTGGAGCTCTGTTATACACTCAGACACATTACTGGGAGTATTATTGATGTGGAGCTCTGTTATACACTCAGACACATTACTGGGAGTATTATTACTGTGGAGCTCTGTTATACACTCAGACACATTACTGGGAGTATTATTGCAGTGGAGCTCTGTTATACACTCAGACACATTACTGGGAGTATTATTGCTGTGGAGCTCTGTTATACATTCAGACACATTACTGGGAGTATTATTGCTGTGGAGCTCTGTTATACACTCAGACACATTACTGGGAGTATTATTGCTGTGGGGCTCTGTTATACACTCAGACACATTACTGGGAGTAC
This sequence comes from Pelobates fuscus, assembly GCF_036172605.1. NCBI lineage: Eukaryota > Metazoa > Chordata > Amphibia > Anura > Pelobatidae > Pelobates > Pelobates fuscus. Next base: position 386,001,127 of record NC_086321.1, read on the forward strand.
TATTGCTGTGGAGCTCTGTTATACATTCAGACACATTACTGGGAGTATTATTGCAGTGGAGCTCTGTTATACACTCAGATACATTACTGGGAGTATTATTGCTGTGGAGCTCTGTTATGCACTCAGACACATTACTGGGAGTATTATTGCTGCGGAGCTCTGTTATACACTCAGACACATTACTGGGAGTATTATTGCTGCGGAGCTCTGTTATACACACCACACAACAATATGGAGCTCCTAGAAAAGAGGGAAATTAGGAGAGAAAGGTGGGACAGAGGGATTGGGCCCAAAATAGGGACTGTCCCTCCTTAATATGGACACTTGGGAAGTATAAATCAGGAGTCAGAGTTCAGTTTCAATCAGCTGGCTAACACATTGGATTTAAATGTCAGCGAGCTGCCCGGATTAACCCTTAATCTGTAACCGTCCTGGCACTGCCTGTGTCCAGAGCTGGACCCCTTTCAAGTGTTCTTTGTACATGGTGGTGTTTGATGCCTCTGGATGCCCTGGCAGCTCCCCAGGTAAAATAAACATGTGCGTGTGTTTGTGTGCAGGGCACAGAGCTGCTGACGCCAAAGAGGCGGCATCTTAATGGGCATTAATGAGCCAGGGAAGGGGGCACAGGCAGGCCAGCTTCCTAAGGCTGCATCTAGCATCTCAGCACATATTAGACGCAATAAAACCACTTAACCACTGAACTGCCATTATCCCAAAGGCCATTGATTGGAAAGTGGGTGTAAGAATGGCTCAGCTATTAGTTGTTGTTATTGACTGTAACTCCTATAACACTCAGTACACAGAGTTACTCATTGACCTGGGAATTTCACATCAGTCTATTCTGACCTAAAAAAGGTGACATTGTGAGGTCAGTGGTTGTGGTGAAATGTCGGTAGGCATGAAATGTGTCAATGGTCCGATCCCCGTGCCCTTTTATTCATCTTTTGATCATGGCGTCTTTCTTCTTCCACCTGGAGGAGATCAAAAAATTCAGGTTTTTTTTTCTTTTACGATACTCAGTTTAGTCTAAAAATGTGGGGATTTAAATTCTCTCAGGGTTTTTTTGTTTTAGTATTTTGTCCAGTTTGTATATGACTAGCACTCTTTTAACAAAGCTTCGCTGGGTATAGAGGAAGTCTTGTGTCTACTAGACTAATACAGCTAATCCAATCTACACTTGATTAACATAGGTATATTGTAAACATGGCTGTCAAAATATATCAAAAGTAGCCTTATTCCCGTGCTGCGGTGATAGGACTTAACATAGAAACATAGAATGAGACGGCAGAACCATTCGGCCCATCTAGTCTGCCCAGTTTTCTAAATACTTTCATTAGTCCCTGGCCTTATCTTATAGTTAGATAGCCTTATGCCTATCCCACGCATGCTTAAACTCCCTTACTGTGTTAACCTCTACCACTTCAGCTGGAAGGCTATTCCATGCATCCACTACCCTCTCAGTAAAGTAATACTTCCTGATATTATTTTTAAACCTTTGCCCCTCTAATTTAAGACTATGTCCTCGTGTTGTGGTAGCTTCTTTTAAAATGGGTGTCCATCTTTATATGGGTGTCCATTGAATCCAAAAAGTGTAATAATAATCATTATTAAATAGGCCTGCATGTATAAATTATAGAGACCAAAGATATCCAAGGGGACCACTCTCAATTCCAAAAGACCACCGGGCGCTTAACTAAAGCAAATCCTAAATAGTGTAGCAATATAAAAGCACATCTTCAGGCATGGCTTGATGAACACCTTGTAGAAGCTCACTTTCATTTGATCCAATAAATCTGCTTTCTATGAGAACACTGCAAGTGCCTGGAGATCATTTTCGATATTGATAATGTAGACACCAGCAGACGTAGTGTCAGAGTTATGCGATAGGGGGCGCTTGTCCTTGTTTAAGCCTAGGGCAGATAGGAAGCTTCTATACATTGTTACTAATAAGTTCAGCTGATATTCGCCTTAGAATGCATCGAACTGTTCCTCGTTAGCATTTTATTCCGATTTAAAGTACTGCTAAACTAATCATTTATGGATTGTGCCTTCGTTTTCCCCTCGGGGCTCCACTGCTAGCCTCTAACTCCCCGGAGCTCTAATTAGCTTACAGTCTGTCTCCCTTTGAAGCTCACCCCCCTCTTTCTGTGATTGTGACTCCTCTCCTTTAGCCAAGTCTGGGCATTTTACAGTCCCAGAGCACCCCGCTGGCACAGCAGACCGAGCTATGTAAAAAGGCTGACTTACTTTGCTCGAAGCCCTGTCTGCAGGCTTATAACTCACTCTGTTTCTACGCCTTTAACAAGATTTAATTAAAAATTAATCAGGGCAGGACAGTTGTAAAGTGTTGATTTCTTTTTTACCGTCAGTGCTAACGATTTGCATCATTCCAAAGTGTTTTTCTCTATGCGTTTTGCATTCGTTTGTCATTTCTTTTATATAAATATCTAAATGTTCGTCTCCGTATTCAGATGAAAACATCTCCACAACCTGAAACATAAAGAGTTTGCAGAGAGGCAGTCCTAAATTCTGGAGGAACCGTGATTATCCAAATAATGCCGAAATAATTCAACCACAGATTTGGTAAAGTTGGTGGGTTTCGTTAAGTCATCACAGAACAACCCACCAACCCAAACTGTCTCCGCACTATCAATTCATTGTCAGGCAAGAACGAGATCGGGCCCTTTTTTCTTATTTCCTTTAAGCCTCTAGATCACGTTAGTCGGAGAACCAGCTCTAGAGCACTCGTCTTCGTTCTTCACTTGGTCCTTGCGGTACTCAATCATTTGGATTTAAAGAACCCGCACCGATGATGTTCTGTACAGTCTAGTTTAAGATGGCAAGATGGTAGGCATGAAAAGCATCTAGCATTCATGTGCTGCTGGAGGGAGGTTCCTTCTCGACTGGATTTCTTTCCAATATTAATTTTCCATAATTCAGAAAAATAGACTCAGCACCCAATATTACAAAGCTACCGGGGGAAATAAAGCTGCATAAATTAGAGCTACATAGACAATATTGGGGTTCCATTTCGTGAATATGGCCAATAAATACTGGGCGCTTTCACAAGGTATTTTGGGTTATGTTTAATTTTCCCATCGATTTAGCTATTTCCCTTTTCACATGTTATGGTTCTGATGATGACTGGTAATCTATGACTCAGGATTGGTGCTCCTGTTGCAGTTATAAAAATTGTGTTCTGGGGATTTGTCTCAAGTGTCCCCCAAAAAAACGAGACAGAGGGACAGCAGTCAGTGCCGGACTATTCTCCTGGATTCGGGACAATTTAGAGGAATGGAAAAGTTGTCTACGAACAACAAATAGCAAAAAAAACGATCTTACTATTTATGTTTATTAACAAGCCGAATACTAAACAAACTTTGACAAAGCTCATAACTAAAAATGCGTGAATGAATTTATACACGTTTTCATTGGGCGGTCTTAGAAACCCTTCTAGGTGTCCATCAGTATAATCTTGGTATCCATTCCATCCTTAGAATTAAGACTTCAGACACCAGGGGACTCGCTCATACCCCGGGGGCAGTTTGTATCAGCATTTCTTCACGTGTTTCTCAATTCGGAATGAATTGTGTTAACAGCTGGTTCGGGCCAATTATTGTCATTCTTGAAAGCCCACCCTGAGGTCATTTAAATAGTAGGAGTCAGATTTAATCTGTCCATCATGGATTCTCTGAACGACTCTGTAATAAACCAATGTAAGAAATCACATAGATAGCCTTTGCACTCATACAGACCTCCACCATCTACGTATCGCTTTGCAGATCCTCCCCTGCCTCATGTCTCATCAAAAATGATATCCCTGCTTGACCACAGGTGTCCACCTATATTAAAGGTCAAGTGGTTTATCAATATCTCCAGAACTTCGAGAAGATGTTATTTCCTGTTATACGCAGATCAGTGTTGTGCATCTTTATATTACATGATCTTTTAATTAGCGTTATAATTCATTTCCTTTATTCTCCTTGCAGGATGGTTTAAACATGAGTCACCTTTGTGTTTGTAGTATATTGTAGGTCTTTTTATATCTATTTTAACTGTCTTATAAACACTCATGCAAAACTCCTTAGCTAGACTTCCTGAGATTGATGGGAGTTGGGTACCCTGGCTGCCAAGATTATTTGCGTTCCTTTTGTTTCAGTGACATGCTGGAAGGGATATAGGGACAGAGAGACATGCCTAATTCATTTTGGTCCCACTCTGTTCTGGGTAAGGGAAGATGGAATATAGGATTTCCAGACCAGGAACGTCAGCCTGGGAGTGTGACTCCAATCACCCTCAGGCTGCTAGTGATTGCGTCACATTGTCCAGTTAGACTGAAAAGTCTGATCTCCTGCTTACTAAACTCCTGGTGTTATAAACGCAGCCTTGTGCTTGTATGTATAGATTGTTAGTACATTGCTCATACGGGCAAAGAGTGGAATTGATTGCACTTTAATTAAACCTATTTATTTATTCAGATTTTTGTTCTTTATTCGATTAAAGATAATTAAATATATTATGTTCATTCAGAATTTTGTGGAATTTCTCTTTATATTTTTGTATTCTCAATCTAATATTTTAATTAGGAGTATATTTAAAATAAACTCTGGTTTAACATTGTTGTGAACCAGTTACCATGGAAACCACCCATCCCAGAACTGTCAGTTTATGGGTATCTGCCCCCCTCTGCCCACTCCTGTGCACCTGTAAATCCGACACATCCAGTCTCTGCAGATGGTTTGAAACGAGGCCCTCTACATAGATGAATGGGAGACGTCCAAGGTCCAGTAACATTGTAGCTTCCGAGTAATTAGCCTAAGACAAAAGATAATAATGAGTTCCATAGCCCTAGGAAAGGTTACTTCTTATATACGGGATAACAGCTCGCCTCCTTCCGCATTGATAAAGAGACATTTAGCTGTCACTCTGTCTCCGAGGGCGACTTCCTTCACATAATACCTGTTACCTGCGCACATCACCTGTGATCACAGCACAGCCGAGATAACGGCTTGCAATCCATATAATTACAAAGTATCCCATGCAGAAAGCTGTCACCACTCCGGCTTTACAGAGACATTGAAACACACAATGTTACAGGAGATTAAAGCAAATGTGCCCGTGGGATTGCGCACCTGCTTCATTAGCAATCTCCACCATTCCACCCCTGAACCGGACAATTTACCGTTTGAAGCATCGTTCACGGAGCTTGCAAATGTTTCAAATGCAGTTTTTTGCACAAAAAATAGTATTTAAAGTCACTGATTTTTTCCAGTTCCTGCAATATCCCGATTGCTCACATAAAACACAGATTGCCTCCACAGATATTTGCCAGTGGCAAAAAGCATGTAAAAGATGAGTAAAACCCAATGCATATAGCTCAGAGTACAGGAAAAGAATTGCCATTTCTGATACCATTGTGCCCAGCAAGTGTGCCATGGGAAATTGTAGCCATGTGTTCATTCCTATTGCCCTCTACTCTGTGCAGCCATTCTTTTGAATGCTTCGCTTGCCACCGTGCCCAGCATTTGTGGCCCACCCCTTGGTGGTTACGCCAGAAGTCAATGCCAACAGCAGGATATATGTATTTAATAACTCTTGCAATTATCAAAAGAGGGCGCCCGGGCATGATGTCACGTTCTAGCTCCTTGAGAAAGACATTTCCTGATGCCAGTAGACAACGAAGGAACGTTTGGGTGGTGGACACAGATTCACACACATCCTTGTCGCAATCCCTGTTTTTCCAGCAGCACCCTGAAAAATTCTAGAGGAGAAATGACATCACTGACATCAAAGTAGCCCCAAATTCCACATACGGGTGTGAGGTCAGCGCCATCTTGCATTCTGCGCAGGAGATCTGAGTATGACCTCACCTCCCTGAGTACGCTGGAGACATCAGCTTTCAACGAGTTAGTAATGGCTGGCTACCAAACTCTTATTTCAGCTACGAACAGAAATAAAATAAATACAAGTTTAAACAGAAGAATGTTAAAAACTGTAAATGTCAAACTTTATATTATGGATAATATTTCCCTTTTAAATAAGGCTGAGAATCCAATAATGTCCGAGGTGTTAACAGCAGGTAGAAGAGATCAGTTTGGGTGGGCCAAGCTGTCAACTTGTACATGTGTATATTTTCCCCATCATAAAACAGATTTCCAGGAGATATAAATACTCCTTCACATCCCTATGACAGCGTTACTCGTGACACTCCTATGTGGCTCTTTTAAATGCCTTGCCACGTGCTGTGGAGCGTCCAGCAACAGTGGCTATGAGTAGCCTGCGGTGGTCAAAAGGTTGCCAGCACCTCTCGTCTTCTGCAGAGGGCGGGAATCGGAAACTAAATATTTGTCTAATTATTCCGACCATAGGATTACCTAAGAGATTCCACAGCCTTCTACATCAAATCTTAAACATTAAAACCACAAAAAGCTGTTTTTGAAGCTATAAAACCTTCAGTGTAACACAAAAAAGTAACAATTTTCCATTTGCCTGAATCTTATAAAACTTAATGTGGTAAAAAAAAGTTGAGTCCGCTCCCATTAGGAGAAACGGCAAGAGACAAGCATGTTTTAATAGTGTTTGGATCTTAAACCTGTCTGTTATCGGCACATTTTCCTATGTTTAACTCTTAAACCTGCGAAAATTGGCCGGTGATTTGTAGAATTATAAATCTAATGAGAGGATGTGAAAGAATCGCTAAAATCTAAATCTCCGATACTTACTGGGTTATCTGAGCGTATATTAACTAAGAACAAAGAGTTTAGATGTTAAAAAGCAATTTCTCAGAGTTAGGCCAGAACAATATAGAGGCAGAAAATCGCCAACATGGTTGAGGTGAATTTGATTTTTTTCTTAACTGAATTTTGTGTTTCACTACTAGCGAAAAAAACGCTGTAATATTAGCTGATTAAATATTCATTCTAACAATCCGTAAAACTCTAACAATGTATAAACGTGGATGCAGAGTTGGACCTCAGACCAGCAATGCCGGACCTTGGCAACCTTGAAGGCTGGCTCAGCATCCTGGGAATTGTGGCTCAAACACTTTTGGAGTGTCAAGGCTATAAGTTAGAGCTTTAAATAAAATTGCAGGTCATCTGTCATCCCCTGATGTTGATGAATTGCCCTACTCTTCGTGCCTAATAAGACAAGGCAAATAATGTGTATATCTTTAGCCATCACAAAGCTCGATTTTCATAATCCTCCAACAGTCCAGCTTGTAACAGTGTCACTGAGCACTCAAAGGGTTAATTCAATGACTAACGGAGCATCCCAACGTGTCCATTGTAAAGAGACTCTGTATGATGGAAGAATGTAACCCAAATCGACGTGCGCACAGTAAACGAGCCAAACTAATCCTGAGAGTAAGCAAATTCTGTGCTAATTGCGAAGCCATGGGTGTCGTGACCAGCTTGTCCACATTAAGATTTAGCGAACAAGGAGATGATAAATCGGCTACATGGCAGGGCGAGGAAATATGTCAGACATTTCCCACTGGCTAGCCACAAACATAGAAGGTATTGCCGGTTAAAAACACCATTCTCCGCTTGTTTTTGTTTCACACTTTTGGCCTCTGGAAAAGTTTCAAAAATGATTTCCATGTAAAAGTATCTCGACTTCTTTTTTTTTTCATATGTATTTTTCCAACGTGGGAAGAGGAACATGGCGTCTCAGAATTCACCCTGATTAATGAAAGTGAAAATCATCGGCTACTAACCACATGCCTGAAAGAGGACCACGCGACTCAACAGGGGACCAGGCTTGTGGCAGCCCATTAACCCCTACCCTCCCACGGATATGTTGATTGCTTGGTGTTATGACAACTTCCCAATAAACTAGAAACCAGCCTTCTGTATTTAAAATTCAGCAGTGAAAGGTCAGACTGACATTTCTTTCCTAAGAGCTGTGGAATTTAATGTTCCTCTGGAGCTGTTAGTTTATACTAACATTTTAGATGAACTTCTTGCTTTACGGACTTACTCCGGCCAAGGTGATTCTCTGGAACTTTAAGGCCCTTTTTAGGAAACATGTAAACATGTGGCCAGTGGGCTCAGTTTTAATCTGTCAACCAATCACAATTCGTGGACGCTGGCTTTAAATAAAGAGTAAGAATTTGAGAGAAGTGTAATCGCTGCCTTCGGAGATTGGTTGTAGTTGCCAAGTGCTCAGTCTCTGCCATTCTAACGAGGTTGAACTGATATTTACAATGTGCAGACGTGGAATCCATTAGTCAAGCCACAGGTGCCTCATAGGACCCTTAGTTTTGGTCAAACTTTTCTAAAACATATTGACTCTGAATTGAGGGAGAATGGCTGCATTGCATGTACTGGTTGTGGTGCTTAGTAAAACTAAACCCCCATTGGCCTAGAGGCTCTGACGCTCTGACGTAAGGAAGTACTGCCTGTGCCGTGTGTGCTCAATAATGGCAGGTAGAGTATCCCACAATGCATGGCGTGGCAGGAACGAGGCATTGTGGGATATCTCACAATTAAGGAGCCCACAGCATCGACCAGATACGAATATATTGCAGAAATGAATCAATCAATCATTGTGGTGGCTGTGGCTTTACTGAAGGGATTTGGGTTTAAACAAATATAAGGATGGCAGGTACACTATCTCTTTTATGGTACAAAGAACATTTAGCTTGAGGTAATCTAGTATAATAAAAAATATTTTACAATTGATTCACATCTGAAGTGCACACTGATGCCCCAGACATGTTAAATGACTGAATTAATGCAAATAGCACTTTGGGCAGACTGGGACACAGGGACACAGGTTGTCCCATCGACCTCCGTGGCCAAACAACAAACTTCATTCTACCGTATTTACTTATTCATTTTACTGCCCTTAGAGCAAGGATTGCACAGGGTGTCTGGCCCTCTCTGCTGCTCTGCGGTAAACATGTTAAATAAATCCTGTAAGTCCTTTCTACACTTTATGGTCGCCAGAGGAAGCAGACATTGCTGAAAGGTGGAACAGTCCGAACGTTGAGAGTTTCCTTAGAGGAAGGATATTTTTGTTAGATTGTCGCACTGTCAAACATTCTGTAACTTGTTATCGCTGGCTGATAACAAGATGTACAAACGAGGCAAAGATGACTGCAGGCCCCATGCAGCGGAATAAACCTGGATTAAAATGATAATTAAATGAAGGAATGCAGCTGAAAAGAAAATAACTATGTCAGGCTGACTCATGGGTAACAGACCATCTGAAAATACAGCTTTGGATAACTGACAAAGGGGAAGACACAATGAAAGATGCCTCTCTGAGGTCACGGCAGAGATAAAATCAGGAGAATGGTTTGTCGAAGCCAATAATTAGTACTTCTACCACAACTGCTGGCCATGGGAATGAGAGCAGCCACAAATAAAATACAAACTCTAAGCTCTCCTACCCCCCTCATCTCCAACGCCACTGTGGGCTTTTACAATCCCCTCGCCCGACTGGCAGACACTCAGTCCCAAGTGACATAATGCTGCTTCCTTGAAGGCCATTTGGACTCGAGTGATACGTGTGGGAAAGTGGCAGCCATCTTGGCTACACCTGTTTTGAAGGCAGCCAGCTCCATTTCCCCCTCTCGTCTCCTGCCATTTTCTTTGTCCGCCTTGTTTTGTTTCAGTAGGAGCAGGACAATAGCTTGGCAGCTTCCTTTCAAACCTGAAATACAGACCAGAAACAGAGAAGAGAGCGTGAATTCCTTCGTTCTCGTCCCTTTGGAGAGTTGGGCCAGTGGAAAGGTTCAATAGGCTTTTTAAAGTTATTTTTTTTTTTGAGGCACAAAGACCAAGCGAGGTCAGGAAATGTCACCTCACGTCCCCAATAGCTTCCTGAAGTCCTAGATTGTGTCATCCTACGTTTGAGCAATTCTAGAACCCACTAATTTCCAATAGGGACAATAGTCAATTTTGCATTACACATCCTAGAGGTATGGATTACATTTGTTTAAGGCTTGGAACAGGTCCTTCTAAGGTTTCCCTGAATATGAAGAACAAAAAGCAAAATCCCAACGCGTCTCCACCAAATACGCGATTAAACATTACAGCTCAGTACGGCTTTATCTGCTGTGGAAACCCAGGGGGACAAGTGTCGATTTTATTCTTTTTTTGTATTCTTTGTCAGATTAACAGTGTATTTTCTTTGCACAAACTGCAGAAACTAGCAAATGTAAATCTACCTGATACTTATTTTGAAAGGTTTCACAATAGCTCCAGAATCTAAAGCAGCCGTAATCTGCCGGTTCACGTAACGTGAAGCCGTGTTCTTTTAGCAGTTGGTGATATTTCTCTTGTGTCATTCAGTTCCAGACAAATGGATGGAGAGAACAAATGGCCATATACCTTCTTTGAAATCGAATGGTGTCATTCGTTTTACACAGGGTGCCATCGTTTCCAATACAGGGCGCAGTGTTAAATCCAAGAATCGTCGTATCTCCATGTTAGCAGATCCTTTAATAATCTGTGCTATAGTTAAACCAGAATAAAGACACTGCTAAGGTATCTCAGCGGTTAGTGTCCCAACTTTCCTGTCTCCAGTATGTTATTTTTCCAGAGAATAATTTTAGACTTTCATCTTATCAAGGTCAATTTCATGAGTGACAATAACAGCGATACTCCATGACATAGCTGGGGATCGGTGACATAAAAACAACCTCTTACAGGTTAAATGATTTCCATTCATTGTTTAAATTGACGTTTGAGTTCTGTGTGCTAATTTTATTTAAAGTATTTACATTTCCACATAGCTGAGGACTGCAAATTCTCCCTATTAAAGACAGTACTAGGATGATTGGAACTGGTTTCAATCTTTTTTAAATTGTTTTGCTTCATGTAGACTGCTGCACACGTTGCTATCTTGCCCATGGGGAGGTACAGTAAGGCATGGGGGTAGAGATGGAAAAGAGGCACTTTGTGAAGCCCCGTCTCGTTAAGCTCTGATTAATTGGAAGACAATGACAGGTATAAATCAGTCGTTGCCGTAGGACACTTCCTACAATTAAGACCACTTCCCACCCATTGCTAATGAGACAGTATGTCTTGTCCTTCCAACCATGAACAGGTTAAAGACAGAGGAGAAATTACATCATTAATTCAGCCATTGATCCACTTTCAACCCCCCCGGGTCACACTTTATTAAATGTCTCTGTAGAGGCAGACTAAATGCTTAATAGACTTCCAGCCTGAACACAAGATTAGGCCACGGGCAAGTTTGGTAGCCCTCACCACAGCAAAGGCTTATTTCCAGCCAGTTTGTGGAAGATGGGAATGGGGCCCCCATCTCAAAAATACAGCCATTAATTAGAAAATTATAAACATTTGTTAATAAAAATGTAAGCATGTGTGTACCAATCAGATCATTCCTCCATCATATGTCCCAATATAGAAATGTAAATAAGAGATTGGAGGAATATACAGAACTTCACTTCTATAGTAGAGTTCACCTTAAAGAGTTATGCCAACGTCCATGACCACTTCTGCATTTTGACGTGGTCACGGAGGAAGGAATCGGGATGGGCATTGTTTCGTTATAGCTTGACTTGTGCTTTATAAAAGAACATGCCCGTTCGGGAGTAAAAATACGTTGTTGAGACATAAATCCACTGATGAAGATAGAAAGTTTGAATTAATTAATATGAACGATTATTTGCCGTCATGATAAATTGATATCCACCGTTTTTCTCTTAAAGCATTATCTCTGACCTTTTTTGCAAATAGAAACAATTGCTATATCCCAGCTGTTTTTTCCAATTCCTAGACCGACAGGTTCACAGGCCATCATTGAGTTTGGGGGTTACTGATCGGTTGTTGGCATTTAAAGAGTTAAATGTCTAAAACTGCTGGTAGGGTCAAGAGCTAATTATACCTCCAGCTATTAATTCATTGTGCAAGATGGGCTGCAGGCAGTTAGGGATAATGAGGCAGTCACCTGTAACTCACTACCGCGTCCTGCGTAAACAGGGCTATCTACCTCTGCAGTCATGATAGGGTACAATTTCGTACACCGGGGGACGTTTCTTGTTTTTACGGCTCACACTCTATCTGCGCGGCCCCATATTGTCTCGCAGAGAGACTCTCACACTCTAGCTGCGCGGACCCATGCTGTCTCGCAGACTCTTACACTTTATCTGCGCGGTCCCATATTGTCTCGCAGACTCTCACACTCTATCTGCGCGGTCCCATATCGTCTCGCAGAGAGAGTCTCACACTTTATCTACGCAGTCCCATATTGTCTCGCAGACTCTCACACTCTATCTTCGCAGTCCCATATTGTCTCGCAGACTCTCACACTTTATCTGCACGGCCCCATATTGTCTCGTAGACTCTCACACTTTATCTGCGCAGTCCCATATTGTCTCGCAGACTCTCACACTTTATCTGCGCAGTCCCTTATTGTCTCGCAGACTCTCACACTCTATCTTCGCAGTCCCATATTGTCTCGCAGACTCTCACACTTTATCTGCACGGCCCCATATTGTCTCGTAGACTCTCACACTTTATCTGCACAGTCCCATATTGTCTCGTAGACTCTCACACTTTATCTGCGCAGTCCCATATTGTCTTGCAGACTCTCACACTTTATCTGCGCAGTCCCATATTGTCTCGCAGACTCTCACACTTTATCTGCGCAGTCCCATATTGTCTCGCAGAGAGACTCTCACACTCGTTCAGATTTCCAGGTTTTTTTCCGGTTGTTGTGAACACGTTATGGGAGGTGATGCAATTAAACTGTGATGCTGAACAGAAGTAGCTGCTGTCTGCGTGAATGTGTTACTGTGTTAATTGTCAAATACAAACCCCATTAAAATTTGGTGTAGCTGTGGTTGGGGCCCTAAAATCAGTCAGATGGCCAGCCTCACCACACATTCCTCATTATGTGTTCCCCCTGCAGCAATTCAATGAAAAACAAAAATGAAGGAGAAGAATACGTGGCCAGGTGGGAGGATACACTATCCCCTGACAGAGAGCGCTGGCACACACTGGGTAATGCCAACCAATTACAGATGGAGTATTGGCTTTAAACAATAGTGATATGTCTTTAGATCATTCCAAGCACTCTCGGCAAGCCCGTCCAACTTCGACCCGATTATCATGGTCCATTGGCCAAGTTTACAGAGATGCGTCTCTTTTCTCTTATTACCCCATATGGAATGATGGCTGACCTGTGTTACAGCAGTTGTGGTGCAGTAAATTTCCCCTGTGCTGCCCAGATTGTTGTATGGTTAAAGTTTCTTAATCCATGGTGCCAGCTGTGCCCACTGGATAGTATATTAGCATTTCACCTAAGCCAAGTTACACTTAATGTTCAATGTGAACATGGGAAAGCATGTAAAGCTGTACGCCACGTCATATTGCACACTTCCTAATGAGAAAGGAACCCCTTCGGACATCTGGGGTAGGGCTGGGATCAATGGGACAAGAAGAACCTAGCTCATTACTTACCCAGGGCCTAGCTCATTACCTACTCAGGATCTAGCTCATTACCTACCCAGGGCCTAGCTTATTACCTACTAAGGGCCTGGCTCATTGCCTACCCAGGGCCTAGCACATTGCCTACCCAGGACCTAGCTCATTACCTACTCAGGACCTAGCTTATTACCTACTCAGGACCTAGCTCATTACCTACTCAGAACCTAGCTCATTACCTACCCAGGGCCTAGCTCATTACCTACCCAGGGCTTAGCTCATTGCCTACCCAGGACCTAGCTCATTACCTACCCAAGGCCTAGCTCATTACTTACCCAGGGCCTAGCTCATTACATACTCAGGTCCTAGCTCATTAAATACCCAGGGCCTAGCTCATTACTTACCCAGGGCCTAGCTTATTACCTACCCAGGGCCTAGCTCATTACCTACCCAGGACCTAGATCATTGCCTACCAAGGGCCTAGCTCATTACCTACCCAGGATCTACCTCATTACCTACCCAGGGCCTAGCGCATTACCTAAACAGAGTCTAGCTCATTGTCTGGTCCAGGGCCTAGCTCATTACCTACCCAGGATCTACCTCATTACCTACCCAGGGCCTAGCTCATTACTTACCCACGTCTTAGATCATTACCTACCAAGGACCTAACTCATTACCTACCAGGATCTAGTTCATTACGTACCCAGGGCCTAGCTCATTACCTAAACAGAGTCTAGCTCATTGTCTGGTCCAGGGCCTAGATCATTGCCTACCCAGGGGCTAGTTCATTACCTACCCAGGGCCTAGCACATTGTCTAACTCATTACCTACGTAGGGACTAGCTCATTACCTACCCAGGACCTAGCTTATTACCTACCCAGAGGCTTATTGCCTTGTCCAGGGCCTAGCTCATTACATACTCAGGGCCTAGCTCATTGCCTACCCAGGGCCTAGCTCATTACCTACCCAGAGCCTAGCTCATTACCTACCCAGGACCTAGATCATTGCCTACCAAGGGCCTAGCTCATTACCTACCCAGGATCTACCTCATTACCTACCCAGGGCCTAGCGCATTACCTAAACAGAGTCTAGCTCATTGTCTGGTCCAGGGCCTAGCTCATTACCTACCCAGGATCTACCTCATTACCTACCCAGGGCCTAGCTCATTACTTACCCACGGCTTAGATCATTACCTACCAAGGACCTAACTCATTACCTACCAGGATCTAGTTCACTACGTACCCAGGGCCTAGCTCATTACCTAAACAGAGTCTAGCTCATTGTCTGGTCCAGGGCCTAGATCATTGCCTACCCAGGGGCTAGTTCATTACCTACCCAGGGCCTAGCACATTGTCTAACGCATTACCTACCCAGGACCTAGCTTATTACCTACCCAGAGGCTTATTGCCTTGTCCAGGGCCTTGCTCATTACATACTCAGGGCCTAGCTCATTGCCTACCCAGGGCCTAGCTCATTACCTACCCAGAGCCTAGCTCATTGCCTTGTCCAGGGCCTAGCTCATTACATACTCAGGGCCTAGCTCATTACCTACTCAGGGCCTAGATCATTGCCTACCCAGAGCCTAGATCATTGCCTACCCAGGGCCTAGTTCATTGTCTGTGCAGATGGTTAATCTTACTGTTAAATGACGGATTTCCGCTTAGCCATTATCCTGGTTGAAGATAACACAATTACACGAGGACTGACAGTGTACTCTAACGTTTAGATAGCTGTGTGTAAGTATATTTATCTATTTATTTATAAAATATTTTACCAGAAAGGATACATTGAGATTTCTCTTGTTTTCAAGTATGTCCTGGGTATATAATCAATAGAGTGTTTGATTCCATACTACTATACTCTGGTTCTTTTTGGCATATTGAAAAACAAGAGAAATATTGAGGAATTCTGGAGACAGACCATCGGATCGATCGCCCAGACCACGAGATGGTTTTGTATTTGCCGTATTTGCACGTTTGGAGTTTAAGTTAAATTCTTCAGTAACAGAAAGTTTGTCAGTCCATCCAGCTGCAACGTACAGACAGACGGGGCCACCAACACAAATTATGGAGCCCCTTACAAAGCCATTAGCCATCACTCCCATCCATCCCATCCCTCCCACCCTCTATTAGCCACCACCCCCATCCATCCCATCCTTCCCACACTCTATTAGCCATCACTCCCATCCATCCCTCACACACACACTCTATTAGCTATCACATCACTGCCATCCTTCCCTCACACACTCTATTAGCCATCACTCTCATCCATCCAGCCAGCCATCCCTTTGTTTCTGCACTCCAATATTATTCCTATATGCTTTTAGTACAATATATTTTGTTCACCCACGATGTTTGTAAAAGGTGGCTGCTGACTCCTCGGAAAGTGACATTTACAGCCCCATGTTAAAGGTGCATGGCCGGCACCCATCTGAGGGTGGCCCTGCATACAGGGGCTCCCCTCTAACCTGCAGCCATGGAAACAGATGTTGTGCTGCAGTGGTTATGGTGCCTAGAATGTCCCTTTAATGATGGTAGCTGCCGACCAAGGCTGCAACCGCCAGAGGTTAAATTTAATCAACCACATATAGCCCGGGACATAGAAATCTGGCACTTGTCGTAGATTTAGGCCTCGCAATTCGCAGCATTGCGTCAATGTTTACCCTATATTGTAACGTGTGTAATGCAGGCTTTGATGACATGATCTGACTGTTAAAATAACAGGAAGATCATGTTATATACATAATATAAGTGCTCACCTCCTAAAATTATTAATCCATCAAATGTCTGCAAAGTCCTTAGCACGTATTGTTTGAGTCCATGTGAGCTGAAGGAGGTTTGAAATGGTTTATGGAGTTTGCTACGACAAGGAGAATAAGTGGGAATACTTGAGATTGGAGTGAAAGTGCATTAAATTCACTTCATGCCTGATCTCATGCAAAGCTCGGCGTCCCTGGGGAGCATGATGTCATGGCTCCACCAGCCGAGCGCTCTCCTCTGACTGCACCGTGTGCTGGTGAGGGGGTCAGGCTAATGGCTTTTATAATGTACTTGGCATCCATCACTGCATTAAATGGTGCACTCCTCACAACATCTAAACATCTTGACATGCTCAGCACTCAGCACCTCTGCTACGGGACGGCCCTCTCCACAAGCAATTCCAGCTTGACCCTCGAAAACCCCAGAGTGACTGGTGGCAGCGTTAGCCTGAGGATTTGTCTTAAATGTATAAAATATATCAGTAAATGAAAATACTTAAAGCAAGTAGCTTTTTATTATTACTGTCCTTGGCTTACACAGAGAGGATCACGTTTTATGCTATCAACGTTTAATTATCGCAAGAGTCAGTTCCAAAGAATAAAAACTGTGCGTGTCTGTGTGTCTGTGTGTATGTTTGTGTGTCTGTGTGTATGTTTGTGTGTGTCTGTGTGTATGTTTGTGTGTGTGTGTCTGTTTGTGTGTGTCTGTGTGTCTGTGTGTGTGTGTCTGTGTGTGTCTGTGTGTATGTTTGTGTGTGTCTGTGTGTGTGTCTATGTGTATGTCTGTGTGTGTCTGTGTGTATGTGTGTGTCTGTGTGTATGTTTGTGTGTGTGTGTCTGTGTGTATGTTTGTGTGTCTGTGTGTATGTTTGTGTGTCTGTGTGTATGTTTGTGTGTGTCTGTGTGTATGTTTGTGTGTGTGTCTGTTTGTGTGTGTCTGTGTGTATGTCTGTGTGTGTCTGTGTGTCTGTGTGTGTGTGTGTGTGTCTGTGTGTGTCTGTGTGTATGTTTGTGTGTGTCTGTGTGTCTGTGTGTGTGTCTGTGTGTATGTCTGTGTGTGTCTGTGTGTCTGTGTGTCTGTGTGTGTCTGTATGTATGTTTGTGTGTGTCTGTGTGTATGCCGGTGTGTGTTTATCTGTGTGTATGTTTGTGTGTGTATGTCTGTGTGTGCGTCTGTATGTCTCTGTGTATATATGTGTGTGTCTATGTGTGTGTGTGTGTGTGGATGTGTCTTTATGTGTGTTTATGTGTCTATGTATGCCTGTACAATCCAGATTTAAATGGAATAAAGAGTTGCGGCTTTAACACTTGAGTGCCTGGATATTTATTTTTATTGGGATTGCTGGTCCTGCTCCAGAGCACCGGTGGCTGCTGGGATTGAGTGCGGTTCCTACAACTATCTTTGCAATATGTATGTCTGTACGTGTCTGTGTGAATGTATTCATGCATGTGTGTCTATGAGTGTGTATGTGTATATAGGTGTTACTGTGTTTGTATGTGTCCATAGAATCACTAATCCCTACCAGTACTATTCTATAGAATCACTAGCCCGTACCAGTACTATTCTATAGAATTACTAGCGCGTACCAGTACTATTCTATAGAATTACTACCCTGTACCAGTACTGTTCTATCGAATTACTAGCCCATACCAGTACTATTCCATCGAATTACTAGCCCGTACCAGTACTATTCCATCGAATTACTAGCCCGTACCAGTACTATTCCATCGAATTACTAGCCCATACCAGTACTATTCCATCGAATTACTAGCCCGTACCAGTACTATTCCATCGAATTACTAGCCCCTACCAGTACTATTCCATCGAATTACTAGCCCATACCAGTACTATTCTATAGAATTACTAGCCCATACCAGTACTATTCCATCGAATTACTACCCTGTACCAGTACTATTCCATCGAATTGCTAGCCCATACCAGTACTATTCTATAGAATTACTAGCCCGTACCAGTACTATTCCATCGAATTACTAGCCCGTACCAGTACTATTCCATCGAATTACTAGCCCGTACCAGTACTATTCCATAGACTCACTAGCCTGCAGTGCGGAGATTGCTGTAAGGAGATCCCATCTATAGAAGGGTTGCAGCTCCCATGATGCGTTACGAGTGGCATACTATGCTAATTTGATGTTCTCGATCCAGGCTCAGTTCAGTTTGACTTCCTGGGGAGACTGATCAAGTGATACAATGACCCCAGCAAATGAAATCCAGTTTATTCAGTAATGATAATGAATATCAGGATAAGGGGGAAGAGAGACTGACACAATGTGCAGGGCTTTCTTCTAATAACCTCAGACACTTTACACCATAAGGCGTTAACCTGAACTGGCAGAATGTAGGTACTCAGGGTAAGTACCATCTGGTGTTCCCAATAAAGAGATTTAATCAGCCTTCGAGACGGCAGCACTCACCCCTTTCCTGGGAATGGTCTAATTTGTAGCAACACCCCATGCTTGTCCTCACAGTAACAGCTTGGATAGCTGACATTCTCTCTCGCTGTAAAGTATATACAATGCGGTAACACATCGTTGGCAGCATTAGAGGTGCACCCAGGGTTTCAGAGTTTAACTGACAGGGGATCACTGCACTTTATTTTAGTGTTTGGGGATTTTTTTCTTCTGCCGTTTAAAAGGACCAGGTTGATCAGAGTCACGATCAAAAACAAGCTGTGAGTCTTATCGAGTAAAGGGGACATATACTAATATCTCACTATAAAATGTTAGTCCTCAGAGATCGTCTACACTGGAAACAGTGGGCACCCCACTGCTCTCTGTGAGAGACAAGTTTACTATCCAGCGTTAATCTCTTCTTTATCCCACGAGATGAAATAAAGGTAAAATTACGAATAGCTCAAGGCCAAGTTCTCCCAGTTGAAGATTTACAAAGTCTCTGCTTGCGCCAGGCCAGGTTCTCTCGACAGCTCCAGGCCTCAAAGATCAATGTCCCCGCTCGCATCGGGCCAAGCTCTCCCGTTTGAAGAGGGTGAAGATTTTCAAAGTCCCCGCTTTCGCCATGCCAAACTCTCCCGGTTGAAGAGTGTAAAGATTTTCAAAGTCCCCGCTTTCGCCAGGCCAAGCTCTCCCGGTTGAAGATTTTCAAAGTCCTCGCTTTCGCCAGGCTAAGCTCTCCCGGTTAAAGAAGTTGAAGACTTTCAAAGTCCTCGCCTGCCCCAGTCCAAGAACAGATCTCTTAAATGAGGAGCCACGGATCCAGTACACGGGAAGCTACGGATCTTGTACACGGGAGAGGAACAGATCTCTTAAATGAGGAGCCACGGATCCAGTACACGGGAAGCTACGGATCTTGTACACGGGAGAGGAACAGATCTCTTAAATGAGGAGCCACGGATCCAGTACACGGGAAGCTAAGGATCTTGTGCACAGGAGAGGAGCAGATCTCTTAAATGAGGAGCCACAGATTCAGTACAGAGGAAGCTACGGATCTTGTACACGGGAGAGGAACAGATCTCTTAAATGAGGAGCCACGGATCCAGTACACGGGAAGCTACAGATCTTGTACACAGGAGAGGAACAGATCTCTTAAATGAGGAGCCACGGATCCAGTACACGGGAAGCTACGGATCTTGTGCACGGGAGAGGAACAGATCTCTTAAATGAGGAGCCACAGTTCCAGTACACGAGCAGCTACGGATCTTGTACACGGGAGAGGAACAGATCTCTTAAATGAGAAGCCACGGATCCAGTACACGGGAAGCTACGGATCTTGTACACGGGAGAGGAACAGATCTCTTAAGTGAGGAGCCACGGATCCAGTACACGGGAAGCTACGGATCTTGTGCACGGGAGAGGAACAGATCTCTTAAATGAGGAGCCACAGATCCAGTACATGAGAAGCTACGGATCTTGTACACGGGAGAGGAACAGATCTCTTAAATGAGAAGCCACGGATCCAGTACACGGGAAGCTACAGATCTTGTACACGGGAGAGGTGCAGATCCTTTACCGCGGGGCCCACTGATCCTGTGAGTCTGGTACAACAAGCGGTGTTTCGTGTTTTCTACCAATTCCTTTTGCTCCTGAGTCCGCAAAAAGGCTAAATCCTTCTTTTAAAAAAAATATTTCTCTTCTAAGTGGGGAAGTGTGGAAATGTAGTAAAATGCATTTAACCTTTTGTCTTTTCTCAATATTGGAGTGAGAATACACATTGTCGTAGGGTTTAGAAGGCCTTGGTTAAATTGTTTCTGCTTGGAAGATAAATACCTTTAATACAATTAAACTAAAGTGCAAACATACAATATAAATCGATATATCAGATAAAATAGACTTCCACGGACAGCTGGGTGGGATATGAAGCTATAGAATCCTAGAAGTAGTTGATATATTATCTATTTGATATTTCAGTGGTCTCCATTCCTGGCATGGAAGCGGTTAACCTCCAGCATACCTTAATATCTTTAATCACCTTTGCCATCATGTGATTTCAAGTCTAGACTGCCCGCTTGCAACATTTTTCCAATTAAACTCCGTTCTTAATTAACGCCAAAGAAAGATTTTTTTTTTTTTTTTTAATGGCCCCCAATCCTCATCTCTCTGGCTAGACTGGGTCGCCTCTGCTGGAAACATGTTCTAGGTATTAAAAAGAGCATTAAATAATACATGAAACTTCTTATTGAAATATTGCTGAGCATTACATCCTCATAAACGGTTTAGAGAGAGTTCAATTATAGCACGCCACCTTGTTAAACCGCCCTTTTTTTCCAAGAGGTGGGAACTGCGTAGTTTTATGTTACAATAAAAACAATTCATTATGAGGAAGGGCCCTCATTCCTTCTTGATTACATTTATTTTATTTATATTTTCTACTAATGCTGCCCCCTCCATACTTTGCCATGTGTTTCATTATCAGAACGACTCGTTCGTGAGTACGTGGAAAGTTGGCGCAAACTGCTCGCCATCCACCGCGGTCTTGTAAATTGTATCATTTCATTAGTGTATTGTTTTCCTCCTGTGTTCCAGCCAAAGGGGTTTATTCGAGGGAGGGAGAGGACTGCAATACACAGCACGTTCTGAAAGCTCCAAAGAGGATCGTTAAAACCTGCAGGAGCAAATTATTAAGCGCCCGAGCTATTAAAGGGATTTTAAAATTTCCCAGAGGCCCCTAATCCAATGAATCTCTGCATGTTGTTAAGCTACTGTTCAAATGTATGTATAAATATGTACTCTGCAAAGTCTGTGTATAGATATCTAGATATAGCTAAACCAATTGAGAAAGAAAGAACAATAGACAGACGGACGGACGGACTGACAGACAGACAGACTGAGAGAGAGAGAGAGACTGGTAGAAAGACAGATGGACAGACTGAGAGAGAGAGAGAGAGACAGGCTGACAGACTGACAGACAGACTAAGATAGAGAGAGACTGATAGACAGACAGATGGACAGACTGACAGACAGACTGAGAGACTGAAAGATTGGCTGACTGACTGACTGACTGACAGACAGACACATAAATGGACAGACAGACAAACAGACAGACTGACAGACAGACAGACAGACAGATGATTACAGTCAGAAGGGAACTTATTGGGGGCAGTTTTATTTTAAAAATGACTCGTTTTTCCTAATGTAGTGACTTATTGTGTCCAAGTCTAAATCCTTTCCTTTGGTCTGTGTTATTATTCGATCCTTTGGTAGTTATGACATCTATTGACTGTATATGTTAATAGGGGGACAATCACCGTATTACCAACCACTTACCTAACATTAAAGGACCACTCTAGGCACCCAGACCACTTCAGCTCAATGAAGTGGTCTGGGTGCCAGGTCTGTAACGGATCGACGGGCACCCCGACTGGGCACCTCCGTTGATGGATGCTCCTAGCGCTTCCTGAGGACTCCAAGCACTGCAGCAGACACCACAACTAACGAACCGGAGAAGCATACGAATGCTCTCAAGCATATGAATGCTGTAAACGGCTGAACAGGAAAAGCAATCAGCTTACACTCCTGGCAATCAGCATACAATCCAATTCCCCCAAAAACGAGACAACACTTCGTTTGGAGGTCAAGCAGAACTAACTGTACTGGCACATAAAGCTTATTTTATTCCCAATCCACAAACTTAGTACAGCCCACAGGAATTTACAGAACAACCAAACAATCTGTACAATACACACATACACTCCCACACAAAATCCTCCCCTCTGCCTGTGATATGATTACTGAACACAATGGTTAATATAATTATCACAGGCAGAGAAATACAGTTTTTACCAAATATTAATAACTTCCAAAATATACATGCCACAAACATAACACATACATTTTCAGAATCAGCATGCTTGAAATATACACATACTCGAAAATCAGGGCAATCGGTTCAGGGGTTAAAAAGTTATGGGAAAGTCCTATTTGACCAAATGAAGCACAAAACCAGTTCCACAGAGTCTTCTATCCTGGAGATAATTGGGAAGTAATCCAATTATCTCCAAGGACAGAGGCAAAACTCCATTATCCACATGGTAGCAAAAGACAATAAAATACAATATATGCCCAAATACTGTATTTAAAGGGCTAAATCTCCCAGGGGCCATAGTCAGCAGGCAGGAGACGGGCAAACAGGCTTCTCCAATGCCCAGTTGCGAGTTTGGTTTCGCCACAAGGTCCATCCAGAGAAACTGCTATGTTTACTTTAGGGTTAATCCAGCCTCTAGTGTCTGTCTCACTGACAGCCGCTAGAGGCGCTTCCGCGCTTCTCACTGTGATTTTCACAGTGAGAAGATGCCAGCGTCCATAGGAAAGCATCGAGAATTCTTATTACATCAGAAGAGGGAGGAGGAGAGTCCCCAGCGCCGAGGGTGCCCAGCGCTAGAGAAAGGTAAGCATCTAACCTCTTCCTCTCCCTAGAGCTTGGCGGGAGGGGGGCCATGAGGGTGGGGGGGGACCTATTAACACTATAGTGCCAGGAAAACGAGTTTGTTTTCCTGGCACTATAGCGGTCCTTTAACTCTGTGCTGCCTGTATTTACCTGTAAATTACCTGCCATTAACCCTGTACTGCCTGTACTTACCTGTAAATGACCTTCATTAACCCTGTACTGCCTGTACTTACCTGTAAATGACCTTCATTAACCCTGTGCTGCCTGTACTTACCTGTAAATGTCCTGCCATTAACCCTGTATTGCCTGTACTTACCTGTAAATGTCCTGCCATTAACCCTGTATTGCCTGTACTTACCTGTAAATGACCTTCATTGACCCTGTGCTGCCTGTACTTACCTGTACATGTCCTGCCGTTAACCCTGCCGTTAACCCTGTATTTACTTACCTGTAAATGTCCTGCCATTAACCCTGTACTGCCTGTACTTACCTGTAAATGACCTTCATTAACCCTGTACTGCCTGTACTTACCTGTAAATGACCTTCATTAACCCTGTATTGTGTGTACTTACCTGTAAATGTCCTGCCATTAACCCTGTACTGCCTGTACTTACCTGTAAATGACCTTCATTAACCCTGTAATGCCTGTACTTACCTGTAAATGACCTGCCATTAACCCTGTATTGTGTGTACTTACCTGTAAATGTCCTACCATTAACCCTGTACTGCCTGTACTTACCTGTAAATTACCTGCCATTAACCCTGTATTGTCTGTACTTACCTGTAAATATCCTGCCATTAACCCTGTATTGCCTGTACTTACCTGTGAATGTCCTGCCATTAACCCTGCATTGTCTGTACTTACCTGTGAATGTCCTGCCATTAACCCTGTATTGTCTGTACTTACCTGTAAATTACCTGCCATTAACCCTGCATTGCCTGTACTTACCTGTGAATGTCCTGCTATTAACCCTGCATTGTCTGTACTTACCTGTAAATTACCTGCCATTAACCCTGCATTGCCTGTACTTACCTGTAAATGACCTGCCATTAACCCTGTATTGCCTGTACTTACCTGTAAATGTCCTGCCATTAACCCTGAATTGCCTGTATTTACCTGTAAATTACCTGCCATTAACCCTGTATTGTCTGTACTTACCTGTAAATTACCTGCCATTAACCCTGCATTGCCTGTACTTACCTGTAAATTACCTGCCATTAACCCTGTATTGTCTGTACTTACCTGTAAATGACCTGCCATTATCCCTGCATTGCCTGTACTTACCTGTAAATTACCTGCCATTAACCCTGCATTGTCTGTACTTACCTGTAAATTACCTGCCATTAACCCTGTACTGCCTGTACTTACCTGTAAATTACCTGCCATTAACCCTGCATTGTCTGTACTTACCTGTAAATTACCTGCCATTAACCCTGAATTGCCTGTACTTACCTGTAAATGTCCTGCCATTAACCCTGAATTGCCTGTATTTACCTGTAAATTACCTGCCATTAACCCTGCATTGCCTGTACTTACCTGTAAATTACCTGCCATTAACCCTGAATTGCCTGTACTTACCTGTGAATGTCCTGCCATTAACCCTGTACTGCCTGTACTTACCTGTAAATTACCTGCCATTAACCCTGCATTGTCTGTACTTACCTGTAAATTACCTGCCATTAACCCTGCATTGCCTGTACTTACCTGTAAATTACCTGCCATTAACCCTGAATTGCCTGTACTTACCTGTGAATGTCCTGCCATTAACCCTGTACTGCCTGTACTTACCTGTAAATTACCTGCCATTAACCCTGCATTGTCTGTACTTACCTGTAAATTACCTGCCATTAACCCTGAATTGCCTGTACTTACCTGTAAATGTCCTGCCATTAACCCTGAATTGCCTGTATTTACCTGTAAATTACCTGCCATTAACCCTGCATTGCCTGTACTTACCTGTAAATTACCTGCCATTAACCCTGAATTGCCTGTACTTACCTGTGAATGTCCTGCCATTAACCCTGTACTGCCTGTACTTACCTGTACATGACCATCATTAACCCTGCACTGCCTGTACTTACCTGTACATGACCATCATTAACCCTGCACTGCCTGTACTTACCTGTACATGACCATCATTAACCCTGCACTGCCTGTACTTACCTGTACATGACCATCATTAACCCTGCACTGCCTGTACTTACCTGTACATGACCATCATTAACCCTGTACTGCCTGTACTTACCTGTACTTGACGCTGCCATTAAACCTGAGCTGCCTACCTGTTCTCCCGTTGGAGCGTCCATCGTTTAATGTGGTAAATAATGTTGCAGATTATAATTCGGTGCTTTAACTTTACATAACACAGGTAACATTATAAACAGTCTGCCTGCGTCTCACATACTAACCCAAACCGCCCCCGAGAGGAGCAGGAAGCGGTTTCACTGTCAGTGAAGCAGTTAACTCTCCCCCCCTACCCTCCAAACCAACCTTCATAACTTTCATTTGTTCTGTGAAGGGAAATTTCTTTAAAGGATTTACTGACACATAACGCACAGAATGACCATAGAGAGTTGGCGAGGGAAAGATGCCACTTTGGGCAAGGAAAAATAAATTGGTCAATAAATGACAAAGATTGGCGAGTCTGGTATCTCCTCAGCGTTGGTTTTATGCCAAACTGGTCTCATTGGAACCTTCCTGGTGTTTTCTATAAAATAGACGTATAGACGGTGATCGGATTAGGAGGAAACGGTTAGTACAGTGAAAGCTAAATCTGTAACATGTCTGCCTAAGAGGCCTAATTTATCAGCCTAATGTTACTGGCAAGCTTAGAGAAATGTGTTATGTGTTTGTTTAATAGTGGTGTATAAGGAAAATAACTGGCCATTATACAAATATTGAAAGAGTAATTATTGCATTTGAATTTAAAGAGGCACATACACTCACACACACTCACACATACGCACGCACACACATACACTCACAAAACACACACACAAAAATGCACCCACACACACATGCACACACACACATACACGCATGCACATACACACATACACTCACAGGAACAGGAAAACCATATTTAACGGACCGTTTCAGCAGACAAGGGGTTAAAATCTGTTTAGGCGATAATCCCCTTTTCACAGACAGGCACAGCTACCGTAAAAGCACGAATTGGATATAAGTGAATGCACCAAACTCTCGAACTGCATACAAGGGAATAAGGTAGCACTCCAAACTCCCGAACTGGAACCTCACGAATAGCTGCTAGCAGACGAACAGGAAAAGCTCCCAAGCGGCTTACATTCCTGGCAATCAGTCTCTATCAGCATACAGTGAATCCCCCCAAGAACGAGACAAGGCTCCGTGTTGAGTGGTCTGTTTATTGAGGGCTACCTGCCCCTGTATTTATGCAGGTCTCCCACCTGGTGGACACTCCCCTAGGGGACCAAATGGAAGACTGTAACACAGACAGACATGTATCACATTACAGACTCACAGAAGCAAAACATCCCCACAATGCATCCTGGCTTCCTCCCTTCTGCCCTGGAGAAGTAATTCAATTATCTCCCAGGACAAAGTCAAAACTCCATTACACACGTGGGGACCCAAATACAGTAATATGCTTTAAAATACATAAAGTTACTTTTTATACATTAAACATAGACATGTCACATATCCCCAGATAGCTCAGGTCTGAGTGCACATTATTAGGTGAATGGCACTCAGACTCCACGAATACAGTTTAATTGCCATGGAGCCAAAGTCTTTAATAACACGAATAGGCTCCATGGCATAGCTATCTGGGTTACCACAAATTCACATGAAACAAAATAACGAATTAACGGCTGTTCAGCTACATCCCCACGAATAGGAACCAGGAGACGGACGGCTCAGCGGTGTTCGTGCAAATAAGTGTCCGTTTATAGTTCCATAGTTTTAGGTGCCGAACACCGCTGGCCGTACGGGACTTGTAAAATGGCCGCCGCCACGTGTTCGGTCAACGAACAAAGACCACCCTTCCTTCGTCAATTAAGCTGCGGTTAACCGCAGCTTCAGGGTGGTCAATTGGCGGCACACTCCAGCTCCCAGGTGGTCGTGCAATAGTTAGTTTGTTCGGTAGATAAAATCTACCGAACACCCCGGCAGAAAAGGCACGAACAAGCCTTTCTGCAGGGAAAATAAGTCTTTTAAAGTCTGGTCCATAGTCCAAAGGCAGCAGGCGGGCAACCTGGCTCCTCCAATGCAATGTGGCGAGATTGGTCTCGTCACACCATACAAAAGGGTTACACTCCTGGCAGTCAGCATACAATCCAATTCCCCCAATAACGAGACAACACTTCGTTTTGAGGGTTAAGCAGAATCTGACTGTCCTGGCACATACAGCCTCTTTTATTCCCAATCCACAACCACAGTACAGTCCACAGGGTATTACAGAACAACCAATCAATCCGTACAATACACACAGACACTACCACACAAAATCCTCCCCTCTGCCTGTGATATGATTACTGAACACAATGGGTAAACTCATTATCACAGGCAGAGGAATACAGTTTTTACACAATATTTATAACTTCTAAAATATAAACAAACATTAAACATACATTTTCATAAGCAGCATACTCCAAATACAAACATATGTCAAAATCATCCAAATTGGTCCATTGGTTCAAAAGATAGATCGAAGTCCTTTGTGACCAAATGAAGCATGGCTTTTCTGCCCAAAACCAGTTCCACAGAGTCTTCTATCCTGGAGATAATTGAGAAGTAATCCAATTATCTCCAAGGACAGAGGCAAAACTCCATTAAGCACATGGCAGTAAAAAGACAGTAAAATACAATAAAATACACAAAGTTACATTTATTACTTAAAATACAGACATTCTACCTATCCCCAGATAGCTTAGATCTGAGCGCACATTATTACCGGATGGCGCTCAGATCACATACATACAGTTCAATCGCCATGGAGCCAAAGTCTTTCATACAGTCTTTCAGTATACGGCTGGGCTCCATGGCATAGCTATTTGGGGTAGCATGGCTTTAACAGTCCACAGAAAGGCACAAATAAACCTTTCGGCAGGGAACTGCAGGGCCATAGTCTAAAGGGAGCAGGCGGGCAACCAGGCTTCTCCAGTGCACAGTGGCGAGGTTGGTTCCGCCACACATGCACGCACACACACATTTATCATTAGAATCAGTGAAGCAAATAATGCCTTTAAAATAAAACTAAGTGAGATGCACGCCAAATAATTAACCCCTCCTTTTACCACCTGTGTAATAGTTGACTCTCTGTCAAACAGTAGAGATAAAATATAGATGTCTTCAAAAGACATTACATCTAAAAGTATTTGTAATTTTTGCTTAAAAAACGACATTTGTTAAGATTCTGTCGATATTTTATTTGTGATATAAAGAGTAATTGGTAAATTAAATGAATTAATTTGAATACTGATTAAAGGGTAGATACAAAGTTGAATAAAAATTCACATAAAGTATCTACATTCTTAAAGGAGCTTGTAACGTACCGTTTCAGCAGACAAGGGGTTAAAATCCGTTTAGGCGATATGCCCCTTTCTGAGAGACAGGCACAGCTACTGCAGAACACCAAAACTCCCGAACTGGATACAAAATAGCACTCCAAACTGGAACCTCACGAATAGCTGCTAGCAGACGAACAAGAAAAGCATACATCAGCTTACACTCCTGGCAATCAGTCTCCAACAGCATACAGTGAATCCCCCCAAGAACGAGACAAGGCTCTGTGTTGAGGGTCAAGCAGTGGTCTGAGGTGCTGGCACACCCAGCCTGGTTTTTATTACAAGTGAACACATACAGGCCACACCCAGGGGGAGGCATAAAATAACCAATAGTATCACGGGTGCAACCCACACATCCCCTCCCCTTAGTGTGACACATAATCCCATTATACAAACAGTTAAAACATACTTTTTACCCAACTTTCATAACTCTAAAACCATACATCACATTCACATAAAAATCCATATCCACAATCAATCCATTCAGGGGAACAACATATTAAAAATTGGCATGAATCAGACCAGGGGTTCAAAAGTTAGTAAAGTATCTTTTAAAACCCCTGGCAGCATGGCAAAAAAACATCCCCACAATGCATCCTGGTTTCATCCCTTCTGCCCTGGAGATAATTGGAGAAGTAATCCAATTATCCAGGACTAGAGGCAGACTCCATTAACCACATGGTTGCAAAACAACATAAAACACTTTAAAATACATAAAGTCACATTTTACACATAACACACAGACATTTCACATATCCCCAGATAGCTCAGGTCTGAGTGCACATTATTAGGTGAATGGCACTCAGACCAACCGAATACAGTTTAATCGCCATAGAGCCAAAGTCTTTAATCACACGAATAGGCTCCATGGCATAGCTATCTGGGTTACCACAGCTCACACAGGGCAAGTACCAAATGACCCCACTGTATTTAAAGGGCCAGAATGAGTGACATACACTCTGGTATGGCCGAATACTGTTTTTAAAGGGCCCAATCTCCCAGGGCCATAGTCCAAAGGCAGCAGGCGGGCAGCCAGGCTTCTCCAATGCAATGTTGCGAGATTGCTCTCGTCACAGAGCTTTATAGTGATAGGAATACAAAATGGTCCCCGTGTTCTGGATCGGACCCCTCCTTCTCGTACCTCAGCGTAATACGGGAACCTAATTCGAATTTGCATGCATTAGACCTTCCCCATATGAAACATTGACTCAATGGTTTCCTGTGGGGTTTTGCAAGACACTGGACATTTTCATACACAGTGTGAGGACATCCAGCGTTGTTTTACAGAGTTAAACTCAGTGAAACTGCGGGAAGCGCCCCTAGTGGCAGTCTGGTAGACAGTTACCAGAGGCAGTCTTAGTCCTGCAATGAAATTATTGCAGTTTCGCTAAAACTGGGAGACTGCACCCAGACCACTTCAGTGAGATGACATGGTCTGGGTGCCTATAGTGTCCCTTTAATTAGACAACCAGTAATACAAAACTATAGGTTGCTAAATGTATATTTTTAACGTATATAATTAAGGCATTTAAAATACATCTTTTATTTCAAAATGCAGTTTCTAAGTGTCAGTGTCCCACATTACTTGCTGAGCTGGAATGCCACATGTCCCATGCTTCTCTTAAAGAAACATTGCAGACACGAGGTGGTGGATTTATCAAAGTGTTCTCCTATACAAAAACATGGTAAAAATGTAAAAAGGGAGGAGTCTTTACCTCTCAGGCGCATTCTCAAAACAGCCCATGCATAGAAAAGGCTATGTGTATGTAACGGGAAAAAATGACACCGCCAGGCTTCATAGCTTCCAGCTGGCTGATTGACAAGAGCCGGAGGTAGATCAACAACGATAAAATATCTCTTATCTCGCTGCACCTCGTGCTAAAATACTGCACAGACAGGGGCCTTGCACCACATGCTGGAGTAAGTGGTTATAGCTGAACATACTTTCATATAATTGCATTTAAAGAGCAAACCAATGTCAAGCCTCTGTTTTCTGGTGAATTTCATAAACCTCACAATATTCGGAGCCTCTTCACTGACTCGCAATACGGAGAAAAGGAGAGCAAGAAAACCTCACAACACACTGTGAGCCAACGAGACTCCAGATATTGTGAGTGACACATTGTACTCGTATTTTAGTTAATGATTGATATGGCACAATATATCTTCTTTCTTCTATATATTTTCATGGCATGGTAACACCTGTAAGAGAGCAGACACCACGTTTAAGTATTATTAATTATTTTACCATTTAGCTCTTGGTTTTTTTAAATCTTCATAAATAGATTTATTACAGAATCTAAAATAGAAGGTGTTGTTTAATTGTATTTTCTATTGTCAGCCACTATCATTGTCTTTGTGCTATAATCCCTGATAATCTCTGTCGTGTCACTGTGTCAGCATAGGATATTCCGTGATTCATAGGATCTTGTAGCATGTTTGCAGCATGCCTGCTTTGTCTGATATGCGTAATCTATGGTATAAGCAGGAGGCATCAATATATTAATATTAGATTAAAATAAAGTTGTCTCTTATTTGTTTCAGTTTATCGTTTACGGTGGAGAATTGTAACAAACATCCCATGGCAAATTTGAGCAAAGTGTTCATCTATATTTTTAACTGCCAGATAACAGAAACTATAACCCCCAAAATAACAATTATATTGGGACTTTGGGTTCCCTTCCGAGCCGATCCTGGACGCATGATGATACTTTATTGAGATGCTTCACTAAAATACATAATTGAGATACTTATTATTATTATTATCAACATTTATATAGCGCCAACAGATTCCGTAGCGCTTTACAATATTATGAGAATGGGGACAATAACAAGAAAACTTACAGGAATTATAGGTTGAAGAGGGCCCTGCTCCAATGAGCGTACAGTCTATGGGAGGTGGGGTAAAAAGCACAGTAGGACAGGAAATATCAATCCAATTAGGTGTGAGTGAGTGAGAGAGTAGAGTGCTGCCCTTTAGGAGAGAGCAAGAGACAGGTATGTAAGGTAGAGGTTAGTCTGGGAGGCCATAAGCTTTCCTAATGGGTTTAAGGCACTTCTTAAACGATTGAAGACAAGAGGAGAGTCTGATGGGGGTAGGCAGGCTATTCCATAGGAAGGGAGCCGCCTGCGGGAAGTACTGCAAGCGTGAGTTGGCTGTACGGGTGTGTGCAGTGGACAGGAGAAGGTCACGGGCAGAGTGGAGAGACCGAGAAGGGGCATACCTATGGATCAGTGAAGAGATACAAGAGGGGCTACAATTGGTCGGTGCTTTATAGGTTTGGGTTAGCATTTTGAATTGACTCCTATAGGATACAGGAAGCCAATGTAAGGACTGACAGAGTGGTGAGGTGTGAGAGGACCGACTAGAGAGGAAAATCAGTCTGGCAGCAGCATTTATTACAGACTGTAGGGGGGCAATCCGTTTTTTGGGAAGACCAATTAGGAGAGGGTTACAATAATCCATGCAGGAAATTACTAGAGTATGGACAAGCTTCTTAGTAGCATCTTACTTCATTGAGATACGTTATTGAGATACATCATTGCGATACAGCATTGAGATAAATCATTGAGTTACTCATTGAAATACTTCATAGAGATACGTTGTTGAGATACGTCATTTAGATAAATAATGGAGATACTTCATTGAGTTACATCATTGAGATACTTTATTGAGATACAACATTGAGATGCTTTATTGAGATGCTTTATTGAGATACATCATTCACATACTTCATTGAGATACGTCATTGGGATACTTCACTGAGATACTTCATTGAGATACAGCATTGAGATACTTCATTGAAATACAACATTTAGATACTTCATTGAGATACTTCATTGAGATGCTTCATTGAGACGCAGCATTGAGATACATGATTGAGATACTTAATTGAGATACAGTATTGAGATACTTAATTGAGATACTTCATTGGGATACTTTATTGAGATATATCTTTGAGATACATCATTGAGATACGTCGTTGGGATACTTCATTGAGATATGCCATTGAAATACACCGTTGAGATACTTCATTGAGATAGTGGTCTGTGGGAAGAAGTCCTTTAATAATTTTTTGTCCACTGCAGAGCTCCTTTAAACATATAGTTTGAAAGCTAAACACTAGCGGTAAAAGGCAATATTAATTTTTGGTGCACAGTTTGTGTAATTTTGCATGCCTCGTCTAAAGGCTCCCTGTGTTAGCGTGTATTTAAAAACATGTATGTTTGTGGCAATGTACATGATAAGCAGCTACATGTGCACAGATACACCCTAATCAATACAAAAAAAAATCCTTGTTATGTATCTTGATCTAGCATTTACCTAGCACAATGTATAGATCAAACACTGTGCCTTGACTGAGAGATTTTTAGATCACATATTTGACTCTCTGGAGACGTCCTCACACTGTGTGGGTAAAAGTTATAATTTTGCATAAATTAGTGTTGGCAGTCCTCCTGCGTGGTGTAAAGGGTACGATGAATCTGCTTTGGACACTGTATCAAACCAACTGAGCACAGTCTAAACAAACTAAATTATCTAATTCTCCAGCCTGTGCAATGCTTGTCGTTGTGTGTGTAAAGTTTGACATTGGACGAACCGTCTATAAACATTGCCATTGGAAATGCGAGAGAATGTATGGATCCAATGTCTGAGGCCAGAAACAGGGTGTAGCAAACACGTCAAAATCCCCCTCACTATTTTATGTCAGTGGAAAGGCAGCTGGCACACAGGCGTGTAACCTGGGCAGGAGCGGAGTGGAAACAATCATTGAGTCATTGTGCATTAATTGTGCATTGTGCCTGCAAGTACCCACCGCTTGTCAAACAAACAGTTTCCAAGCAAAAATCATCCCTGGCTGCAGGACATGAATAATATGCAATCCCTATTATTGTGGCTTCTTGTTTCATACTTACCAAGTGTCTCTGTTTAGAAAGGACAGTCCTTATCTTGAACCCAGATCTCTCTGTCACACTTGTCTACTTTAATATTTAGATTATCTACTCTGAAACGTACCCAAACTTTCAGCACCATGACACATTTCTATAGCACAACCATATAAATATAAGTCTAAGATTAGTGATGTCCCGAACGGTTCGCTGGCGAATAGTTCCTGGCGAACATCGCATTTTCGCGTTCGCCACGGATGGCGAACATATGCGATGTTTGGTCCGCCCCCTATTGTCATCATTGAGTAAACTTTGATCTTGTACCTCACACTCAGCAGACACATTCCAGCCAATCAGCAGCAGACCCTCCCTCCCAGACCCTCCCACCTCCTAGACAGCATACAATTTAGATTAATTCTGAAGCTGCATTCTTTTTTTTCTGTATTTTTTCTGTGTGTTTATTATACATTATCCTCCATAGCCAGTAACCTGTGTTTATTATACATTACCCCCCCATAGCCAGTAACCTGTGTTTATTATACATTATCCCCCCATAGCCAGTAACCTGTATTTATTATACATTATCCTCCCATAGCCAGTAACCTGTGTTTATTATACATTATCCCCCCATAGCCAGTAACCTGTGTTTATTACACATTTTCTCCCCACATATCCAGTAACCTGTGTTTATTATACATTATCCTCCCATAGCCAGTAACCTGTGTTTATTATACATTATCCTCCCATAGCCAGTAACCTGTGTTTATTATACATTATCCCCCCATAGCCAGTAACCTGTGTTTATTATACATTATCCCTCCCATAGCCAGTAACCTGTGTTTATTATACATTATCCCTCCCATAGCCAGTAACCTATGTTTATTATACATTATCCTCCCATAGCCAGTAACCTGTGTTTATTATACATTATCCTCCCATAGCCAGTAACCTGTGTTTATTATACATTATCCCTCCCATAGCCAGTAACCTGTGTTTATTATACATTATCCCCCCATAGCCAGTAACCTGTGCTTATTATACATTATCCTCCCACAGCCAGTAACCTGTGTTTATTATACATTATCCTCCCATAGCCAGTAACCTGTGTTTATTATACATTATCCCCCCATAGCCAGTAACCTGTGTTTATTATACATTATCCTCCCATAGCCAGTAACCTGTGTTTATTATACATTATCCCCCATAGCCAGTAACCTGTGTTTATTATACATTATCCTCCCATAGCCAGTAACCTGTGTTTAATATACATTATCCTCCCATAGCCAGTGTGTTTATTATACATTATCCTCCCATAGCTAGTAACCTGTGTTTATTATACATTATCCCTCCCATAGCCAGTAACCTGTGTTTATTATACATTATCCCCCCATAGCCAGTAACCTGTGTTTATTATACATTATCCCCCATAGCTAGTAACCTGTGTTTATTATACATTATCCTCCCATAGCAAGTAACCTGTGTTTATTATACATTATCCCTCCCATAGCCAGTAACCTGTGTTTATTATACATTATCCTCCCATAGCCAGTAACCTGTGTTTATTATACATTATCCCCCATAGCCAGTAACCTGTGTTTATTATACAGTATCCTCCCATAGCCAGTAACCTGTGCTTATTATACATTATCCCCCCATAGCCAGTAACCTGTGTTTATTATACATTATCCCTCCATAGCCAGTAACCTGTGTTTATTATACATTATCCCCCCCATAGCCAGTAACCTGTGTTTATTATACATTATCCCCCATAGTCATTTATTGTTGGACCTAGGCAGCATGATGTCTTAGGCCGGCCCAGAGAGTGAGTGAGTGAGTGAGAGAATAATATAATATATATGTTCAGAACCATATTAGTAATATATGTAAATCGGGTTCATGCAAAGCGGGTGAAAAGGTATTAAAGAAAAACACACTTATTGCATCAGATTTACAAAGCCAATCTTTTAAAAGCTTTCCTCATTTCTTTCTCGGGATAAGGAATATATCGGTTGTAGACTGAGGATTTCCATCTGCCCAATCTTTTAATAATATGCACTTGACCGGTGTATAGTCGCCATATGGGCAGTCGGACTCCAGGACAACCCTCCCACATACCTAACCCAATAACTTACTGACACACAAAATTTGTCCACAGCTTTATTTAAAAATAATCCAGAATAATAACAATTTATTAATTTCCATATTAATAACCATAACCCATCTCCCAATCCGCTTCACTATGTCATCCCCCAGACCCAACCGTGCCTCCATGGCCGCCCCAATGCGAAAAGAGTGTGTACCAAACTTATCCACCCTCAATCCCAGGTTCCCCAGGCCTAACCGAAAAACCTTGGTAAATTGGAACCGGGAGAGGGAAGACCCGTCCGCGTGCACCAGCAGTGAACCCCCAACCCCCGGCCTTAGTGCCATGTACCCCGCCACCGTGGCCACCGGGCACAGAGCGGAGCCCGGCAGGGCCCGCAGCGTCACGTCCCGGCCCTTGCCCATCGTGTCCATCTTGGATTTCGCCAGGTGTACAACCACCTTCCCTTCCAGCACTCGGACTCCCGACACCTGAACCCCCCGGCCACAGCCCTCGTGGCACTCATCAACTCCTCTAACCGAAAAGCTCCAAAAAAGGCCAACAAAAACGCCGCCTGGAACAACAATGTTTCGAAACTGTCGAAACAAATATGAGGCAACAAGCCGACCAGGTCCCCCAACACTCGCACCGATACGGGGCGCCGAGTGTCAGGCGGCCTGCGGCCCCGCCGGTACCCCTTCAGTGCTTGCCTGATGACAAAGGCCTTAGTAAGATCCTCTTTTCCGTGTAGCTTAAACCAGAAAGCCATCGCTGCCATGGACCTGTCAACCACCGCCGGGGACGCCCCCTTTGCCAGAAATTGACAGGTGTACCAGAGGAACGCATCCGTGAGCGATTCCCCCGCAGGCGTGCGGTCCGACCCATGCCATGACCTTTCCCAAGATTCCCAGACCTTACTGTATGCGGCCCATGTGGCCGGTGCCAGCGAAGCCTTCACGAGTCCCCCAAGCAGGTCGCACCGAGCCGCCAAATCTCATCCGGGCATGCCTGCCCCACCTCCTGCGCTTCCGGCGCCACCGTACAGAATCGGGACAACTGAAAACGAGACAGAGCGTCCGCCACATTATTCATGAACCCAGGCACATGGCGGGTGCGAAAAACGACATTTAACGACATGCACAATAAAACGAAACGACGTAGCAACCTGACCACGGGTTTCGACGCCGCAGACAGATTATTCACCGCGTGCACCACGGCCATGTTGTCCGTGAAAAAGACCACCTTCCGGTCCCGCAGCCGATCCCCCCATAGGGCCAACGCCACGACCAGCTCCAAGAAAGCCAAGTTACGCATGAGGGGGCTCGTTCGCCACTCCCCTGGCCAGCGCTCCGCACACCAACTTCCCCCAAAGTAGGCCCCGAAGCCTATGCTACCAGACGCGTCGGTGAACAGCTCCAGTTCCGCAGCCGACACGCCCTCCTGCCTAATAATCACTGTCCCATTGAACTCCCGCAGGAAAGTTTCCCATATGGCCAGGTCGGCCCTCATGGCCGACAACACCCGAATGAAGTGACGCGGGGAGCGCACCCCCGCCGTCACAGCCGATAAACTACGGCTGAAAACCCTGCCCATTGGGATCACCCTGCACGCAAAATTCAGCATCCCAATCAACGACTGCAGCTGCCGCAGCGTAACCTTGCGGGCCTGTGCCACTGCTGTCACCTCCCCTTTTAGCCTCTGTAGCTTATCCAACGGCAGCCGACACTCCCCTTGTACCGCGTCTATTTCCAGCCCCAGAAAACTAAGGCACGTAGCCGGCCCTTCCGTTTTGTCCGCCGCCAGCGGGACCCCGAAATGGCCAGCCACCCACTTGATCGTTCTCAGTAAGTGAAGGCAGGCGGGGGAGTCCGCCGGCCCTACACAGAGAAAATCATCCAGACAGTGCACCACTGCTCCACTCCCCGCCTTGACCCTAACCACCCATTCAAGAAACGTACTACATTTCTCAAAATAGGAGCAGGAGATAGAACAACCCATGGGGAGGCACAGATCCACAAAGTACTCCCCGTCGAAGAAACACCCCAGCAGGTGATGACACGCCGGGTGGACCGGAAGCAGCCTCAACACCGCTTCAATATCCACCTTAGCCATCAGTGCCCCGTGCCCAACCCTCCTGACCAGCTCGACCGCCCTGTCGAATGATGCGTAGGAGACCGAGCACAAGTTCCTGTCAATATCATCATTCACCGACTCCCCTTTCGGGTAGGAGAGGTGGTGAATAAGCCGGAACTTCCCCTTTTTCTTCTTGGGGACCACCCCGAGTGGGGAAACCCTCAGCCCCTCCAGCGGAGGAGTCGGGAATGGTCCCGCCATTCTCCCCAACATGACTTCCTTGCCCAGTTTTTCCCGTACAACACCCGGGAATTCAGCCACCAATTTTAGGTTGTGCAGAACCCCAGTCCCCCCCCCGGTTCCGGAAAGGGATAAAGAACCCCTGCCCAAACCCTGCCCGGAGTGCCGCGGCATCCGCCCTATTACCATAGCGGCTTAGCCATGGCTCCATCGCGTCTAGCCTCACCGGGGTTAGGCCCCGGGGCAAGCGAAACTCCCCCCCCCCCCAGTAGGGACTCCGGCATGCCCCGACTTCCCTTTTTTGAAGCACCGGTTGAGCCCATGGGCACCTCCGCATGGGCACCTCCGCAGCCCGAACACTCATGCTTAAAGCATCGTTAAAGAGCCAGCAGAAGCCCTTTTGCAAGGCGGCCGACGAGGCGGACTGCCCCTTTGCGCCAGCCGTGGGCTGAAAGGGCTGCGCCTTCTGCGCCATCATCAGCTTCATCCAGAGAGGCAGGTCCATTTGATCCCACCTCATACCTGGATTAGCCGCCAAACGCTGCCTGAACTGCTCGTCGAACCGCCACCATGCCAGTCCGCCATAGGTGCGGTACGCCTCCCAAACACCGTCCAAATAACAGAACAGGGAGGAGCACAAGCCCGGCGACTTCTCGCCCAAAACACTAGCCAACACGCAAAACGCCCTCAGCCAGTTACCGAAAGATTTAGGTATCTTACGATACTGCTTCTTTTTCTCCTCCTCCTCCTTCTTCTCGTCTTTTTTATCGTCCTCCTTGAGGTCGATAAAATCTTCCAAAGGGAGGAGGGAAAAGATCTCGCAGAATTCGCCCTTCCAGATCTTATCCTTCACCTCCTGCTTAAGGTGGATCCCCAGCGGGCCCGCAAATGACACATATGCGTGTTGCCTGGCTGCATCAGGAACCACCTCCTCAACCAACTCCGCCCGCTCATTCGACGTGTCCGCCCCAGGAACCGTCGCCTCAGTGTCCCCACCCGAACTCTGCTCTGCGGAAGGAACCACACTAGTACACTCTACCCCAGCCCCCTGTGCCCATACCTGACCCACACCGCCCCTTGTATCACCCCCTGCTCCCAGTGAGTGGAGAAGTGCTTGAAGTGTGTGAACAAGTGCACTGGATTGCAGCGAAGCGCAGGACTCACCGGCCAAGCCCCTTGTTCCGGAAGAACCCGGGGCTGCGTTGTCAACTGTTCCCTGACCAGGATGAGCGACATCCGTCAACGACCCTCCAACCGGGGAGCCAACCCGGTGCATGGCCAGCGCAGAGGCGGAGCGGCTCCGAGACCTGTAACGAGGAGAAGAAGTCCTGGGCAGGGCATACTGATCTCGCGCTACCTCCCTTCCCCGACCCTGGGAGCGCCGGTGAATACCAAAGCCTCCCGCCGTGCAGCCTCTCCCTGCCGTTTACCAAAGGCCCGAGCGGCCCTGCGTATGGGACTGCGGCTCCTCTCGGTCCTGCCAGAGGCCCGCCCCCATCGTCCAGGCCTGGGGGCCATGACCCCGTCCCCTCCTGAGCTACGAGATGAGGACCTAGAGCGCTGGGCCCCACCCTTAACCCTTCCGGACCCCTGGGCCCTAACAGGTGACGGGCTGCTACTACTAGACCCCGGCCCTGACCCCCCTCTGGGACTGCGCCTAGCAAACAGTTCACCTGCGCGGGATGACCTCCACCCACCGCCCTGGAGGTCCCCCTGACTAGACGAGCCCCCCCTCCTAGGTACCTCCATACTAGCCCCTGATCCCCCCCCCATTGTCCCTCACTGGCCCAGACCATGCAGCGTACCTAACCTTCCTGCCCACACCCGAGGACAATCCATCCCCCCCTCGGGGCCCAAGGGGCCCCCCACCTGTCCTGGCCACAGGCCCACGCCCCCCATCCGTGGCCCCTGCACTACCACGTGTTCTCCCCATCTTTGGCCCTTCCACACCCGATCCAGTAGGGGCCTGACTACCCCTCACCCCCCTCCCAGACCTCTGTTCCCAGGGCCTAGCACTCAGGCTGCTATCAACTCCAAGGGGGCCCCCGCCAGAGCCCCATGCACCACTTGGGGCCGGTCACGCTCCTCTCCCGAGCTAGCCCCGCTATTCCCCGTCTTGGGTGGAGGGGGCGCCCTCCCGGGCCGCAACCCCACGCCATCTCTCGTTCCAGGGGGCCGCCCGATGTCATCCGCGGCCCCCTCTCCAGGCGCAGCCCTCCCCAAACTGGGAGCCGCGCCGTTCGCCTGCCGGTGCTCCTCCGAGGTCCCGGTAGCGCGCCGGGAGGCGGGGCCTCGACCATGCGGCTACCAGGTCCGTCGCGGCCTGCTCCCGCCGCCCTGCGGCTCCCGGCTCCATCTTCACCGGACCCCGCGTCCGGGCTCAGCCTCCGCGGTGGCCTCCGGGCCCGCACAGGATGACCTCCGCCGCCATCAGGATCCGCTGCTCCCGCCAGGGCCGGTCCAAGTTGGGCCCGCAGCCAGTCCACGCCACGTCCCCGAGCCGCCGACCGGATCCCCTCCAACAGCTTCTCCATGTCATCCATCGACCCTGCAGAGGAGAGAAAAACAAAGGCCCACCAAACCAAATCTGTGGACACAGAAGTGCACACAAACTCGGCAAGGTAGTAATTAAAAGTGAAAGATCTAAAATGGCTGCCTATTTAAATAGCCAAGCCCACTTACCCATAACTCCAACCCTTCCTTACTTCCTCCTATGCCCGCCTCCTAACCCCTGTCAAGGCCTTTTTCCGCCTAGCTGCGCTTTGGCTACATAGGGCTACAGGAGTGTCAGTGTTGTAAGAGACCGAAGCTGCCCCTATTCTAAATGAAAGACCCGAGACATGGATACAACCCAATCTTAGGAGTAGTGTTCTGATGTAGAAGATGAATTTAGCCGTAGTCAGAGGGATTCAGTGAGAGTAGTGGTGAAATGTGTGTGGCATGACTGAGTGTGGGTAAGTAAGAGTCAAGTATTTTAACTGGGCACTAGATCTAGGTGGGATAAAGTAGTATAGCGGATGGATGAGTAGTTTGGTTCGTTTTAGAGGTTTGTAGAGAAAGTATATAGTGATCATGATTTTTAGCGATATCCAATATTTTTAAGGTGGTCTCAAACACTATACAACACTATATAAAATTTGTGGGAATATCGAAAAGTCGTGTACAGTAAATCAGAGAGGGCTCAGAATATCGAACCATCGATCGGTATCCAACCTTGTGCAAATGGGGAGTTTGCGGTTGTGCAAATGAACTGTTTGCGGTTGTTTGCGGTGCGTTAAACGGGGAGTTTGGTCTGTCACTGTGAAGCGGGCGGAACCCTTACACTACCTGATCGATACAACATCATACCTGATGTTTTAAAGCACGTTATTCCAAACAATTTAGGAATGTTAGGTGATTTATGCTCTTTATGGATTAAAACCGGACTCTGCATCATCTGCATCATGTAATTTTCCCTGGGAGTTTTGCCATGGATCCCCCTCTGGCATGCCACAGTCCAGGTGTTAGTCCCCTTGAAACAACCTTTCCATCACTATTGTGGCCAGAAAGTCCCTGTGGGTTTTAGAATTCGCCTGCCTATTGAAGTCTATGGTGGTTCGCCCGGTTCGCCCGTTCGCGAACATTTGCGGAAGTTCGTGTTCGCCATTCGCAAACCGAAAATTTTATGTTCGCGACATCACTATCTAAGATCTTTATTTATCCACATGCAGCCTTTATAGGGGTCAAGTTAATAGATAATATATCAGGATTAAGTCAGGGAAAGAATGTCACTGAAGAGTCATTGGAACATAATGCGCTATTTACCAACATGGCACATATGGTAATTTCTGGACTGGGTTTTTCTTTGGCATAAGTGTCAGCTTAGTGCTACCCCAGAATAAAACACAGCAGGTACCTTTGTGCAATACCCTTGGAAATAAAACCAGCTTCACTCTTACGTGTTGGAGGAAGAGGTACCTCCACACATACTATAGTCCTAGTATGGTGGTTTAGGACCTGATTGTGCTAAAAAGGTGATTTTACTTCTGGTCCCGCCTCCATGATTATGATCTCAGCCAATCTAATGCTTTCCTGAGGCTAT
Source organism: Pelobates fuscus (assembly GCF_036172605.1). Taxonomy (NCBI): domain Eukaryota; kingdom Metazoa; phylum Chordata; class Amphibia; order Anura; family Pelobatidae; genus Pelobates; species Pelobates fuscus. The sequence goes on from NC_086321.1 coordinate 386,043,061, forward strand.
GCGCATGCACAGCAAAATATCGTGCTGAGCCAATCAGCATCTCCTCATAAAGATGCATTGAATCAATGCATCCATATGGAGAAAGTTCAGCTATTCCATGCAGTAGTTGTGGTGACAATAGTGTCCCTTGAAGTCGCATTCGCCACGTATCTAGGGAATCCAAGGGGAACCCCACCATGTGCTAAATAGTTTATTTCACAGAATATACAACACAGATAGGGTAACACATAGCTATGGCAACAGTGCCAAGTCTGGTTACTCTAGGGTTAATGTCAGTAGCCGGATTGGCAATTACTGGATTACAGGATTATTTATGGTAGCACCTGAAATATCTAGTGTGTCTGTATTTTTTACGGCTCTGTTTGGGCACAGCAGCCAGTAAGTTGGAGCCGTTAGCTGCTAAATGAAAGTAATGGCATTCTGCTACATACAGAATTCCGCACATTGAGAAATTGTTCTCTATCTCACTAACATTAAGTACTTCAGAGGGCAGTTATGTGGCCCCAACCTATTGATAAATCACCATCAGAGGTTGTGTTTTCTTAGAAAACCACTCTGTGATTACGCTGCGTCGGCCGCGCCACCCAGCTGACTGACTGGTAACATGTTGTTAACAAAACGCACCTAAACAAGCACGACGTGGAAGGAGGGTGTCACCCCTGGCCGTATACAGCCACAGTAACAGACCACCAGTAATGATCAATGGTGTTATCTTACTAGTAATAATCTGTTTGCTGACAAGCAATTAATCAGCGACCTATGATTGATAGCTGATCAGATGGCCCGTGGTTTTCAGCCGATGGAGAGCTTAATGGCCTCCAGCGATGCTGGTCCCACCCAGCCATGACCAAAATTTCAACCTGTAGAATTCAGCCTCTAAATTTAGAAAGCAATGATTGCGTATTTACATATCTGCTGCAGACAGGAAGCTGTCCAGACTGACCGACTGTCCTTTAACTTTTCAATCCTACATGAAGAATTTTACTCAGGTATGAGAACCGTGGCCGCTTCTCTTGTCATAGTTAAAACAATTGGGTTGCTCATCTTTCTGTTTCAGAAGCAAATAGCATTGAAAAAAAACAATATCTGTGTATCTAATCTATCTATCTCTTTATCTATCCATCTACATTTCTATATATCTATCTATCTGTCTATCTATCTGAATCTGTCTCTCTGTCTATCTATCTAAATTTACTTGGGTTAAAGAACTGGATAGACTAAGTTTACTTGATCTATACTCCGGGTTAAAGAACTGGATAGACTGAGTTTACTTGATCTATACTCTGGGTTAAAGAACTGGATAGACTGAGTTTACTTGACCTATACTCCGGGTTAAAGAACTGGATAGACTGAGCTTACTTGATCTATACTCCGGGTTAAAGAACTGGATAGACAGAGTTTACTTGATCTATACTCCAGGTTAAAGAACTGGATAGACTGAGTTTACTTGATCTATACTCTGGGTTAAAGAACTGGATAGACAGAGTTTACTTTATCTATACTCCGGGTTAAAGAACTGGATAGACTGAGTTTACTTGATCTATACTCCGGGTTAAAGAACTGGATAGACTGAGTTTACTTGATCTATACTCTGGGTTAAAGAACTGGATAGACAGAGTTTACTTTATCTATACTCCGGGTTAAAGAACTGGATAGACTGAGTTTACTTGATCTATACTCCGGGTTAAAGAACTGGATAGACTGAGTTTACTTGATCTATACTCCGGGTTAAAGAACTGGATAGACAGAGTTTACTTGATCTATACTCCGGGTTAAAGAACTGGATAGACTGAGTTTACTTGATCTATGCTCTGGGTTAAAGAACTGGATAGACTGAGTTTACTTGATCTATACTCTGGGTTAAAGAACTGGATAGACTGAGTTTACTTGATCTATACTCCGGGTTAAAGAACTGGATAGACTGAGTTTACTTGATCTATACTCCGGGTTAAAGAACTGGATAGATTAAGTTTACTTGATCTATACTCTGGGTTAAAGAACTGGATAGACTGAGTTTACTTGATCTATACTCCGGGTTAAAGAACTGGATAGACTGAGTTTACTTGATCTATACTCTGGGTTAAAGAACTGGATAGACTAAGTTTACTTGATCTATACTCCGGGTGAAAGAACTGGATAGACAGAGTTTACTTGATCTATACTCCGGGTTAAAGAACTGGATAGACTGAGTTTACTTGATTTATACTCTGGGTTAAAGAACTGGATAGACTGAGCTTACTTGATCTATACTCCGGGTTAAAGAACTGGATAGACAGAGTTTACTTGATCTATACTCCAGGTTAAAGAACTGGATAGACTGAGTTTACTTGATCTATACTATGGGTTAAAGAACTGGATAGACAGAGTTTACTTTATCTATACTCCGGGTTAAAGAACTGGATAGACTGAGTTTACTTGATCTATACTCCGGGTTAAAGAACTGGATAGACTGAGTTTACTTGATCTATACTCTGGGTTAAAGAACTGGATAGACAGAGTTTACTTTATCTATACTCCGGGTTAAAGAACTGGATAGACTGAGTTTACTTGATCTATACTCCGGGTTAAAGAACTGGATAGACTGAGTTTACTTGATCTATACTCCGGGTTAAAGAACTGGATAGACAGAGTTTACTTGATCTATACTCCGGGTTAAAGAACTGGATAGACTGAGTTTACTTGATCTATGCTCTGGGTTAAAGAACTGGATAGACTGAGTTTACTTGATCTATACTCTGGGTTAAAGAACTGGATAGACTGAGTTTACTTGATCTATACTCCGGGTTAAAGAACTGGATAGACTGAGTTTACTTGATCTATACTCCGGGTTAAAGAACTGGATAGATTAAGTTTACTTGATCTATACTCTGGGTTAAAGAACTGGATAGACTGAGTTTACTTGATCTATACTCCGGGTTAAAGAACTGGATAGACTGAGTTTACTTGATCTATACTCTGGGTTAAAGAACTGGATAGACTAAGTTTACTTGATCTATACTCCGGGTGAAAGAACTGGATAGACAGAGTTTACTTGATCTATACTCCGGGTTAAAGAACTGGATAGACTGAGTTTACTTGATTTATACTCTGGGTTAAGGAACTGGATAGACTGAGTTTACTTGATCTATACTCTGGGTTAAAGAACTGGATAGACAGAGTTTACTTGATCTATGCTCTGGGTTAAAGAACTGGATAGACAGAGTTTACTTGATCTATACTCTGGGTTAAAGAATTGGATAGACAGAGTTTACTTGATCTATGCTCCGGGTTAAAGAACTGGATAGACTGAGTTTACTTGATCTATACTCTGGGTTAAAGAACTGGATAGATAGAGTTTACTTGATCTATACTCTGGGTTAAAGAACTGGATAGACAGAGTTTACTTGATCTATGCTCTGGGTTAAAGAACTGGATAGACAGAGTTTACTTGATCTATGCTCCGGGTTAAAGAACTGGATAGACTGAGTTTACTTGATCTATGCTCTGGGTTAAAGAACTGGATAGACAGAGTTTACTTGATCTATACTCTGGGTTAAAGAACTGGATAGACTAAGTTTACTTGATCTATACTCCGGGTTAAAGAACTGGATAGACAGAGTTTACTTGATCTATACTCTGGGTTAAAGAACTGGATAGACAGAGTTTACTTGATCTATGCTCCGGGTTAAAGAACTGGATAGACTGAGTTTACTTGATCTATGCTCTGGGTTAAAGAACTGGATAGACTGAGTTTACTTGATCTATACTCCGGGTTAAAGAACTGGATAGACTGAGCTTTCTTGATCTATACTCTGGGTTAAAGAACTGGATAGACTGAGTTTACTTGATCTATACTCCGGGTTAAAGACTGAGTTTACTTGATCTATACTCCGGGTTAAAGAACTGGATAGACTGAGCTTTCTTGATCTATACTCTGGGTTAAAGAACTGGATAGACTGAGTTTACTTGATCTATACTCCGTGTTAAAGAACTGGATAGACTGAGTTTACTTGATCTATACTCCGGGTTAAAGAACTGGATAGACTGAGTTTACTTGATCTATACTCCGGGTTAAAGAACTGGATAGACTGAGTTTACTTGATCTATACTCCGGGTTAAAGAACTGGATAGACTAAGTTTACTTGATCTATACTCCGGGTTAAAGAACTGGATAGACTGAGTTTACTTGATCTATACTCTGGGTTAAAGAACTGGATAGACTGAGTTTACTTGATCTATACTCAAGGTTGCCTCTTAGGCGTTATTATTGCTATTATTTAAAATACCAACACACTTAATTATGTATAAAAAAGTCAACTAAGATAAGGGCAGGCTGAATTATCATAGTAGTTTGTAGAATTGTCTTGATATGAAAGTCATTCTTCTAGAATCGTGGATATAAGATACCTCCTTGTAGTAGCCTGTTAGAGTGTTTTGGTTTTATCCCGTAGACTGAAGCCCATGGAGAAAGCGCAGCTTAGGGAATAGGGCCCTAACAGGGCTAGGAGGCGGCCTAGGGGCCGGGAGCAGTAGGGGATTGGTGGGTAAGTGTCAGGGTTGGCTGATATACAGGATCGGCCTCACTCTGATTTCTTACCTAGCAGAGTTGGTCCCTCCCTTTGCAGACTTTTTTCCCCGCTTGGTCACAGCGACGGGTTGGGGTAAGGAACATTAAGGATAATGGGCCTTAGTTAAGAGAGGAGTAAGGGGAGTTAGTTAATTGGTTAGTTGATTGGTTAAAAGGGTGCACTGATCGTACATGTTTTGGTAGGTTTTGAGTTTGTTGGTGGCTCAGAACCTCAGCGGTGTTTCAAGTTCGTTGGTGGCTCAGAACCTCGGTGGTGTTTCGAGTCCATTGGTGGCTCAGAACCTCGGTGGTGTTCCGAGTCCATTGGATGCTCAGAACCTTGGTGGTGCAGGGGTATCTGGGTATACTCCTACCAGGTGAAATTGTTGGTACATTACATGTTATATTATATCGTTGTTATATATTGGAAATGTATTATGTGGTGTGTCATTTATGTAAATATGGGAGAGATGATATGATGTTGGGGTGTGGCAGGTAATGACCATATATATATAATTGTAAATAATAAGTTATTATCATTATTATTATCATTATTATTATCTTTAATATCATTAAAGCTGTTGACAATTTTGACCCATACCTCTGAGTGTCGGTGTCTTATTGGGTGGGTTGGGTTCAAGTCATATATCCATCCCCCTGCCCATATGGTGACGTTGCACCTGTCATGTCTTCCAGGGGAAAGGGTTAATACTTTATGTATTATCTGTATATTGCAGGAATTGTAGCCATGTTATGTATAGTAAAATTAATTCCACATTTCTGTTTGGTTAGTATTAACCGAAGAATCTGATTGGCTGAAAGGGATGCGATTTAGCTCGACATATCAGAGAACTTTATGGATTTGCCCCAGACTCTCGCGGTATGACAGCTGGTTGGACCTATTTGCACAATGGATTGTTTTCTGGGGCTCCTGCTACTTGTGGT